>NC_139558.1:106982336-107326575 GCF_965112155.1 Podarcis liolepis | reverse complement strand
CCTTAAAGGGTCAGGAGAGTCACAGGAAATGTTGTTGATCTTTGTTGATGACATCATTCACATCTCAGGGGTAAACAAACAGGTGCAGAAGTTTGCCAAAGAGCTTGGAAAACGGTTTTAGCTCAAGAACCTGGGTGCAGTAAGGATCTACTTAGGTGTTCAGATAGACAGGACTGAAGATGGAAGCTTCTTGCTCAGTCAGAAAGGCAAGATTGAGCAGTTGCTTGAGAAGTTCAGAATGTCTGATTGTGCAGGGGTTAGGGCACCCATGGAGACAAGCTACGTGAAAGACAGTTGGCTAGCAGCACGCATTGCGTTTGAGAACGCTGAGCTCTTCCAGTCAGCTCTGGGTAGTCTGTTGTATCTGTCCCAATGGAGCAGGCTGGACATTGCTTTTGCTACCAGTCTGCTCAGTAGGGAAGCATCAAAGCCCAGTGTAAATGCCTGGCATGGTATCAAGCGGGTGCTGCGTTACCTGCAGGATACCAAGGACTTCAGTCTCAAGCTGTCAGCTGCAGGTGAGACAGCACTTACTTGCAGGGCAGATAGCGACGGGGTGAATCTGGATGACAGGAAGTCCGTATCTGGGATGGTAATAAACCTTGGGGAATCTCTAGTTGGGTGGAAGTCCCAGAAGCAAAGTCTCATTGCTCTGTCCTCTACTGAGGCTGAGTTCATTGCACTGTCAGAATTGTGCAGGGAACTGGAGTTCTATAGATGCCTAGTGCAAGAGATCTATGGGGATTGTTGCCTGCCCATCACTGTTTGGGAAGACAATCAACCCTGTCTGATGTTGGCAGAATCTGGGCAGTTTAAGGCCAGAACCAAGCATCTAGACATACGTTTCCAGAATGCGTGTAGCAGATCATCGTGTAGCAGATCATACTTTTGATGTCTCAGAAGAGGACATCAGAAAGGGAGGGAGACTGCTCCTGAAGGTAGGAGTCTATCAATTGATGAAGATGATCATCCAAATGTCATAGACCAAATGGAGCAAACAGCACGCAGACCTAGTGGTGGGAGGAAAAAATCATTAAATAAGAGACACGGGGGAATGATTAATGGACTTCAATGTCTGTACACTAATGCGCAAAGCATGGGAAATAAACAAGACGAGCTTGAGCTCTTGGTACAGCAAACTAAATATGACATAATAGGCATCACTGAAACCTGGTGTGATAAGTCCCACGATTGGAATGTAATAATGGGGGGATACAATCTATTTCAGAGAAACAGACCAGACAAGAAAGTAGGAGGAGTGGCGTTATATTTCAGAGATGTGTATACCTGTGAAGAGATCCAAGATTTAGAACCTCAAAGCCAAAGTGAGAGCATTTGGGTCAAAATTAAGGGAGAGAAGAATAACAGTGACCTCATTGTGGGAGTTTACTATAGATCCCCAAGCCAAACGGAGCACATAGATGATGCCTTCCTGGAACAGATGGCCAAGCATGCAAAAAGAAGGGAGATGGTAGTAATGGGGACTTCAATTACCCGGATATTTTTTGGATGTCAAACTCAGCCAAGAGCATAAGGTCAAACAGATTCCTCACTGGCCTTGCAGACAACTTTATTGTCCAGAAAGTGAGAGAAGCAACAAGCGGAACAGCCATTTTAGATCTGGTCCTAACCAATGTTGATGACCTGGTTAGTGGGGTAGAAGTGGAAGGATCATTAGGCGCAAGTGATCATGCTCTTCTGAAGTTTACCAAAGAGTGGAAAGGAGCAGCCAAGCATATTAGGACTCAATTTCTTGACTTTAAGAAAGCCGACTTCATAAAACTTAGGGAAGTGCTGGGTGAGATCCCAGGGACAGTAATACTAAAAGGAAAGGGAGTTCATGATGGCTGGGAGTTTGTTAAGAGGGAGATAGTAAAAGCACAACGTCAGGCAATACCAAGGAGACGGAAACATGGAAGGTGCCTAAAGAAGCCTGGGTGGCTATCTAAAGAACTTTTAACTGAATTAAGATTAAAAAAGGATGTGTACAAAAAATGGAAAAGGGTGGAAACCACCAAAGAGGAATTCAAACAAATAGCCAGCACGTATAGACACAAAGTCAGAAAAGCAAAAGCACAGAATGAAGTCAGGCTTGCTAGAGAGGTTAAAAGCAACAAAAAAGGCTTGTATGGGTATGTTCCTAGCAAAAGGAAGAACAAAGAAACAGTGGGGTCACTCAGAGGAGAAGATGGTGAAATGCAAACAGGGGACACAGAAAGGGCTGAACTCCTCAATGCCTTCTTTTCCTCAGTCTTCTCCGATAAAGAAAACAATGCCCGACCTGAAGAATTTGGAGCAAATGATTCAGCAAAGCAAACACAGCCCAGAATAACTAAGGAGATAGTACAAGAATACTTGGCTAGTTTAGATGTATTCGAGTCTCCAGGGCCAGATGAACTGCATCCAAGAGTATTAAAAGAACTGGCAGATGTGATCTCAGAACCACTGGCAGTCATCTTTGAGAATTCCTGGAGAACAGGCGAAGTCCCGGCAGACTGGAGGAGGGCAAATGTTGTCCCTATTTTCAAAAAGGGGGAAAGAGAGGACCCAAATAATTACCGCCCAGTCAGTCTGACATCAATACCAGGGAAGATTCTGGAGCAGATCATTAAGCAAACAGTCTGTGAGCACCTAGAAAGGAATGCTGTGATCACCAATAGTCAGCATGGATTTCTCAAAAATAAGTCATGTCAGACTAACCTGATCTCGTTTTTTGACAGAATTACAAGCCTGGTAGATGAAGGGAACGCAGTGGATGTAGCCCACCTTGATTTCAGCAAGGCATTTGACAAGGTGCCCCATGATATTCTTGTAAAGAAGCTGGTAAAATGTGGTCTTGACTATGCTACCACTCAGTGGATTTGTAACTGGCTGACTGACCGAACCCAAAGGGTGCTCATCAATGGTTCCTCTTCATCCTGGAGAAGAGTGACTAGTGGGGTGCCACAGGGTTCTGCCTTGGGCCCGGTCTTATTCAACATCTTTATCAACGACTTGGATGATGGACTCAAGGGCATCCTGATCAAATTTGCAGATGACACCAAACTGGGAGGGGTGGCTAACACCCCAGAGGACAGGATCACACTTCAAAACGACCTTGACAGATTAGAGAACTGGGCCAAAACAAACAAGATGAATTTTAACAGGGAGAAATGTAAAGTATTGCACTTGGGCAAAAAAAAATGAGAGGCACAAATACAAGATGGGGGACACCTGGCTTGAGAGCAGTACATGTGAAAAGGATCTAGGAGTCTTGGTTGACCACAAACTTGACAGGAGCCAACAGTGTGACGCGGCAGCTAAAAAAGCCAATGCAATTCTGGGCTGCATCAATAGGAGTATAGCATCTAGATCAAGGGAAGTAATAGTGCCACTGTATTCTGCTCTGGTCAGACCTCACCTGGAGTACTGTGTCCAGTTCTGGGCACCACAGTTCAAGAAGGACACTGACAAACTGGAACGTGTCCAGAGGAGGGCAACCAAAATGGTCAAAGGCCTGGAAACGATGCCTTATGAGGAACGGCTAAGGGAGCTGGGCATGTTTAGCCTGGAGAAGAGGAGGTTAAGGGGTGATATGATAGCCATGTTCAAATATATAAAAGGATGTCACATAGAGGAGGGAGAAAGGTTGTTTTCTGCCGCTCCAGAGAAGCGGATACGGAGCAATGGATCCAAACTACAAGAAAGAAGATTCCACCTAAACATTAGGAAGAACTTCCTGACAGTAAGAGCTGTTCGACAGTGGAATTTGCTGCCAAGGAGTGTGGTGGAGTCTCCTACTTTGGAGGTCTTTAAGCAGAGGCTTGACAACCATATGTCAGGAGTGCTCTGATGGTGTTTCCTGCTTGGCAGGGGGTTGGACTCGATGGCCCTTGTGGTCTCTTCCAACTCTATGATTCTATGATTCTATGACATTTCCCTTTTCTTTTAGGGTCCAGTGTGCTTTGAAGATGTCGCTGTTTGTTTCACGGATGAGGAATGGGCATTGCTGGATCCTGACCAGAGAGCTCTGCATAAGGACGTCATGGAGGAGAATCGTGGGATAGTGGCCTCTCTTGGTAAGGCTCCCTGTGGGATCGTCCTATCTGCCTGGAAATTAAAAAAATACCTCTATGTAACAAACCTCATACATTTCCACATAGCTCAACAGCGCCCAATACAACACCTGGGAACCTAACACTCCCACAATAAACCTTGAACAGCAAATTCCAGTTTTTTCTGTGAACCATCTTCCTCCAGTTCTGCCTTTTTATACCACAATTCGGCTGGTCTGAACTTCCCAGGCATCTTAAATGTCAGCTTCAGTGTTGGTATCTGAAGAAGTGTGCATGCACACGAAAGCTCATACTAATAACAAACTCAGTTGGTCTCTAAGGTGCTACTGGAAGGAATTTTTTTAATTTAGCTTCAGAGTTTTGTGGAAAGAAAAGTAGCTTCTGTCAAGTTTTCTGTTTTTGTTTTTGCTGCTGTCAGTCTTGGGTTGACCAGAGAGACGACTGACATGGGAGATGGAGGGGATGCCATGACTGGGCCAAACAAAATCCATCCCAGAGAAGAGCCAGGCTTATTGAATCTCAGGTAGTAGTAGCAGTGATGATGATGATGATGATGATAATAATAATAATATTATTAATAATAATAATAGTAATAGTAATTTTTATTTGTACTCTGCCCATCTGGCTGGGTTGCCCCAGCTGCTCTGGGCGGCTTCCAACACTTACATAAACCAGAAACATTAATCATAACAATCTGTCCCCATATAAGAAGTACATTAACTTTAAAATGAACAACTTACACTAGTGGCCAAAATAGTGGAAACCTTTTGGAGAAAGTGTATTTCAGAGCTTGGATACCTCATGACACCACTTTTTGGGGAGTAATAGCATATAACTATATATCAATGGAAAGATAATTTAATGAAGAATGTAATGGTTTTCTTCTGTCATGCAGGCCCAGTCTCTCCATTCTTCGATCATCACTTGCTGTTGTGCACCTTTTCCTGCCTTTACCAGTCTGATTTTGGAGTGACTGAGTCTCTTATACCTCTTCAAAAATATAGACCAGCTTTGGTTAAGGTTTCCCCAATCTTTCTTCTATTTTCTTCATACCTGTAGCCTTGTTCACTTAATACAGTGGTACCCCGCAAGACGAACGCCTCGCAAGACGGAAAACCCGCTAGACGAAAGGGTTTTCCGTTTTGGAGGCGCTTCGCAAAACGAATTTCCCTATGGGCTTGCTTCGCAAGACGACAGCCCATAGGGAAATCTCAGGGACAGCGGGGAAGCGCAGCGCGTCTTCCCCACTGTCCTCGGACCTCCTCCGAAGCCTGGCGGCGGGGCGGGGACACCTCCCGCCGCCGCCGGGCTTCGGAAGGCTCCTCCGAAGCCGGGCGGTGGGGAGGGAACACCTCCACCCGCCGCCCGGCTTCGGAACGGTGCTCCGAAGCCGGGCGGTGGGGAGGGAAGACCTTCTGAAGGCGGGCGGGGGGCGAAAGTCTTTGCTCCCCCTTGCCTGCCTGTCCCAGAGGGCTTTTGAAGGCAGGCGGGGAGCAAAGACTTTCGCCCCCCGCCCGCCTTCAGAGGAGGTCCAGGACCTCTTCTGAAGGCTGGCAGGGGGCAAAAGTCTTTGTCCCCCCTGCCTGCCTTCCCAGGGGCTTTTAAATCGCCCCGGACTGCGGAGAAGTCCTCCGCTGTCCCGGGGCGATTTTAAAATGCCGCCCGCCAGCATTTTAAGATTGCCCGGACAGCGGAGAAGTCCTCCGCTTTCCCGGGGTTTTTAAAAATGCTGGGGGTGGGAAGAAAAGCCCTTGTGTCCGCCCCCAGCCTTCAGAAGAGGTCCGGGGACAGACTGTCCCTGGACCTGGTCTGAAGGCGGTTTCCCTAGGAACACATTAATTGATTTTCAATGCATTCCTATGGAAAACCGTGCATCGCAAGACGAAAAACTCGCAAGACGAAGAGACTTGCAGAACGAATTAATTTCGTCTTGCGAGGCACCACTGTAGTACGATTTTACATCTCTTTCTGGGTAACTACCAACCAAATTGATAGCAATCACATAATACCCTGACAAAAGTCAACCTAAGCAAGTTGTGCTTCCCTTTTCTGGTTATATGTCTATAACATTTGATAGAATACAGATAATTGAACAAATTTGTTGCACTATGTCAGGGAACTGACATCAGAGTAGAGGGGAGAGGCGAGGCTCCCAGATTCTGCAGGAGAGGGAACGAGTAAGGGAAGAGAGAGAACGTCTTCTGGGGAAGGAAGTCTAGGTGACACTAGGGAGAAGGGAGAGGCAGAGAGCATCTCGGAGGTGAGGCTCCGAGACTTTTCCAGTGAAGTCAGTGAGGAGGGTGGAGGACCACCACTCGGCACGCCCACTCTGCGCAGAAGGCTTCCGCGCAGAGAGGCGAGGCGAAGGTTGTCCGTTAAGGAACTCTTATGCTGGAGGAAATTTAGGAGACGCCCACTCACGGATTCTGCTAGCGACTGAGCAGCAGCGCAAAGGGCTGCTCAGTCAGGGAAAGACACAACTACCCCTAAGCAGTTTGGAACGGCTGGAGATTTACACACAAGCAACCCCATTTCCCATGACAGCAATCCGTGAGTCCTTTACGTTGCTTGTGTGCAAGAGGACCGGGGTACAGTCATGAGTCAAACCGGAGGAGCCGGCGCAGGAGAGGGGGCCAAAGGCGGACAGAGTCTGGAGGAGAGAAACCGAGACTTGGAGCAGCAACTGGCTCTACTAGCGGCGCGGCTGGATGAAAGGAGGACACTTGACGTCCAGGGGAAGATTACCCCCATCGCAAGAAAGGTACCGGGACTTGTGCAGACGTTTGGGGGCAACCCCAGGGATTATAACGCTTTTAAGACAGAAGTGCAGTATGCGCTGGATCTGCAGCACGATGACTTTGCCGACGATGGGGGAAGAGTCGCTTTCGTGGTGGGGCACCTGCAGGGGAGGGCCAGAGATTGGGTCCGACCCTTAATGGTGGCGGAGAACGCGGCTCTGAAGGACTTGAGAAAGTTTTTTAGCGCGATGGATCACATGTTCTCGAGCGATGTTGAACAGAGTGTGACTCGCAAAGAGCTGATGGGGTGCAAGCAAGGAAACCAGTCAGTGAGAGAGTACTGGTCGAGATTTGCTATGCTGATCCATAAACTTGGGTGGGATCTGAGTTCTCAACCAGTACAAATGTTGTTTGAGGAGGTCTTATCCTCTTGGGTGAGAGACGAACTTTCCCACTCGCCCCGCCCGGAATCGATGGACCAGCTGACCAAGTTGGCGCTCACTGTAGGAGTCCGACAAGAGACGCGCGCGGTGGAAAGGCGGGAAGGGAGAGCAGAGCGTTGGCATGACAACCACATTCCAGACATGCCAGCGTCTACTGTGCCACCCGAGGAGCCAATGGAGATTGGAGGAGCGAGTGCGCGCGGGTTTTCAAACTCCAGCAAGGTGCGTAAGAAGGAGGGGAAAACCAGTAAGAGGTGTTTCCTATGCCAGCAGCCGGGACATTTTGCCAGTGCATGCCCTCAGAAGAAGGCGTGGCAAGGAATGGTGGGGGCAGTGGGGAGTGAGGAGGAAAAGAAGGAGGTGCCGGGAAACGGCAGTGCTTGGCTGCAGGAAGGAGGGCACAGCAGCCAGGCGAGCAACCAGTAGAAGTGCCCAAACCAGACCCTCCCCGAGCAGCCATCGCCATAGAGGTGGTGCTAGAACTCCCAAATGGACACCCCATCAAAGTGAAGGCGCTGCTGGATTCAGGCAGCTCTTGCAACTTCTTTAGCAAGGATTTTGTGCTAGAACACCAGCTACAGGTGGTGCCCCTAGAACATCCACTGCAAGTAACCACTATTGATGGGAGAGAACTTTTGGGAGGGGAAGTGACCCACCAGACCCCGCCCATGAAAATGACAGTTTCCAGATACACTGAGACAATTGCCTTTCACGTAGCCACCTTAGCAGGACCACCTATCTTACTGGGAATGAGTTGGCTGGCACTGCACGACCCAGTAGTAGGGTGGCACCAGCGGACAGTCACCTTTGGGTCAGCTCACTGCGTAGAGCACTGCCAAGAAGGGGAAACCATGAGGATGGCAGTAGCCAGGGTGGCAGGGATGGCGGTGGGAGAAAAGGGGAGAGTACCACCTCAGTATGCAGACCTGGAAGAAGTCTTCAGCGAGAGAGAGGCGGATAGACTACCCCCTCACCGGCCCTTTGACTGTCAGATCAACCTACTCCCAGGGGCCCAGTTACCAGTGGGTAAGCTGTACGCCATGTCAGACAGGGAGATGCAGGAGTTGCGGAAGTTCATTGACAAGAGGGGCTTTATACGTGAATCAAGGGCGGTGGGGGGCAGTCCAGTGTTCTTTGTGGACAAGAGAGACTCCAAAGAACCACGCTTAGTCGTAGATTACAGGTCCGTCAACCGGGTATCGGAACCGGTGACCTTCCCAATGCCCAGGATTGATGACATTTTGGCCAGGGTAAGGAAAGGGAAGGTTTTTACCAAGTTGGACCTTCGAGGGGCGTACAATTTGATAAGGATGAGGGAGGGTGATGAATGGAAAACCACGATGTTCACCCCTCTGGGAGCCTTTGAGTATCTCGTTATGCCCTTCGGATTACAATCGGGATCCAGCACATTTCAAGCATTCATGCACCACGTGCTGGGGTCCCTGCTGTACAAGAATTGTGTGGCCTTCCTGGACGACGTGCTTATCTACTCAGAGAACGAGGAGCAGCATGTGAAAGATGTCAGGGAAGTGCTGAAAAGGCTGCAGGAGCATCAGCTGTGGGTCAAACTGGAGAAATGCCAATTCCATGCCTGAGAGGTGGAGTTCCTGGGCTACAGGTTGTCAGACAAAGGTCTGGCAATGGACCCAGGCAAGGTGCAGGCCGTGCTAGAATGGAAGCCTCCCAAGAACAGGAAGGACGTGCAGAGGTTCTTGGGGTTTGCAAATTTCTACAGGAAGTTCATCAAGAACTTCGCCCATCTAACGGCACCCATAACGGATTGTCTCAGCAGCAAGAAGAAGTTCGAATGGACGGAAGAGGCCCAGCGTTCCTTTGAGAAGCTTAAGAGGGATTTCGCGTCGGAAGAGCAGCTCCTACATGTGGATGTGCGGAAGCCGATGAGGCTAGAGACGTACGCGTCAGACAGAGCTGTAGGAGGCATATTGCTCCAGCAGGGAAATGGGGAGTGGAAGCCGTGTGCCTTCTTTTCCAGGAAGCTGAACAAGTCAGAGCAAAACTATACGGTGTACGATCGGGAACTGCTGGCAATTCACGAGGCCTTTCGACGATGGAGACATTTTCTCATAGGCGCACAGCACAAAGTCCAGGTGTGTACTGACCACAAGAACCTGGAATATTGGAGAACGGCGAGAGTGCTGAACCAACGACAGGTGCGGTGGGCACAGGAGTTTTCCAAGTTTAATTTTGAGATTAGGTACGTGCCTGGGAAGGAAAATGTCAGAGCAGACGCCCTCTTCCGCAAGCCCGAATACGAGGAAGGGGAGGGAGGGCCAGAAGCGCGTTATGTCATACCCGAGGACAAATGGGTGTGTGGGGGAGTGTTCGTAGGGAGGCAAGAGCTGGCCGGGTTGACAAGGGATGATCAGTATGCACAAACCAAGATCAGGGAAATTGGTATTACTGGGGAAACTCGGGGGGGGGGGTTTGAAGTAAAGGACGGGGCATTGTACTATAAGGGTGCTTTGTACATACCTGAGGGGAATTTGAGGAGCAGAATACTCAAACAACTGCATGACAACCCCACAACGGGACATTTTGGCCAACATAAGACAATGTTACTGGTCACCAGGCAGTTTTGGTGGCCACGGGTGAGGGAAGATGTGAAGGAGTATGTATGCGGGTGCCAGTGCTGCCAGAGAGCGAAGGGGGAGAGGACAGCACCTGCGGGGTTACTGGAGCCCTTACCGACACCAGAGAGGCCATGGGAGGTGGTATCAATTGATTTTATGACAGATTTACCCAAAGCGAGGGGGAAAACGGCAGTAATGGTGGTAGTTGACTTGATGACCAAAATGTGCCATTTCATTGCGTGCTCGCATGCGGTGACTGCAGAAGAAACAGCAAAGCTGTTTGTAGAGCATGTTTTCAGGTTGCATGGCACCCCCTTGAGGATTTTATCCGACAGAGGCCGGCAATTTACGTCCAGATTCTGGAGGAAGCTTATGAGTCTGCTGGACGTCAAGGTTAGTTTCTCAACGGCCAGACATCCCGAAACCAACGGACAAGCAGAGAGAGCTAACAGCATTCTTCAACAATATCTACGCTGCTACGTCAACGAGAGGGAGAATGATTGGGTGGACAAATTAGCACTGGCTGAGTTTGCATACAATAACGCAGAACATGTGTCCACAGGGATGAGTCCGTTTATGGCGAATTACGGGTGTCACCCCAGGGCTTTCCCAGGGGAAGGGGAGGGAAGTTGGAGTGTTCCCGCAGCTGAAAAATTTGTGGAAGAGATGGAGGCTTTACACCACCGTTCAGGGAAGGGAGGGAATTTCTGGGTCAGCAAAGTGAAACACCCTTGCATCCACAGATGGAGGAAAGGGAACTCAGTGGCCATGCAGCTGAAATTCTCGATTCCAGGTGGAAAGGGGGGCGAGTGGAATATTTGGTGGCGTGGGAGGGGGAGCCAGAAGAGGAAAACGCATGGGTCCCAGCAGAAGAGATTAGGGATGAGTATCTGCAGGAGGAGTTTCATAGCAGGTATCCGAGAAAGCCCAAACCACCAGAGAGGTTCTAGGGGGAGCAATTTGGCACCACCGATGAAGAGGAAGAGTTTGCGGGTTTTTCCGCCTCCGAAGAGGAGGAATGGGATTTGTCCGGAGAAGAATCCGACTGGGGAGATTGGGGAGAGAGAAGAGACAGCAGCAAATGGAGAGGGGTGTTTGAAACATCGGACAGAGAGGAGAGTTCCTTCCGGGGGTTTCCTGCCTCACCATCGGAGGAAAGGATGGGGGGGTGGAGGGCCCTGGGAGGGAGGTGGATGTCAGGGAACTGATATCAGAGCAGAGGGGAGAGGCGAGGCTCCCAGATTCTGCAGGAGAGGGAACGAGTAAGGGAAGAGAGAGAACGTCATCTGGGGAAGGAAGTCCAGGTGACACCGGGAAGAAGGGAGAGGCAGAGAGCATCTCGGAGGTGAGGCTCCGAGACTCTTCCAGTGAAGTCAGTGAGGAGGGTGGAGGACCACCACTCGGCACGCCCACTCTGCGCAGAAGGCTTCCGCGCAGAGAGGCGAGGCGAAGGTTGTCCGTTAAGGAATTCTTATGCTGGAGGAAATTTAGGAGACGCCCACTCACGGATTCTGCTAGTGACTGAGCAGCAGCGGCAAGGCTGCTCAGTCAGGGAAAGACACAACCACCCCTAAGCAGTTTGGAACGGCTGGAGATTTACACACAAGCAACCCCATTTACTGTGACACACTACATTCTTGATTAAATTATCTTTCCATTGCTATATAATATTATGGTATTGCAGTCATACCTCGGGTTACAGTCACTTTAGGTTGTGTGTTTTCAGGTTGTGCACTGAGCTGAACCTGGAAGTACCGGAATGGCTTACTTCCAGGTTTCAGTGCTTGCACATGCGCAGAACCACCAAATTACGACCCACACATGCGCAGATGCAACGCTGCAGGTTGCGAACGCTGCGGGTTGTGAACATGTCTCCCACACGGATCATGTTTGCAACCCGAGCATCCACTGTCCTCCAAAAGAAGTGGTGTTATGAGCCATCAAACATCTGAAATGCACTTTTTTCTAAAAGGCTTTCACAATTTTACCACTACAGTATATCAAAGAAAGCAACATTCAACAACCCATCAGAATCTAATAATAAATATGTTGGTTAATGACAAACAACAAAGGTAATGAACAAGCACCCAACTCCCTTCAGTTCTTCTTCATTTGTTCCTGAGGATCTAATCCCTTTTTGTCTCCGTTGCAGATTGTGATGAATTGCAGATCGAGAACAAGGCTGAACAAGAGAAAATCCCCAGAGAGGAGAAGCCATGGAAAAATTTGGAGTGTGGAGACAGCCGCACTCAGAGCTCCAATCTCACTAAGCATCAGAGAATTCATACAGGAGACAAACCCTATCAGTGTGTGGAATGTGGGAAGAGCTTCAGGGAGAGCTCCCATCTCACTTACCATCAGAGAATTCATACAGGTGAGAAACCCTATCAGTGTGAGGAATGTGGAAAGAGCTTCAGTCAGAGCTCCCATCTCACTAACCATCAGAGAGTTCATACAGGGGAGAAACCCTATCAGTGTGTGGAATGTGGAAAGAGCTTCAGTCAGAGTTCTGATGTCACTAAGCATCAGAGAATTCATACAGGGGAGAAACCCTATCAGTGTTTGGAATGTGGAAAGAGCTACAGTCACAGCCATGATCTCTCTTCCCATCAAAGAATTCATACAGGGGAGAAACCCTATCAGTGTGGGGAATGTGGAAAGAGCTTCAATCAGAGCTCCTCTCTCACTTCCCATCAAAGAATTCATACAGGGGAAAAACCCTATCGGTGCATGGAATGTGGAAAGAGCTTCAGTCACGGCCAAAGTCTGAATTCCCATCAAAGAATTCATACAGGGGAGAAACCCTATCATTGTGGGGAATGTGGAAAGAAATTCATTACAAGCTCCAGTCTCACTTCCCATCAGAGAATTCATACAGGAGAGAAACCCTATCAGTGTGGGGAATGTGGAAAGAGCTTCAGCAAGAGCTCGGAACTCACTTCCCATCAGAGAAATCATACAGGAGAGAAACCCTATCAGTGTGGGGAATGTAGAAAGAGCTTCAGGCAGAGCTCGGATCTCACTTCCCATCAGAGAATTCATACAGGGGAGAAACCCTATCATTGTGTGGAATGTGGAAAGAAATTCATTACAAGCTCCAGTCTCACTTCCCATCAGAGAATTCATACAGGGGAGAAACCCTATCAGTGTGGGGAATGTGGAAAGAAATTCATTACAAGCTCCAGTCTCACTTCCCATCAGGGAATTCATACAGGAGAGAAACCCTATCAGTGTGGGGAATGTGAAAAGAGCTTCAGTCACAGCTCTGATGTCACTAAGCATCAGAAACTTCATACAGGGGAGAAACCCTATCAGTGTGGGGAATGTGGAAAGAAATTCATTACAAGCTTCAGTCTCACTTCCCATCAGAGAATTCATACAGGGGAGAAACCCTATCAGTGTGGGGAATGTGGAAAGAAATTCATTACAAGCTCCAGTCTCACTTCCCATCAGAGAATTCATACAGGGGAGAAACCCTATTAGTGTGGGGAATGTGGAAAGAGCTTCAGTCAGAGCTCCAATCTCAGTTCCCATCAGAGAATTCATACAGGGGAGAAACCCTATCAGTGCTTTGAATGTGGAAAGAGCTTCAGTCACAGCTCTGCTGTCACTAAGCATCAGAAACGTCATACAGGGGAGAAACCCTTCAATCTATAGCTTTAGGAGCCTTGTTAATATGCACCTTTTTAACCAGGCCTTTGGCTGATTGACATCTAAGGCCCTTTTAAAATGTGGTGGGGAGTTGAGTTATCATGTGTATTTTGTGTTTTTGTGTTGTAACCGTCCTGAGACATGTGGGAACAGGAGTCTACACTTAGAGGCTGAGGGGGTTTTGCCCCCCAATGATATATTTGAGGGGGCCACTCCCCCAGTTGATAGGCATTGCTATTCCAATGGCCTGCATGCGTCATGTGTTTGATTGTGCAAAGCAGGCCTTACCTGTCCCCCACCAATATTTATTCAAGTTGTCACCCCTGGGTCGGGTGGTAGACAAATTAAATAAATACATAAATCACCTTCCTTTGCACATGTTTCAGCCTGTCAATATCTTTATTTTTTATCATTTTTAATATTTATGTGCCTTTCATCTGAAGATTTCACAACAGAAACATACAGGATAAAAGCATGGCTTTCTCAAAAACAAGAAAAGCCAGAGAAATCTCTCTTCCCCTTTTTTTGGATGGAGTTACAAACTTTGTTGATCAGGGAACAGCTGTGGAAATAGTGCATCTTGATTTCAGTAAGGCTTTTGATGAAGTCCCCCATAATATTTTTGCCTTTAAGCTTCTAAAATGTGGTCTGAATGAGGAAACTCTTAGGTGGATTTGACTGACCGAACCCAAACAGTCCTCCTCCATGGTTCCTCGTCATCCTGGGGGAAAGTGACAAGAGGGGTGCTGCAAGGTTCTGTCCTGGGCCTGTTGTTCTTCATCGTCTTTATGAACGACTTGGATGAAGGAACTGAGGGGGTGCTCATCCCATTTGCGGAGGACACCAAACGGGGAGCGGAGGCCAATGTGGCAGAAGGCAGAATGAAGCAACCAGAAATCACCTCAACCCGATGGACTGGTGACCCCCTCCTCCTTTTCCTCTCCCCCAAGCCATCAATACAGCTAACACGATCAATATTCCCCCCAGCCTCACACCTCCACAGAGATCCCCACCCAACACCAGTCCAGGTACATAAAAAGACACTCCCCATTACCCAACAATCTACAACTCACTCTCAGCACCCCTCCCCACGCCTTACTAAGTAAAATAATTCCCCCAGGAATTATTAACGCAGCAGTGGAGAAAAAGAAAGTGATATTTATTGCTGAACAATAAGAGACCCAGTGGAATCCTTTCCCAAAGACTGGGCCCCGGGCTCCAGCGCCCTGAGGCTTTATACCTGAGTACATACATGACATAATCAATACAATCGCACACAGCAGCAAAAAGAAAACCAATGAGCACATTCTAGCCTTGCCCCCTGATCATGTAAAGAGTTCCCTCCCAACGTCTGCTTTTTCAGTCTGAACATGCATTTAACCTTTCCCCTGATTTATGGTAAGAAGGAAGAAGAAGGAACTTCGGCCCTTACGCTCCTACGCGGCCATCTGCTATACCGGGACATTCTGCGGTTAGCATCTTCCTGTTTGAGCTACTCGGGACCCTGTCTGGACAGGGGGGAAAGTGCCAGCACAGCAGATTTATTGCTTCCCCCTTATGTTAGCGAGACACTGAGAAGAACAAGGGAAGCCAACTGGGGCAGAGTTCATTTCGGATTCTTCCGATCTAAGCAATTTGCTATAAGCTTTTGCAGAAGCCGTCATGATTCAAACATGGATTATATAAAAATCATTATAAGGATATATGGTTATATGGCTAACTGATTGTATGAAAAGCATAAGGGTAGAATTCCTCCAGGTGGTCCTGCTTCACCCTAACCTCAATAAAACAATCCACAGACAGGCTAAAATCTGACAAACAAGCAGCACATTGGGGCTGCCAGAGGATATCAACACCCTCATCCCTACCCCAACTTACCAGTGATGTTAATGACATTAGCAACATTGCTTATGGACCCTATGTGGAGTTTGGAACTGACAGGGTTAAAACTCCGTGGTGTCCTGTATCTGGGAGGGGCCTGACGCAGGGCCGGACGTCACAGGCTTTGTCTGTCTTTGTGTTGTTGTTCAGAGTTGCTTTCACTTCTGACTGAGACTGAGACGCAGCTCAGCTCAGAGGCTGCGTGTGTGCTTTTGGAGCACGGGAAAGATGCCGGAAAGCTCCAATGGAATGTGACTGATTTATGGCTTGTAAATAAACGCTTCTAGAGATAAGAACGAACTGTTTCTGGACTTGATTTATCCCTCTATCTCACACAGACGGCAGGACCGCTGTGACTCTGCTCTTCCTGCTCAGGTCGGCCTCAAGCCCCAAGCAGAGCTGCGCTGGGGAAGCCTGACTGGACGCAGGATTAATTTCCCCAAAATATCCAACATAGGCATCACAAAGATGGTTGGAGGATGGATGGCGGCCAACAGATTGAGGTTGAATCCTGTCAAGACAGAAGTACTGTTTCTGGGGGACAGGAGGCGGGCAGGTGTGGAGGACTCCCTGGTCCTGAATGGGGTAACTGTGCCCCTGAAGGACCAGGTGCGCAGCCTGGGAGTCATTTTGGACTCTCAGCTGTCCATGGAGGCACAGGTCAATTCTGTATCCAGGGCAGCTGTTTACCAGCTCCACCTGGTACGCAGGCTGAGACCCTACCTGCCCATGGACTGCCTCGCCAGAGTGGTGCATGCTCTGGTTATCTTCCGCTTGGACTACTGCAATGCGCTCTGGGTGGGGCTATCTTTGAAGCTGACCCGGAAACTACAACTAATCCAGAATGCGGCATCATCTAGCCACAATAAACACCTATATGACTACATAGGGGATAATTTCTGCAACCCACCCCCCACTCTTTAACCCAAATCTAATTTTAACCTCTAGGTCAGCGCAATTTCACTGGTTTGATAGACAATACAAGGTGAGAGACACAGGGCAACCCGAACGGGCTGGCATGGAATCACCCTATATAGTAGATAAGCAAGATGGCTAGCTTAAAAGCAATTGCATTAAATGTGAGGGGGTTGGGAAACCCCATCAAAAGAAAATGCATCACCTTGTATGTAAACACCATGAAACCACACATCGCCTTCCTACAATAAATACACAACCCTCCCAAACTCCTGAGCGATCCCTGCTTCAGTCATCTGGCTCAGCGAAGTCCTGTGGAGTAGCCCTAATACTCAGTAGAGTCCTGAACTTCAAAGCCGCAACAGTCCTCAAAGACAAAAGAGGCAGACTCATTTTTGCTAAAAGGACACTAGATGGCAAAACTAAACTGACAACTGGCTCCATATATGCCCCAAACTTGAAAAAGCTAGAGTTCATCCAAAACACATTAAACAAGTTCCTCTCCTCCGAAGGGGAAGCAATTCTGGGGGGGGGGGGGATGACCTCAACCTAAATATGAAAAGCATATCCCTGAAAGACACCCCCCCTACAACCCCATGGGCAACCTTCCTCTGAAGGAAACCCCAACAATTAGGGACTCTTACAAGTTGCTAAAAGCATCCCTTAAAAAACAAACCTCCTTAAAAGTTAGCAAGACAGAACAAGACATCACGGCCCTCTCATCACGCTACAAACAAACAGGATCTAAAAAAGTCCTTAAAGCTATAGAACAAAAACGGAGAGAACTAGATTCCCTAGAAATCAACAAAACAATGATCAACATTCCATACTCTAAACAACGCTTCTGTGAGTATGGAGGGGAAAGTCCCCCATGGGTCCGTGCGGTCAGTAAAAGAAGGAAATTCCCGCCAAGCAATTTGGAGCAAAACAGCAGCCAGTAGACTGAGATCCTTTCTGGTTGCGCAACAGGTTCAAGAGCAGCGAGGGAACCCAGAGCCATGGGGCGACATTGACTTTTAAAGCTTCCCACCATATCCCAGAATGCAGTTCGTACAGCATCATCAATACGTCATTGCTACACCACTAAAACGTCAGAAAGGGGAGGGTTACACAAGATTAACATAAGGAAAATGCGTCAGTGCAAGACCCAAGGATAGGATTAGCATAGGCAAAGAAGTCTCAAGTACCCACCACCCAAAAGTACAGCAGAACTTCCTTGGCATGTCTGGACCCCTTGGCAAGTCTGGGGATGGGATGAGGCTTTCCAATAATCAGCTCAGCAATTGTCACCTCTGGGCACTTCCTGGAGTTGATTTGATATGATTTATAAAGTTGGATATCTTCCCTGAGCTGTCAAGGCAAAAGGATACATTCAGGCATAATAGTTGTAACATTTAACAATTTAAAGGTGCCCCCCCCCGTCATTTCTGTAACAGCTCCCCCCTTTGGAGATAAATTTGCTTAGGTTCCGTAGGAATCGCAAATATTTTCTCCACATTTAACTACAGTTCACACATAGACATATTTCCCACCCCCCTTTGGTCCTGTATGTTATATAGGTAAAGGTAAAGGGACCCCTGACCATTAGGTCCAGTCGTGACCGACTCTGGGGTTGCGGCGCTCATCTCGCTTTACTGGCCGAGGGAGCCGCGGTCAGCATGACTAAGCCGCTTCTGGCGAACCAGAGCAGCGCACGGAAACACCATCTACCTTCCTGCCAGAGTGGTACCTATTTATCTACTTGCACTTTGACGTGCTTTGGAACTGCTAGGTTGGCTGGAGCAGGGACCGAGCAACGGGAGCTCACCCCGTCACGGGGATTCGAACTGCCGTCCTGATTGGCAAGCCCTAGGCTCTGTGGTTTAACCCACAGCGCTACCCACGTCCCTGAGACACTTATTAGGTCCATAAATTACCATCTCACATATATTCAACACATAAAACAGTGGCAATTTCTAGTTGACAAAGGAGAGCTGGACCCAGAAAGGGCTCCATTCCCTTCCGGAGCTGAGGGCCGCATCCAAGCTCCATCCGGCCCTGGGGGCCCCTCTTCCTCTCCACATTTAACTACAGTTCACACACAGACATATTTCCCACCCCCCTGTGGTCCTGTATGTTATATAGATATGCACTAAATAATAACCTGCTATTCCCCTCCCAAATGCATGGGTTTTAGTAAATCGGAAAGGGACTTGCATGTCACGCCTCTTAAGGCCATTTGCAAACAAACATTTTGGTTTCCCTGCCAATCTCCCGGTCCTCACTCTGCACTTCAATTGGGAGAAAGCCACACTCCCAGAGCTCAAGCAGTGGAGTAGCGTGGGGGGTGCAGGGGGGCCGGCCACACCGGGCACAACATCTGGGGGGGGGCGCGCACCAATCTAGTGGAAGAGACTCGAGTGCTAAAATCCACGGGTTAGGGGGCACAAATTACTTGCCTTGCCCCGGGTGCTGACAACCCACGCTACGCCACTGAGCTCAGGCGATGCTGGATGTCGGCATCAATGTTGACCCTTGTGGAAAGATAACTGCCTAGGGAGAAGTGATCGACATTTTCCACTGTTACACCACTGAGTTGGATTTGTGGCACTGCAGAGGGGTTATTTTGTACTTGGTGCAGCACTTTGTTTTTTTGGATGTTGAGTGATAGGCCAAGCTTCTCGTAAGCTTCTGTGAAGATATTTAGGATGGTTTGGAGGTCACCCTCTGAGCGTGCGCACGCTATGTTGTCATCAGCATACTGAAGCTCTATGACGGAAGTTACGGTCACCTTACTCCCTGCTTTCAGCCTGCTCAGACTGAAGAGCTTTCTTTCCATCTGTTCGATATATGATTTCTACTCCGGTGGTGAGTTTCCCTTCGACAACGTGTAGGATCATGGCAATGAAAATAATGAATAGAGCTGGGGCAATAACACAACCCTGTTTAACACCTGAAGGGGTAAGAAGCCAAAGAGGGGGGAATATCATAAGGGAAGCTGTAAACGATAAAAAAAACACACTTAGAGTTCAGCATTTTATTCATTTAAATACTATCACCTTTACATATAATTACTACTGTTATTTTCTGCTCAGTCTAATTTCCTTCACTTAGTTTGGCTGTGGTAGAAATGAAGGGACAAAACCTTTGTTAATTTAGACACAGTCGACAAATTATTAAACATTTTCCTTATGTGGGTTTTGAGTTCTCTTAGAGGTTCACGTATCCTGTTTGAAAGGGAAAATTGCCGTATTTTTCGCTCGATAAGACACACTTTTTTCCTCCTCAAAAGTAAGGGGAAATGGCTGTGTGTCTTACTGAGCGAATATGTGGTCCCTGGAGCCGACTGGCCCAAGTGCAGGGGCGAAAATCAGATCGCGTGTTACGGAGGAGGGAAGGCTGCAGAGAGGAGGCTGCTGGGGTTCCTGTATGGGGCATATTTTGATGTGTGTGTGTAGGCGTGTGAGTCGTGTTGCTGCACGGGAGAGCGCGTGATTAAAGGGGCGTTGGAGTGACCTTGTGGGTGGAGTCTCTCGATCTGTATGGCATCCCAAGACTACCGTCTGTTCATCAGCCCTGTTCCCCTTGCCTAATGATTGTAGCGCCTTCCTAAGGATTCAGTTGTGTCTCCTGCTGCGTATGGTTTCAACTGGGTAGTTAAAGTCAGCTGCTGCTCCCCTCCTCTTGTTCTGGTCCCTTTCTGGCAGGGAGTACACAGCCGCAGTGAATTCCTTTCCTGCCCTCTGCCTCAGGGTCTTACTGCCCACCCACTTCTGTTTTCGGTTGCTGTGTTTGCTCGGATTGGGCCAGCAATGGCCCATTTCCCTTGCTCAGCGTGTTTGCTTGGTGCAAGGTGACGCAGCTAGGAAGGACTCAGCAGGCAGACACGATCCTCTCCCCTTCCGTTGCTCAGCGCAGGCTGCAGCAGCGTCACCTCGCAGCAAGCAGACATGCTAAGCAAGGAGATTGGTGGCAGACGAACGCAAGAAAGAGCAGGGAAATCCCCTGCCCTCCTGGCAATAATAATAATAATAATAATTTATTATTTGTACCCCGCCCATCTGGCTGGGTTTCCCCAGCCACTCTGGGCGGCTTCCACAGAAACAAAAAATACAGTAAAATATCACAGATTAAAAGCTTCCCTGAACAGGGCTGCCTTAAGATGTCTTCTAAATGTCAGGTAGTTATTCATCGCTTTGACATCTGATGGGAGGGCATTCCACAAGGCGGGCGCCACTACCGAGAAAGCCCTCTGCCTGGTTCCCTGTAGCTTTGCTTCTCGCAATGAGGGAACCGCCAGAAGGCCCTCGGCGCTGGACCTCAGCGTCCGGGCAGAACGATGGGGGTGGAGACGCTCCTTCAGGTATACTGGACAGAGGCCGTTTAGGGCTTTAAAGGTCAACACCAGCACTTTGAATTGTGCTCGGAAACGTACTGGGAGCCAATGTAGGTCTTTCAAGACCGGTGTTATGTGGTCTCGGCGGCCGCCCCCAGTCACCAGTCTAGCTGCCGCATTCTGGATTAGCTGTAGTTTCCGAGTCACCTTCAAAGGTAGCCCCACATAGAGCACATTGCAGTAGTCCAAGCGGGAGATAACTGGAGCATGCACCACTCTGGCGAGACAGTCCGCGGGCAGGTAGGGTCTCAGCCTGCATACCAGGTGGAGTTGGTAGACAGCTGCCCTGGATACAGAATTGACCTGCGCCTCCATGGACAGCTGTGAGTCCAAATGACTCCCAGGCTGCGCACCTGGTCCTTCAGGGGCACAGTTACCCCATTCAGGACCAGGGAATCCCCCACCCCCGCCCACCCCCTGTCCCCCCAAAACAGTACTTCTGTCTTGTCAGGATTCAACTTCAATCCATTAGCCGCCATCCATCCTCCAACCATCTCCAGGCACTCACACAGGACCTTCACCGCCTTCACTGGTTCTGATTTGAAATAGAGGTAGAGCTGGGTATCATCTGCATATTGATGGACACCCAGTCCAAACCCCCTGATGATCTCTCACAGCGGCTTCATATATGTCAGGGCTGCCGCCCAGTCCCAGCTCACATAGGACCAAGTCAGCCAGTGTTTAGTTTCAAAGAGTCTTTATTGGATTACAGGTTCCATTTCCAAACTGCAATGTGCAGCCCTACTTCTTCTAGGTCAGAACGACGAAGACCCGTCTGAGTCTCCGCCTCTAGCGCACCAGCTTAATACCCTAGCCTTGCTCCACCTCCTGCGCCTTTCCTTCCGTCTCTGGGTCCTTCTGCCCCCCTGGGTCTCTCCCTTCCTACTCTCTTCAGACGCGGACCCCCCTGACCCTTCCGCCTCCTTGCGGCGGGCTTTGGGACCCGGCTCACTCTCTGGGCTGCTGACTGCGCCAGCTTCCGCTACATTTGAACTTGGCGCGCGCGCCCAACTCTCCACTTTCCTCTTGATCGTTTCATCGCTCCCCGAGGTGGGCGTGACTACTCCTGACTCATGCCCTCCCTCTTTCTGAAAGTCTCCGGAACCCGATATCTGGTCCCCTTTCTCCCCGCTGCTCCCGGCTGGGCACGTGGGTCCCGATCTCCAACTGCTGCTTTCTGATCCCTCTCTGGACCCTTCTTCCTGGGGTGTCCCCCTGCTCTCCCCCCTTGCTCTGGCTGCTGGCGCTCCCTTCTGGGAATCCTCGGACTCGCTAGACAGGCTCGGTGATCTCGGGTCGTCATCCCCGCTCATCCTTCCTTCGTATTCCTCCCCCTCGCTCTCTGTCTCCTCCCTTCTCTGCGTCTCTGCTCCTGAACCCCTGACATCCATCCCCCCTCGAAGCCCCCCCTTCCCCCCTCCCCGCTCTCAAGGGTGGTTGGTGGGTGCTCCGTCATCACGGGAGTGAATGTCGGATACAGTTCGCTCCCCGTTGCTGGCCGCCAACTGAAGACCTCCGAGTCTTCCTCCCCGCGTTCGTCAACGGTGATCTCCTCCGCCTCCATTTCGGTGCCGCCATGCTCGAAACCAAGATCTTCCCCGCAAACGTCCATGTCAGTCTCTGCGTCTGTCGCTGGACCTGGTATCTCCTGCCACTTCCGGCGCCACTGCTCCTCTGGCCGATCGTCCCACCAATACGAGCTGTCGGACGCCGAACCCTCCGGTGACCCCTCTGGGGAACGTGTGCGCGGTGCGGGTTCCCCTTCCGAGTCGAAGCCATGGAACGTGCTGGAGGAAAGCGTGGGCGTGAACAACCAGTCGTCGAAGAAGCCCGCTGGCATAGGTCTGTGTGGGAAAAGGGCATGAAACTCGTCCTTGAGCAGGGGTTCCTCCAAGGCGTAGTCCGGCACCCAGCTATTAGCACTGGCCCGGGTGCCCTCCCTTGCAAGGAGATATTCTACTCCGTCTTCCCCCCATCTGGAGTCCAAAATCTCCGTGACTTCGTTGATGGGGTCCTGCTGTGGCAATCTTCCCGCCTCCGTCCGCTCCGGAGACTGACTCGGTGCCGTTCCTGGTTCCTGGAACCTGTGCGGTGCCCTGTAGGGAGTGAGCACCGACCTGTGGAACACCGGATGCATCCTAGAACCCTCCGGTAGCACCAGCCGGAAAGCCACCGGGTTGATCTGCGCTTCGACTCGGTATGGACCGAGCTGCTTGTGCCCCAGCTTCCTCTTGGCTAACGATCGGGTCGGCACCGCGTGGGCTGCCAACCAGACCCAGTCTCCCACTCGGATCTCCTCGCCCACTCGCCTGTGCTTGTCAGCTTGGACTTTGTATGCGTGCTTCGCCAGCTCCAGCTGCCGTCTGAGTTGATCGTGGACCTCTTGCAACTCAGATGCGAAAGCGTCTGCCGTCTGCGGTTCCCCTTCCCCCACTCTGTCCAGTCCCGGGAAGGTTCTGGGATTCCTCCCATTGTTGGCGAAGAACGGCGTCACCCCTGTAGATACGTGTTTCGTGTTGTTGTAGGCGAATTCGGCGAGCGGCAGGTAATCCACCCACGTCGCAGGCTGTTGATTGGCATAGCATCTCAGGTACTGCTGCATGATGGCATTGACCCTCTCCGCTTGCCCGTTGGTCTGCGGGTGTCTTGCTGATGTCAGGTTGATCTTGACGTTCAGGAAGCCCATCAGCTTTTGCCAGAAATTCGAGATGAACTGGCGTCCGCGGTCGGACAGTATAGACCGCGGCAGCCCGTGCACTTTGAACACGTGATCTATGAACAGTTTGGCTGTTTGTTCTGCCGTGGCCACCTTCGCACACGGTATGAAATGTGCCATCTTGGTGAACAAGTCCACCACCACTAGTACAGCTGTCTTGCCTCTCGAGCTGGGTAGATCCGTGACAAAGTCCAGGGCCACTCTCTCCCATGGTTCAAACGGCGTTTGCAGCGGTTCCAGCAGTCCCGCCGGTGGTTTGTGCACCGGCTTGGCCCTCTGGCAGGTGTCGCACCTCGCGACGTAGTCCGCGACTTCCCCCCTCAGTTTGGGCCACCAAAAGTCTCTTGCGACCAATTCCACTGTCTTTTCTGTGCCAAAGTGCCCGGCCGTGGGTGCGTCGTGCAGCTGCTGCAGTACCCGGGCGCGAAGTTCGTCTCCCGGCACGTAGATGGCCCCTTTACGTAAGAGCAAGCCGTCTCGTATCTGGAACTCGTCGCCCTTCGCCGTGCCCTTGTGCACCTCTGCCATCTTCGCCTGCGCGAATGAGTCGTCCTGCAACGCCCGTCGCACCGCATCCAGGTCTACTGTGGCAGAAGCGCACGCCCACGCTGTTGGCGCGAAGATGTGCATGGCTGCCGCTGGCGTCGCCTCTTCGAGGTATTGCGGTTTTCGGGACAGTGCATCCGCCATGATGTTGGTGTCGCCCGGGACGTACTCAATTCGGAAATTGAAGTCAGCAAAGAACTCCGCCCAACGTATCTGCCTCTGGTTCAGGAACCGAGCCGTGCGCCAGTGCTCCAGATTCTTGTGGTCCGTGCAGACCTGCACCGTGTGCTTGGCGCCGATCAGGAAGTGCCTCCACGCCTTGAAAGCTGCATGAATGGCAAGCAACTCCCTATCCCAGATGGTGTAGTTCTGCTCCGACTTACTGAGCTTTCTGGAGTAGAACGCCCCCGGCCTCCAGACCCCCTGTGGGTCCCTCTGCAGCAGGACCGCTCCCACTGCTCTATCGGACGCGTCTGTCTCTACTCGCAGCGGTCTGCTGGGGTCGATATGCAGCAGTTGCTCTTCCGACGCGAAGAGACGCTTGAGTGTCTGAAAGGACCGCTCCGCCTGCTCCGTCCAGATGAATTTCTTTTTCTTGGAGCTTAGCGTGTCCGTAATAGCTGCTGTCTGCATCGCGAACCCCTTGATAAACTTGCGATAGAAATTGGCGAATCCGACAAACCTCTGGACCTCTTTCCGGTTGCGCGGGCTCTTCCAATCCAACACCGCACGAACCTTGGCGCTGTCCATGGCTAGCCCCTTGTCCGACAGCTTGTAACCCAAGAAATCCACCTCCGTCGTGTCGAACTGGCACTTCTCCAGTTTGGCGTACAGTCTATGCTGCTGCAGCCTCTCCAGCACCTCCCGAACGTCCTGGTCGTGTGCTTGCTGCGAGTCAGAGAATATCAGGATGTCATCCAGAAAGCAGACGCACTTTTTGTAGAGGAGTCCCGCCAACACGTGATGCATGAAAGCTTGAAAACAGTGAGAACCATTTTGCAAACCAAACGGCATCACTCTGTATTCGTAGGTGCCCAGAGGCGTGAACATGGCTGTCTTCCACTCATCGCCCTCCCTCATGCGGACGAGATTGTACGCTCCTCGCAGGTCCAACTTGGTGAACACGCGTCCCTTGCGCACCGTCGCCAGCAGGTCGTCAATCCTGGGCATGGGGAAATCGGAGGGCTTGGTCATCCTGTTTAAGAGGCGGTAATCCACGACCAATCTTTTTTGGGGCGTGTCCTTCTTCTTCACGAAGAAAACAGGACTGCCCCCTACTGCGCTGGACTCCCGGATGAAACCGCGCTGCAAATTGTGATCTATGAACTGTTTGAGTTCCTGTAGTTCGTCCTCAGACATGGAATATAGCTTCCCCTTCGGCAGCGTCGCCCCTGGCAGGAGGTCAATCTTGCAGTCATATTGCCTGTGCGGTGGTAGCTTGTCTGCCTCTTTCTTGCAGAAGACCTCCAGAAAGTCCGCGTATTTGTGGGGGACTGCTTGCAACGTTCCCAACTGCAGGTGTGAGTCCTCCTCCCCCCCCCTCCTGTCTGGGCAGGATGCAGTGTTCTGCGCAGTAAGAGGAGCCGAAGATCAGCTGTCTCTGGTACCAAGCCAGCGTTGGACTGTGCCTGTCCAGCCAACTCATGCCCAACACAATGGGCGTGTCCGACAGTCGGGTGACATTAAAACTGATGACTTCCCTGTGGTTACCAAGTTGCATCACCATTGGTGGCGTCTGCTTCACCACCTGCCCCCCTAGCAACTCTCTGCCATCTACTGTGACGACTTGCAGGGGCAGAGTGGCAGGCAGTAGCTTTATAGCGTGCTGCTCCACAAAATCCTGTGCTATAAAGTCTGCGTTGCTTCCAGAATCCACAGAAAGCGGCACTTCGATAGTGACGCCATTGGGTAGCTGGAGAGACGCTGTGAGCTGCACTACTGGTTTGGGTGGGAGGGGGTCCGTGGGTTGCAATATCGCTGGGGACTGCTTCACTGATGCGTCTGGCTGGGCCCCAGTGCCTCTGTCTCCAGCCAGACATCGTCGTTTCCCTGCTGGGCTTCGCTGCATTGCGTGGCCGCTTTCACCGTTGCGGAGGCTGCAGTGTGCTTGGAGCTCCTCTGGGGACACTCTTTCGCCAAGTGTTGAGGGCTGTCGCATATGTAACACTTCCTGGTCCCTCTAGGAGGTTTAGTCTTGACTGCCGTCGGTGCAGAGGCTCTGGTAGCTGACTGAGCCCTGGCGCCTCCCACCTCCATCGGTTCCACCCCCCCTCCTGGCGGAGGTGTGGATTGCGCACGCGCTGCTTCCCTTGGAACGAAAGAGAAACTTCTCGCTGCTTCGCGCCCTCCACGTCCTTCATCTCTGCACCATGGACGTTCTTCCAGCCTCACCCCCACAGTCAGCGCCCTTTGGACCACTTCCTGCGTGCTTCGGGGCCTCTCCCCCCTCGCAATTTCATCCTTCACAGCAGAGCTTAGACCCTCCCAGAACAGGTCCCTGACTGGGGGCGAATCCCGGTCCCATTCCAATGCACTGACCAGCGCAAAAAATCGGGCGTGGTACTGCCGGACGCTCGCCCTCCCTTGTTTCAGTCCATGAATCTCCCGTCGGGCAAGATCCACATCAATGGTAGACAAAAAACACGCATCCATCGCTTTGATAAAGGCATCTGCACTCTGAAGCTCCGGATCTTTATCCCTCCACAAATTGCGTAGCCACGCTTTAGCATCCCCATGCAAATGGGATAGTATAAACCCCACTTTCTCTTCCTCATCTCTAAAGTCTTTTGCCAGCAGTTGCAGTGCGCACATTACATCTGCTCGAAAATTGGGGTACTGTTGTAAATTCCCATCGAAGTGAGCCACAAGCCCTCCTGCTCTCCGTGCCAACCCAACCCCCTCCGGTCTGGGTCCTGGCTGCCCGTGCTTAACCCATGCTTCAAACCTGGCGTGGAGATCTCGGTAGGCGGCTGCCGCATCCTCCTCCCTTTTCTTGGATGCCAGTACCTCCGCATTCAATTGGGTAACTGCCTGTTGCAGCGCTGAAACTTTCTCTGCTTCCGTCATCTTTGCCAACCGTTGTGAGCTTGCTCCCACACACCGATCCCCTCCTCCAGCTGCTTCTGTCTCCGCTGCGAGGTATCAGGTGTCAGAAGCTTGAGAGACGGGTCTTACTGTCAGGGCTGCCGCCCAGTCCCAGCTCACATAGGACCAAGTCAGCCAGCGTTCAGTTTCAAAGAGTCTTTATTGGATTACAGGTTCCATTTCCAAACTGCAACGTGCAGCCCTACTTCTTCTAGGTCAGAACGACGAAGACCCGTCTGAGTCTCCGCCTCTAGCGCACCAGCTTAATACCCTAGCCTTGCTCCACCTCCTGCGCCTTTCCTTCCGTCTCTGGGTCCTTCTGCCCCCCTGGGTCTCTCCCTTCCTACTCTCTTCAGACGCGGACCCCCCTGACCCTTCCGCCTCCTTGCGGCGGGCTTTGGGACCCGGCTCACTCTCTGGGCTGCTGACTGCGCCAGCTTCCGCTACATTTGAACTTGGCGCGCGCGCCCAACTCTCCACTTTCCTCTTGATCGTTTCATCGCTCCCCGAGGTGGGCGTGACTACTCCTGACTCATGCCCTCCCTCTTTCTGAAAGTCTCCGGAACCCGATATCTGGTCCCCTTTCTCCCCGCTGCTCCCGGCTGGGCACGTGGGTCCCGATCTCCAACTGCTGCTTTCTGATCCCTCTCTGGACCCTTCTTCCTGGGGTGTCCCCCTGCTCTCCCCCCTTGCTCTGGCTGCTGGCGCTCCCTTCTGGGAATCCTCGGACTCGCTAGACAGGCTCGGTGATCTCGGGTCGTCATCCCCGCTCATCCTTCCTTCGTATTCCTCCCCCTCGCTCTCTGTCTCCTCCCTTCTCTGCGTCTCTGCTCCTGAACCCCTGACAATATAGATGTTAAAAAGCATGGGGGAGAGGACAGAACCCTGAGGCACCCCACAAGTGAGGGCCCAGGGGTCTGAACACTCATCCCCCACACCACTTTCTGAACACGGCCCAGGAGGAAGGAGCGGAACCACTGTATAACAGTGCCCCCAGCTCCCAGCCCCTCAAGACGGTCCAGAAGGATGTTATGGTTGATGGTATCAAACGCCGCTGAGAGATCCAGCAGAACTAGGAAACAGCTCTCACCTTTGTCCCTAGCCCGCTGGAGATCATCAACCAGTGCGACCAAGGCAGTTTCAGTCCCATGATGTGGCCTGAATCCCTACTGGAAGGGATCCAAATGGTCCGCTTCTTCCAGGCGTGCCTGGAGTTGTTCAACAACCACGCGCTCAATCACCTTGCCCCAGAATGGAAGATTTGAGACTGGGCGATAGTTGGCCATACTGGCCGGGTCTAAAGATGGTTTTTTAAGAAGCGGTTTAATGACCGCCTCTTTCAGCAGATCTGGGAATGTTCCCTCACAGAGGGAAGCATTCACCACCCCGCAGAGCCCATTGCCCAGCTCTTCCCGGCTTGCTTTTATTAGCCAGGATGGGCAAGGATCAAGGAGACAGTTGGTTGTTTTCTCGCGTCCAAGCAGCTTGTCCACATCCTCGGGGGTAACGGATTGAAATTGATTCCATGCAACTTGACCAGAGCTCTAGCATTCTCCCGCCCCAGCCCTGCTCCCACGGTGGTGTCTAGCTCCTTCCGAATATGAGTGATTTTATCTGCAAAAAACTTTGCAGGAATTCGTATAGGAATTTGTATAGGAATTCGTTCTCCACCCCCGCAAATATTGTCCGCCCCCCCCCCCGATGGGCTTCGTGGGGTGGTGAATGCTTCCCTCCGTGAGGGAGCCTTCCCAGACCCGCTGAAAGAGGCGGTTATTAAGCCGCTTCTTAAAAAACCATCTTTATTGCGGCCACGATGGCCAACTATCGCCCAGTCTCAAATCTTCCATTCTTGGGCAAGGTGATTGAGCGAGTGGTTGCCGAACAACTCCAGGCACGCCTGGAAGAAGCGGACCATTTGGATCCCTTCCAGTCGGGATTCAGACCTCACCATGGGACTGAAACTGCCTTGGTCGCACTGGTTGATGATCTCCGGCGGGCTAGGGACAAAGGTGAGAGCTGTTTCCTAGTTCTGCTGGATCTCTCAGCGGTGTTTGATACCATCGACCATAACATCCTTCTGGACCGTCTAGATCATAGGAAGGTAAACTAAGGCCTAGGGGCTGGATCCGACCCAATTGCCTTCTAAATCCGGCCCGCTGACAGCCCAGGAATCAGTGTGTATTTACATGAGAAAAATGTGTGCTTTTATTTAAAATGCATCTCTGGGTTATTTGTGGGGTATAGGAATTCGTTCTCCACCCCCGCAAATATTGTGTCCCCCCCAAGGTCTGAGGGACAGTGGACCAGCCCCCTGCTTTTCAACATCTACATGCAGCCGCTGGGAGAGATCATCAGGGGGTTTGGGCTGGGTGCTCATCAGTATGCAGATGACACCCAGCTCATCCTCTCTTTTAAATCAGAACCAGTGAAGGCGGTGAAGGTCCTGTGTGAGTGCCTGGAGGCGGTTGGAGGATGGATGGCGGCTAATGAAGTTGAATCCTGACAAGACAGAAGGACTGTTTTGGGGGGGTGGACAGGGCTACCTTTGAAGGTGACCTGGAAACTACAACTAATCCAGAAGATGGGAGCCAGACTGCTGACTGGGAGCGGCCACCGAGACCACATAACATCAGTCTTGAAAGACCTACATTGGTTCCCATTACGTTTCTGAGCACTATTCAAAGTGTTGGTGCTGACCTTTCAAGCCCTAAACTGCTTTGGCCCAGTAGACCTGAAGGAGCGTCTCCCGTCTCCCCCCATCGTTCTGCCTGGACACTGAGGTCCAGCACTGAGGGCCTTCTGGCGGTTCCCTCACTGCGAGAGGCCAAGTTACAGGGAACCAGGCAGAGGGCCTTCTCGGTAGTGTCACCCGTGCCGTGGAACACCCTCCCATTGTAGCCTTATGAGGCTTTGCCCTCGGGTGGGAAAAATACTGTGCCTGGGAAAGGGAAGTGGGAGTCAACAGACACTCAAGGAATAGTTCGGAGAAAAGGCTTTTATTTCTACCATCCATGAACTGGTAGAAGGAGCAAGTGTGATAAGTCACAGAAAGCATGCACGAGTTCACAGTGATGTGCACAAACATATATACCCCTTTCTAGTTCCCTCCTCCTTTCTCCTCCCTCCGGAGTCCTGCCCCATGTTGAGGTTCCTCTGAGCATGAACAGAAAGCTCTCTTGGGACTATTGTGGACTCTTGGCCCCCTTCCCAGGAAAGGGGGAATGAGAGCGGTTCAACATGTCCAAAGGTGTTGCAACTGAAGGAGATCAGATTCGTTTCTCAGGCCTGAGTATTCTTGGCAATGACAGAGTCTATTCATTAGCCTTTAAGAATAACATTTTGCCTTTTGCCACAGCATCTTGTGATAGAGCAGAGGAGAGCAGAGAAAAGCTGTTTTGGATTTTTAGAAGACAAAAGGAATTCTGGACAGTTTTGAGGCCTGGGGTGATTTCACAGACAGGATTTGGGTATCCTGTCCCTTCACCATCAGATGTTAAAGAGATAAACAACTATCTGATGTTTAGAAGGTTATTTTGAACTTCTCTTGGTTCCTCCTTGGCAGCCAGTGCAATGGTTTCAGCAGGGCTGGAACTCAGGACCCGCTGCCTTGAGGGACATCTAAGAGCAGCTGGGCAGGGAAAGGTCTCCCTGGGGAGGTGGGGGACTCTCCTTCCTTGGAGGTTTTCTCAGCAGAGACCGGACGGCCATCTGCCATGGATGCTTTAGCTGAGATTCCTGCCTTGCTGGGGGTGGGACTGGATGATGACCCCGGGATCAGGGCCGTATCTAGCGGGGGGGGCGAGGAAGTCCCCCACCAGGGGGATAGGCGCCCCCCCCCGCAAAATCGGCTTTAAAAAACGGTTCCATAAATATGTCAATCAATCTATGGGTGTGGGGGAGAGGGGGCGTGCCCCCCCCAGGAGAAGCTGCTCTGGTCCAGCCGGGAAGGAAAGTGGGGGGGGGGAGAGGCAGTTGCACAGGCTCCCCCCTCCGCCCCAGTTGCTCCCCGTCTCTGGATCTCCACTCCCCCCCCCCCACTTTCTGCGCTGCAGCGATGGATTAGAGAGACCCTTCGCCAGCCGGGATCTCTTCGGGGCTGAGCTGGGGGACTCGGCTTGGCAAGGGTTAAAGGGATCCGAGCTGCCTTCCTAGAGAGGCCAGGAAGCGGACGGGGGGGGGCAGGTCCTCCAGAGCCAGGGCCCCTCCCCCCCAGTCCTTTCCTGCTAGGAAGGGGGGTGTTGCTTTGGTGTCTCTTGCGAGGGCTGCCTCGCTCTCCCCGCCTGGGATCTGGTGAGTCTCCTCTCTCTCTGGGATCTGGTGAGTCTCCTCTCTCTCTGGGATCTGGTGAGTCTCCTCTCTCTCTGGGATCTGGTGAGTCTCCTCTCTCTCTGGGATCTGGTGAGTCTCCTCTCTCTCTGGGATCTGGTGAGTCTCCTCTCTCTCTGGGATCTGGTGGGGGTCCCAGGGCTGCAGCAGGGGAGGAGGCGGGGGGGGCTGATCAGGGAGGAGAGGGTCCTGCCAGGGAGGGGCCAGGTCTGCCACGCTCTCCTTCCTGCAGATCAGAGGATCCCAAACTCAGTTGGCCTTCTGCCCCCCCCCTTCAGAAAAAATCTCCCTTCTTTAAACAAAGGAGTCCCTGGGACTTAAACTCTGTGTGACGTCCCTCAGCGTCAGTGCACAACAGAGGGAACAGGTGCAAATGGTTTTCCAAGACCAGACGTGGAGGTGGACTAGCCCCCCCCCCCCCCGAAAAAAAGAGGTGGGAGAGAGAGGCCGGGAATAAAGAGAGGGATCCCAGCCCAGAGTCTGGCTGCTGCATTGGGGACCAGTTTCCCAGTGTCTCCCAGGGCAGCTCCCCACGGAGGCCACTGCAGCAATCCCCTCGCACCCAGAGCAGGGCATCCCAGGACCACATCCTCTCTCTCCCAAAGGGATTGTTGCTGGCAAAGCAGCCGGAAATGGGCGCTGCTCCTCCCTGAGCCTCCAGGGACCTTGGCATCAATGGCTGTGTGTGTGTGTTAAGCTATCTAATTGAATAATCATAATAAATTAGCTGCCTATATTTCAAAGGAGAAATTTCAATGGTTGTGTGTGTGTTAAGCCATCTAAGAGAAGCATCATCATCATCATCAAGCTACCCATCCTTTACTCTGAGTTTCAAGGGAGATGTCTTTGGCCCCGCCCACTTGGCCCTCAGGGGGTTGACTAGAGACATACCTGGCCCTCAGAGCAAAGAAAAAGGGACCCCACCCCAGGAGTCTTTCTGGAGAGCATTGTAGAGTCAAAGTGCAAGAAAAGGAGACAGAAGCAGGGGGGAAATGTGCCCTGAAGGGGGGTGGGGGGGAGAAAGACTCCTGAGGACCCCCGGATGAGGACCCCCACTAGAGCCAAGCATCCATTTTTCAAATGACTCCCTTGTCAGTCAGTTCTGACTTCATGCATTGACTGGAAGGCAGGAGCAACCAGGCTGACTCATCTCCCAGAAATCCCTTCCGTTGCCTCCACATTCTGCATTGCTAGAGGGCTGGAGACTGACTTCTTCTCCCCTTCCTCCTCCTCTTTCTTTTCAAAAAGGTATCTCATGGTTTGGGCTCTGGTCCCGTCCAGTCCTGATTCCGGGCAAGACTCATCCATGCTTGTTCAGGGATCTGTTTCTTCTCCTGACCTACAAATTCTGTAACAGAACAATGTATTTGCTTTCTAGGATTTGCTAGAGCTTCTCATTCAGACGGACAGAACTTGGCAGAAGACCAAAGGGTTCCTTCCGATCTCTCAGAGGCTTTCTGAGAGCACAGATGGATGAGCGAGACTCAGCTGGCCCTAGAGCAGGAAGAGGCCATGTCATCCAAACTGGGAGCAGTGGGGGATTCTGGGAAAACTCTGGGCAGATGTTCCTGGGTGAGGAGGGCACCCTCCGCTCAGAGGTGCAGAGCCAGCAGTTGAGGCAGTTCTGCTGCCAGGAGGCCAAAGGACCCCGAGAGGTTTGCAGCCGACTCTACCACTTTTGCCACCAGTGGCTGAAGCCAGAAAGGCACACGAAAGCTGAGATGTTGGACCTGGTGATCTTGGAGCAGTTCCTGGCTGTCCTTCCCCCGGAGATGGAGAGCTGGGTGAGGGAATGCGGAGCGGAGACCAGTTCCCAGGCGGTGGCCCTGGCCGAAGGTTTCCTCCTGAGTCAGGCAGAGGAGAGGAAGCAGGTGAGAGAGACTTTCCTCTGGATACTACCTTGACCAGAGCCAGGGCCTTTTCGGATGTGGCTCCGTCCTGGTGGAACGCTCTCTCACAAGAGACCAGGGCACTGTGGGATTTGACATCTTTCCTCAGAGCATGCAAGACAGAGCTGTTCCGCCAGGCCTTCAGGGTTCAGGGTTCAGTCTGATTCTTTTCTTTCAGTACAAGAATAAGCATTAAAGAGGCTTCCTAGCCCGCTCACACCTCCTTTATAAGACCAGTGGTAACAGTAGTTGGCCCTAGCGAATATTAACCACTCTCATTTTTACTTGACTTGATCATGGATGGAGGACTTGACCTGGCATGTGTGACAGAGACTTGGTTGGATGAAGCAGATGGGCCTGTTCTTGCCGCTGCTTGTCCACCAGGTTTCTCTTACGCACAGCAACCCAGGTCATGTGGGCGGGGAGGGGGGGTTGCAGTGATTTTTAGGAAGTCGTTAGTTTGCACCAGGCGTCCTATTGGGAAGACCCAGCTTTCTGAGTGCATGTTCTGGAAGTTGGGCAATAGGGGCAGTACAGGATTCCTTTTGGTGTACCGACCTCCCCGCTGCACCAAGGATTCCCTGTCTGAGCTGCTTCAGGTCGTGGCAGATGTTCTCCTGGAGACACCTAGCTTGGTTGTCCTGGGGGATTTTAACATCCATGCTGACACGACCTTACAAGGGGCCGCTCGGGACTTCATGGAAAGCATGGCCTCCATGGGGCTGTCCCTGAATAAATCTGGCCCAACCCATAGCCGTGGACATGCCTTGGACCTGGTGTTTACCTCCATGGATGTTGGTGATCTGACACTAAGTAAAAGCGAAACGAAAGAAGTGCCAAGGTCAGATCACTTCCTGGTGCAACTGGACTTCTCTGCGACCCATCCCCTCTGCAGGGAGGTGGGACCGATTCGGATGGTCCGCCCCCGCCACTTAATGGATCCAAATGGTTTCCAGAGAGTGGTAGGGGATGCTTTAAACCACTTCTTAAAAAACCATCTTTATTGTGGCCACGATGGCCAACTATCGCCCAGTCTCAAATCTTCCATTCTTGGGCAAGGTGATTGAGAGAGTGGTTGCTGAACAACTCCAGGCACGCCTGGAAGAAGCGGACCATTTGGATCCCTTCCAGTCGGGATTCAGGCCTCATCACGGGACTGAAACTGCCTTGGTCGCACTGGTGGATGATCTCCGGCGGGCTAGGGACAAAGGTGAGAGCTGTTTCCTAGTTCTGCTGGATCTCTCAGCGGCGATTGATACCATCTACATGCAGCCGGTGGGAGAGATCATCAAGGGGTTTGGGCTGGGTGTCCATCAGTATGCAGATGACACCCAGCTCTACCTCTCTTTTAAATCAGAACCAGTGAAGGCGGTGAAGGTCCTGTGTGTCTGGAGGCAGATGGTTGGTGGGTGGATGGTGGCTAACAGATTGAGATTGAATCCTGACAAGACAGAAGTACTGTTTTTGGGGGGACAGGAGGCAGGCAGGTGTGGAGGATTCCCTGGTCCTGAATGAGTTAGCTGTGCCCCTGAAGGACCAGGTGCACAACCTGGGAGTCATTTTGGACTCACAGCTGTCCATGGAGGCACAGGTTAAATCCGTGTCCAGGGCAGATGTGTACCAGCTCCATCTGGTACGCAGGCTGAGACCCTATCTGCCTGCGGAATGCCTCGCCAGAGTGGTGCATGCTCTGGTTATCTCCCGCTTGGACTACTGCAATGTGCTCTAGGTGGGGCTACCTTTGAAGGTGACCCGGAAACTACAACTAATCCAGAATGCAGCAGCCAGACTGGTGACTGGGAGCAGCCGCCGAGACCACATAACAGCGGTCTTGAAAGACCTACATTGGCTCCCTGTACGTTTCCAAGCACAATTCAAAGTGTTGGTGCTGACCTTTAAAGCCCTAAACGGCCTCTGTCCAGTATATCTGAACGAGTGTCTCCACCCCCATCGTTCTACCCGGACGCTGAGGTCCAGCTCCGAAGGCCTTCTGGCGGTTCCCTCACTGCGAGAGGCCAAGTTACAGGGAACCAGGCAGAGGGCCTTCTTGGTAGTGGCGCCCTCCCTGTGGAATGCCCTCCCACCAAAGAACAACTACCAGACTTTTAGAAGACATCTGAAGGCAGCCCTGTTTAGGGAAGTTTTTAATGTTTGATGTATCACAGTATTTTAATATTCTTTTGGAAACAGCCCAGAGTGGCTGGGGAAATCCAGCCAGATGTGTGGGGTATAAATAATAAATAATTATTATTATTATTATTATTATTATTATTATTATTATTATTATTATTATACCAGTGGACTGCCGTCTGTCCAGATTTTAATTTGTTTTGAACTAATTTTAAGAAGTATTTTAATTAATCGATTGCCTGTTCTTATGTTCTTTGTATACTGTGTTAGATTTATGATGTTAGCCGCCAAAAGATTGGCTCTGGCTAGGGAGGGTGGGGTAGAAATAAAAAAATATTATTATTATTATTAGGGGCTCCAAAGAGGATGGAGAACATCCCATAATGCTCTGCTGATGGCCCATCCTTTTTCTGGGAAGGCATCCATGGAATGAGATCTCACACCATTAAAGTTTTTTTACTTTTCCATTATCTTTCTGCTATTTCTTGTCATTCATTCTCTGTTTTGAATCCTTGTTGCTCTTTCAGGAAAAGGATTGTTTTGAGGAAATGGACATGGATTCCTGTGAGGCAGATTCCTGTGAGGCAGAGAGGCCTCCGTTGGACACCAGAGAGAGGCCACCGGGTAAGGAAGAAGGCGGTTTTTCTCCATTTGGTCTCATTCTGTTGGTTTCCCATATAACCTCTGGGTTCTTTTCATCAAGTTTTTTTGGGGGGCGGGGAGTTGGGAGGAAGGGTCCAGAGGAGGAGAGATGTATTTCTGCATGACTAACATATGAAATGGGCACAAATGTCCAAATGCTCTCAGCAGGTAAGGCTTTCTGAAAGGCTGATCTGTAGATAGAGATGCCCTGTTTCACCTGTGAGAGACATGGGCACGCCTGGCATCCTGCTTACCTGTTTTCTCTTTCAGGAGACAGAATGATGCCAGCAAGACCTCCTGATCCGCCTTTTCATGGGGGCAGAAGGGAAGCAGCGGCTGTGGAACCAGATCAGGTCAGGGGAAGCTGCCTTGTGGGGACAGAGGCTGAGGGATGGAGCAATGTCATGGACTGGTTGGGCACAGAGGAATGGTGGGAGGAAGAAGCCGGGGAACCAGGAAGGGAAAATGTCTCAGCCCAAGGAGTAGAGGTGGAGGAAGGATGAGCAGTGAAAGGGAGAAGAGGGAGAAGTCTGGGAAGAGGAGGCGTCAGAAGCTGAAGGGGTAACAGGGCTTAGTGAGCTGGGAGACTCTGAGGCAGAATGCAGTGCAGAATCGGAGGCAGAAGAGGAAGGAGGCGAGTGGGAGGAGGAAGGTCGAGAGGCTGAGGTGAGTCAGGAGAAGGAGGAGCCACCGGGGGCTCCCTCTCCTTCTGCCATAAGCCACACTCCCTGCTTGTCTCTCTGAGCCAGGAGTTGTCTGACAATGGAGTAGCAAAGGCAGGCTGCACACTGGCGCACTGTTGGATCACTTGCCAGAAACCCCAGAGAGGAGGGGGCTTGGAAGGCTGTGGGGAGCTAGGGGCCTTCTCTTTTGGCAGCTGATTTCATGGAGGAAGACCCTGTCATGGAATTCTACTCAGTATTGATCCAGGCAGAACTCCAATGTATAGTTACCAGAGTGAAAATGTAAAGATGTTGCAGGATCCCCCAAAATAGACCAAAGGCAATTGTATTTCACCCAGCAGAGCTTTACTGCTACTGAAGACAAATGAGCTTAATGGTCCCAAATCCAAAACATTCAGGATTGGCCCTGTCCATAAGAAATCCAGTTGCAGCAAACTTAACTGAAATTTCCCACAACTTATAATAAGTTTAAACTTCAACACTCAGCATACTATGTACAGAACACCAGAAAGGAGAGAGAGGGAGGGAGGGGGGAGAGGGAGAGAGAGAGAGAGAGAAAGAAAGAGAAACCCAGGCTCCTTCTGGCCTCTTCTTATAGTCAGCATGACCTTGACAGAAGACATAACAGAACCACTTTAACCCAGCTGTACTCAGGCTGTGAGGCCTGGGTCCTTGTTCCAAAGGCCAAGCTCAGAAAGGGTGGCCCTAGGTCCCAAAAGATGATTTTCTGTGGGTATGAGCCAGGGACCAAGGGGTGGAGATTTGCCGATTCAACAGGCAATCAGTCCAGGATTCTGCTCAGCAGCAGTGCTGAGTTCTATGAGTAGAATGGATGGACACACATACATGGGAACCCTGATGTTCTTTCAGAGAGTCTACAAGACTCTGCTGATGAGGAAGAGGTAGAGGTTGAACCTGCTGCTGAGGCACAGAGTCCTGACCCAGAGCAGGTAGAGGGAAGAACTTCTCCTAAAGCTGTGAAGCTTGAACAGAGAAGTGCTCCTTCCTCACCCACAGGTTAAGCTGACAAGTCTAAACGGCGCAGTAAGTCAGAGGGGGAGCTCTCTGAGGCAAAGGACGTTCTAGCTGGTCCTAGTGGGTCTGAGGGGGTACCTGAAACTGGGTTGAGATGTTCAGCTCGCACAACGAAAGGTAAACCTCCTGACAGGTTTGCAGTCACAAGTGTGTGGGTTGGCATGGCACAGTGTGAACCCGAGAGTTTTGAGGGTGTTCAGAAACTGCCTCAGGAAGAAGCCAGGAAATGGCATGAGGCAATGCAGAAGGAGATGAGCTCAATGGAGTCTCTAGGCGTGTTCTCCCTCACAACATTGCCAGTGGGGAAACAGGCTGTGAGCAGCCGCTGGGTTTACCGTCTTAAACCCACAGCAACAGGGGAACCACAGTACAAGGCTAGACTAGTAGCCAGAGGGTTCACGCAGCAAAAGGGGCTGCATTATACTGAGGTATATGCTCCTACTTCCAGAAGTGAAACTCTGCAATGCTCTTAGCCATTGCTGCACAAAGAGGTTTTCAGGTGTATCACTTTGATGTGGATGTGGCCTATTTGAACTCAGAGCTCCAGGAGGATCTGTACATGCTTCCTCCTCCAGCGTTTGAGGGCAATGAGCCAAATACTGTATGGAAGTTTCACAAGTCCATTTATGGTTTAAAGGCTTAGAGAAGCTAGGTTTCAAGAAGAGTCTGAATGAAGCCTTAGAGAAGCTAGGTTTCAAGAAGAGTCTTGCTGACAGCTGCCTGTACCTTAAAGGGTCAGGAGAGTCACAGGAAATGGTGTTGATCTTTGTTGATGACATCATTCACATCTCAGGGGCAAACAAACAGGTGCAGAAGTTTGCCAAAGAGCTTGGAAAACGGTTTCAGCTCAAGAACCTGGGTGCAGTAAGGATCTACTTAGGTGTTCAGATAGACAGGACTGAAGATGGAAGCTTCTTGCTCAGTCAGAAAGGCAAGATTGAGCAGTTGCTTGAGAAGTTCAGAATGTCTGATTGTGCAGGGGTTAGGGCACCCATTGAGACAAGCTACGTGAAAGACAGTCGGCTAGCAGAATGCGTTGAGTGCGAGAACGCTGAGCTCTTCCAGTCAGCTCTGGGTAGTCTGTTGTATCTGTCCCAATGAAGCAGGCCGGACATTGTCCTTGCTACCAATCTGCTCAGTAGGGAAGCATCAAAGCCCAGTGTAAATGCCTTGCATGGTATCAAGCGGGTGCTGCGTTACCTGCAGGATACCAAGGACTTCAATCTCAAGCTGTCAGCTGCAGGTGAGACGGCGCTTACTTAATGGGCAGATAGCGACGGGGTGAATCTGGATGACAGGAAGTCCGTATCTGGGATGGTACTAAACCTTGGGGAATCTCTAGTTGGGTGGAAGTCCTGGAAGCAAAGTCTCATTGCGCTGTCCTCTACTGAGGCGGAGTTCATTGCACTGTCGGAATTGTGCAGGGAACTGGAGTTCTATAGATGCCTGGTGCAAGAGATCTATGGGGATTGCTGCCTGCCCATCACTGTTTGGGAAGACAATCAACCCTGTCTGAAGTTGGCAGAATCTGGGCAGTTGAAGGCGAGAACCAAGCATCTAGACATACGTTTCCAGAATGCGTGTCAAAGTGTCAATCCTATTGAAAGCAATCTTATTGAAACAACACAGCAATTAAGAGGAAGGAAAGAACAGAGCATTGTGTAGCAGATCATATTTCTGATGTCTTGGAAGAGTACATTTCCTTTTTCTTTTAGGGTCCAGTGTGCTTTGAAGATGTTGCTGTTTGTTTCATGGACGAGGAGTGGGCATTGCTGGATCCTGACCAGAGAGCTTTGCATAAGGACGTCATGGAGGAGAATCGTGGAATCGTGGCCTCTCTTGGTAAGGCTCCCTGTGGAATCGTCCTATCTGCCTGGAAATTCAAAAAATACCTCTATGTAACAAGCCTCATACATTTCCACAGAGCTCAACAGCGCCCAATACAACACCTAGGAACCTAACACTCCCACAATAAACCTTGAACAGACAATTCCAGTTTTTTCTGTGAACCATCTTCCTCCAGTTCTGCCTTTTTATACCACGGTTGTGTGTCTGAACTGCCCAGGCCCAGACACCATGGACCAGAGCACGCCAGGCACCCCTGTCTTCCACTGCCTCCCGCAGCTTCGTCACAATTTTACCACTACAGTATATCAAAAAAAGCAACATTCAACAACCCAACAGAATCTAATAAGAAATATATTGGTTAATGACAAATCAGTTCTTCATTATTTGTTCCTGAGGCTCTAATCCCTTTTTGTCTCCATTGCAGATTGTAATGAATTGGAAATTGAGAACAAAGGTGAACATGACAAAATCCCCAAGGAGGAGAAGCCATGCAAAAATTTGGAGTGTGGAGACAGCTGCACTCAGAGCTCCAATCTCACTAAGCATCAGAGAATTCATACAGGAGACAAACCCTATCAGTGCATGGAATGTGGGAAGAGCTTTAGTTGGAGCTCCCATCTCACTAAGCATCAGAGAATTCATACAGGGGAGAAACCCTATCAGTGTGGGGAATGTGGAAAGAGCTTCAGTATGAGCTGCCATCTCACTTCTCATCAAAGAATTCATACAGGGGAGAAACCCTATCAGTGTGGGGAATGTGGAAAGAGCTTCAATAAGAACTCCAATCTCACTTCCCATCAGAGAATTCATACAGGGGAGAAACCCTATCAGTGTGGGGAATGTGGAAAGAAATTCATTACAAGCTCCAGTCTCACTTCCCATCAGAGAATTCATACAGGAGAGAAACCCTATCAGTGTGGGGAATGTGAAAAGAGCTTCAGTCACAGCTCTGCTGTCACTAAGCATCAGAAACTTCATACAGGGGAGAAACCCTATCAGTGCATGGAATGTGGGAAGAGCTTCATTCAGAGCTCCCATCTCACTTACCATAAGAGAAGTCATACAGGGGAGAAACCCTATCAGTGTGGGGAATGTGGAAAGAGCTTCAGTCAGAGCTCCTCTCTCTCTTCCCATCAAAGAATTCATACAGGGGAGAAACCCTATCAGTGTGGGGAATGTGAAAAGAGCTTCAGTCACAGCTCTGCTGTCACTAAGCATCAGAAACTTCATACAGGGGAGAAACCCTATCCGTGCATGGAATGTGGGAAGAGCTTCACTGATAGCTCCTCTCTCACTTCCCATCAAAGAATTCATACAGGTGAGAAACCCTATCAGTGTGTGGAATGTGGAAAGAGCTTCCGTCACAGTTCTGATGTCACTAAGCATCAGAGAAGTCATACAGGGGAGAAACCCTATCAGTGTGTGGAATGTGGGAAGAGCTTTAGTTGTAGCGCCCATCTCACTAAGCATCAGAGAATTCATACAGGGGAGAAACCCTATCAGTGTGGGGAATGTGAAAAGAAATTCATTACAAGCTCCAGTCTCACTTCCCATCAGAGAATTCATACAGCAGAGAAACCCTATCAGTGTGGGGAATGTGAAAAGAGCTTCAGTCTCAGCTCTGCTGTCACTAAGCATCAGAAACTTCATACAGGGGAGAAACCCTATCAGTGCATGGAATGTGGGAAGAGCTTCAGTCAGAGCTCCAACCTCAATTCCCATCAGAGAATTCATACAGGAGAGAAACCCTATCAGTGTGGGGAATGTGGGAAGAGCTTCAGGACGAGCTCCCATCTCACTAAGCATCAGAGAATTCATACAGGGGAGAAACCCTATCAGTGCGTGGAATGTGGAAAGAGCTTCAATCAGAGCTCCAACCTCAATTCCCATCAGAGAATTCACACAGGAGAGAAACCCTATCAGTGTGGGGAATGTGGGAAGAGCTTCAGTCACAGCTCTGCTGTCACTAAGCATCAGAGAATTCATACAGGGGATAAACCCTTCATTTTATAGCTTTAGGAGCCTTGTTAATACGCACCTTTTTAACCAGGCCCTTGGCTGATTAACATCTAAGGCCCTTTTAACATGTGGTGGGGAGATGAGTTACTGATGTGTATTTTGTGTTTTTATGTTGTGTTTTTATGTTGTAACCGTCCTGAGACATGTGGGAACAGGAGTCAACACTTAGAGGCTGAGGGGTTTTTGCCCCCAATGATATATTTTAGGGGGCCACCCCCCCAGTTGATAGGCATTGCCATTCCAATGGCCTGCATGCGTCATGTGTTTGATTGTGCAAAGCAGGCCTTACCTGGCCCCCCACCAATATTTTATTCAAGTTGGTACCACTGGGTTGGGTGGTAGACAAATTAAATAAATACATAAATCACCTTCCTTTGCAAATGTTTCAGCCTGTCAATATCCTTATTTTTTATCATTTTTAATATTTATGTGCCTTTCATCTGAAGATTTCACAACATAAACATACAAAAACATAAACATACAAAAACAAGAAAAGCCAGAGAAATCTCTCCCACCCTTTTCTGGATGGAGTTAAAAACTTTGTTGATCAGGGAACAGCTGTGGAAATAATGCATCTTGATTTCAGTAAGGCTTTTGACGTAGTCCCCCATAATTTTTTGCGAATAAGCTTCTAAAATGTGGGCTGAATGCCGAGGTGGCTATCACCGATGGAGGCCAAGGTTCTTAAAAAAAGACCCAATATGGAGGCCTATTGGCCGAAATATTGGGAATTAATTGAAAGAACTGGAGATAACTGGAAGCTACAGAGCCAGGATAAACTAAAAAGTAAGGTGCGAGATTGGTTACATTATGCTCAAATTCAAGAGGTCTTTAAAATGGATAAAAAAGTTGGTTTCCAGGTGGAAAAATCGAAACTGGAGACGGAATTACTAGAACCAAAAACTAAGGTACTTTCGAGAATGTATAACTTGCTGCTTAAATGGAATACACAGGACGAGACAGTTAAATCTGCTATGATAAAATGGGCACAGGATGTAGGACATAACATTATGTCTGAGGACTGGGAAAGGTTGTGGAACACCGGTATGAAGTTTACGGCATGTAGTGCCTTGAAAGAGAACATTATGAAGATGGTATACCGGTGGTACATGACCCCAGTCAAGCTAGCTAAGATATACCATCTGTCTGATAATAAATGTTGGAAATGCAAGGAGGCAGAAGGGACATTCTTTCACCTCTGGTGGACCTGCCCGAAAGTGAAGGCCTTCTGGGAAATGATATATAATGAATTGAAAAAGGTATTTAAATATACCTTCCCCAAGAAACCGGAGGCCTTCCTTCTGGGCATGGTGGACCGGAAGGTGTTAAAGAAGGACAGAACTTTGTTTATGTATGCAACCACAGCAGCAAGAATTCTTATAGCAAAGTATTGGAAGACACAAGATTTACCCACACTGGAGGACTGGCAGACGCAGTTGATGGACTACATGGAGTTGGCAGAAATGACTGGCAGAATCCGAGATCTGAGTGAAGAAACAATTGAGGAGGACTGGAAAAAATTTAAGGACTATTTGCAAAAATATTATAAGTTGTTTGAATGTTAAGATGGTGCGCGATTAAGAAACGTTATGCTTCTGCAACTTGATTAGGTAAATGACAAAGTAAGTTATGACAAAAAAAGGAGACAAATTGGAAACAAATATATTATGTTTATTTTAAAGGTATCAAATTGAATTACAAGTTTTTGAAATTGGTAACATAATAAATTGAAAGGTACAGTAAGTGATGAAATAAGATGATAAATTGCTGATATTATTAGTTTAAAGAACGCAATGTTGGGAGGAAGTGAGGAGGTCCAGTGGAAAGTAACTTACAGAAGGATGATCTGAAACATAATTAACTTTTTCTTCTTTTTTATTTTTCTTTATTTCTAAAAACTGTTTCTTGTTTTTTGTTTTGTAACTGAACCTGTGAACCTATGAAAAGAAACGCAATAAATTTTTTTATAAAAAAATAAAAAATAAAATGTGGGCTGAATGAGGAAACTCTTAGGTGGATTTGAGTAACCGAACCCAAACAGTCCTCCTCCATGGTTCCTCCTCCTCCTGGGGGAAAGTGACCAGAGGGGTGCTGCAGGGTTCTGTCCTGGGCCCGTTGTTGTTCAACCTCTTTATGAACGACTTGGATGAAGGAACTGAAGGGGTGCTCATCCCATTTGCAGACGACACCAAACGGGGAGCGGAGGCCAATGTGGCAGAAGGCAGAATGAAGCAACCAGAAATCACCTCAACCCGATGGACTGGTGACCCCCTCCTCCTTTTCCTCTCCCCCCAAGCCATCAATACGGCTAACATGATCAATATTTCCCCCCCCCCCAGCCTTACACCTCCACAGAGATCCCCACCCAACACCAGTCCAGGCGCATCTTTGGTAAATGAGCACACCCAGTCTCAAGTTCTTTAGAGATAAAGTAGGTATACATTTCAGTAATACCTGGGTATATATGTATTTTGTTTTTCTAGCTTGATCAAAATAATTTATTACTTCTTAACAGGTAGATGGTTAAGAGCTTAGGCGGCTTCAGTGGCCGCCCCTGGCCCCCACCCCTTGCACCCCCCAGGTAAAGACGGCCCTGGCCCTCTCCAAGGGTCCATCCAGCTCTGGGCTGCTGCTGCTGCTGCTGCTACTCACTTGCAATCATAATTAAAGCTTGCTGCGTGTCCTCCCCAGCGTGGGAAGAGCACACCCACTCTTTCCTGCCCCCCCCCCGGTAGGGGAAAGAGATGGTCAGAAACGTCTATTTACATTGCTTTATTTCTGACTCTTCAGCATAACAGAAATCATGTCTGCTCTCTTCAAGCATCGGCAAACAAGTGACAAAGACTTCCTGTACAAGAGCAAGGGGAAGAGCTCATATTACACTCTGAGCTTATTCCGGCGCATTGCCCTGTGAACTGACTGTCCCTCTGTTTCCCATGGACAGTCCCAACATTCCCATCATGTTTTGTTTTCAAGCTAGCAGTTTGCAGCTGCATTGCATCCATATCACAACATTAAGGACTTTTTTAGATCCTGTTTGTTTGTAGCATGATGAGAGGGCCGTGATGTCTTGTTCTATCTTGCTAACTTTTAAGGAGGTTTGTTTTTTAAGGGATGCTTTCTCCTTTATACAAGCTCCTCTGGTGACCGCTTTCATTGCATCCCATAGGAGCGGGGTTGTTTGTGCCTACATTGTTTTCCTTGAAGTAGTTTGGGAGAGTTTCTGTGAGACTCTCTCTGTTTATTCGTGGTTAGGATGGGACTGAAGGACCATGATGGGGTGGCTTGTGTCCCCCCTCCTATTTTGAGGGTAACTTCTACTGGGGCATGATCTGTGATTTTAATGTTACCTACGTTGATTGATTCTACTGAGGGGATCCGACCTTGTGCGAGCAGAATGCTGGCCAGGTGGACACTGTGCCATGGCGCCCAGACAAGAATGTGTGGCTGGTGTCTCCTGGGTTTTCTTCACCCCAAATAATAATAATAATAATAATTTATTATTTATACCCCGCTCATCTGGCTGGGCCTCCCCAGCCACTCTGGGCGGCTTCCATAGAAACTAAAAATACAGTAAAATATCACACGTTAAAAATGATCCAGCAGAACTAGGAAACAGCTCTCACCTTTGTCCCTAGCCCGCCGGAGATCATCAACCAGTGCGACCAAGGCAGTTTCAGTCCCATGATGAGGCCTGAATCCCGACTGGAAGGGATCCAAATGGTCTGCTTCTTCCAGGCGTGCCTGGAGTTGTTCAGCAACCGCTCGCTCAATCACCTTGCCCAGGAATGGAAGATTTGAGACTGGGCGATAGTTGGCCATCGTGGCCGCAATGAAGATGGTTTTTAAAGAAGCAGTTTAATAACCGCCTCTTTCAGCGGGTCTGGGAAGGCTCCCTCATGGAGGGAAGCATTCACCACCCCACAAAGCCCATCGCCCAGTCCTTCCCGGCTAGCTTTTATAAGCCAGGATGGGCAAGGATCCAGGAGACACGTGGTTGGTTTCACTCGTCCAAGCAGCCTGTCCACATCCTCAGGGGTAACAGATTGGAACTGATCCCACACAACTTGACTAGACAGGACTCTAGCACTCTCCCGCCCCGGTCCTGCTCCCACAGTGGAGTCTACCTCCTTCTGAATCTGAGCGATTTTATCTGCAAAAAACTTTGCAAAATCATTGCAGGAGAACATGTGGCCCGTACTGGGCCCCGATGTTGCAGGTGGTTCCGCTAAATTGTGAACCACCTGAAAAAGTCTCATGCTGCTGTTTTCTGCAGATGCAATAGAGGCGGTGAAGAAATTCTTCGCCGTCGCTATCGCCACTTGGTAGGCTCAACGTTGAGCTCTAACCTGTGTCTGGTCAGATTCGGAATGAGTTATCCGCCACCGGCGCTCTAGCCGTCTCAACGATTGTTTCATCACCCTCAGCTCTGGGGAAAACCACGGGGCTGTCTGGGCTCCATGCAATCGGAGAGGGCGCTTCGGAGCCAAACAGTCAATAGCCCTGGTTAACTCCACATTCCAGCAGGCCACCAGGGAATCAGCTGAAAGGCCATCAACATGGGATAAAGCATCCCCTACCACTCTCTGGAAACCCTTTGGATCCATTAAGTGGCGGGGGCGGACCATCCGAATTGGTCCCACCTCCCTGCAGAGGGGATGGGTCGCAGAGAAGTCCAGTTGCACCAGGAAGTGGTCTGACCATGGCACTTCTTTCGTTTCGCTTTTGTTTAGTGTCAGATCACCAACATCCATAGAGGTAAACACCAGGTCCAAGGCATGTCCATGACTATGAGTTGGGCCAAACTTATTCAGGGACAGCCCCATGGAGGCCATGCTTTTTTAGCAAATTGTAAGAGTCCCTAATTGTTGGGGTTTCCTTCGGAGGAAGGTTGCCCATGGGGTTGTAGGGGGGGTGTCTTTCAGGGATATGCTTTTCATATTTAGGTTGAGGTCACCCCCCCCCCCCCGGAATTGCTTCCCCTTCGGAGGAGAGGAACTTGTTTAATGTGTTTTGGATGAACTCTAGCTTTTTCAAGTTTGGGGCATATATGGAGCCAATTGTCAGTTTAGTTTTGCCATCTAGTGTCCCTTTAGCAAAAATGAGTCTGCCTCTTTTGTCTTTGAGGACTGTTGCGGCTTTGAAGTTCAGGACTCTACTGAGTATTAGGGCTACTCCACAGGACTTCGCTGAGCCAGGTGCAACTCATTGTTGACTGAAGCAGGGATCGCTCAGGAGTTTGGGAGGGTTGTGTATTTATTGTAGGAAGGCGATGTGTGGTTTCATGGTGTTTACATACAAGTGATGCATTTTCTTTTGATGGGGTTTCCCAACCCCCTCACATTTAATGTAATTGCTTTTAAGCTAGCCATCTTGCTTATCTACTATATAGGGTGATTCCATGCCAGCCCGTTCGGGTTGCCCTGTGTCTCTCACCTTGTATTGTCTATCAAACCAGTGAAATTGTGCTGACCTAGAGGTTAAAACTAGATTTGGCTTAAAGAGTGGGGGGTGGGTTGCAGAAAGTATCCCCTATGTAGCCATATAGGTGTTTATTTGGGGTATCATGGGCCATCTGGCATTTAGCCAGTTGGTCCTAGGTCTCAGCTGGCATGGAGTTCTTTCTTCAAGGTCAGGCCATCCTCCCTGTTGTTTGCGATAGGAAGTGGTCAGTGAAACGGTGTTAAGTATAATAATAATAATAATAATAATAATAATAATAATAATAATAATAATAATAATAATTTATTATTTATACCCTGCCTATCTGGCTGGGCTTCCCCAGCCACTTTGGGCGGCTTCCAACAAAATATTAAAATATCATAATGCATCAAACGTTAAAAGCTTCCCTAAACAGGGCTGCCTTCAGATGTCTTCTAAAAGTCTGGCAGTTGTTCTTCTCTTTGACATCTGGTGGTAGGGTGTTCCACAGGGCTGGCGCCACTACCAAGAAGGCCCTCTGCCTGGTTCCGTGTAACTGGGGTTCTCGCAGTGAGGGAACCACCAGAAGGCCCTCGGTGCTGGACCTCAGTGTCCAGGCAGAGCAACGGGGGTGGAGACGTTCCTTCAGATATACTAGACTGAGGCAGTTTAGAGCTTTAAAGGTCAGCACCAACACTTTGAATTGTGCTAGGAAACGTACTGGGAGCCAATGTAGGTCTTTCAAGACCGGTGTTATATGGTCTCGGCAGCCACTCCCAGTCACCAGTCTAGCTGCCACATTCTGGATTAGTTGTAGTTTCCGGGTCAGCTTCAAAGATAGCCCCACCTAGAGCGCATTGCAGTAGTCCAAGCGGGAGATACCCAGAGCATGCACCACTCTGGCGAGACAGTCCGTGGGCAGGTAGGGTCTCAGCCTGCGCACTAGATGGAGCTGGTAAACAGCTGCCCTGGACACAGAATTGACCTGTGCCTCCATGGACAGCTGTGAGTCCAAAATGACTCCCAGGCTGCGCACCTGGTCCTTCAGGGGCACAGTTACCCCATTCAGGACCAGGGAGTCCTCCACACCCACCCGCCTCCTGTCCCCCCAAAACAGTACTTCTGTCTTGACAGGATTCAACCTCAATCTGTTGGCCGCCATCCATCCTCCAACCGTCTTTGTGACGCCTATGTTGGATATAGGATCCATAAGCAATTTTGCTCATTTTATTAACATCACTGGTAAGTTGGGGTAGGGATGAGGGTGTTAATATCCTCTGGCAGCCCCAATGTGCTGCTTGTTTGTCAGGTTTTAGCCTGTTTGTGGATTGTTTTATTGAGGTTAGGGTGAAGCAGGACCACCTGGAGGAATTCTACCCTTATGCTTCTCATATAATCAGTTAGCCATATAACCATATATCCTTATAATGATTTTTATATAATCCATGTTTGAATCATGACGGCTTCTGCAAAAGCTGATAGCAAATTGCTTAGATCGGAAGAATCCGAAATGAACTCTGCCCCAGTTCGCTTCCCTTGTTCTTCTCAGTGTCTCGCTAACATAAGGGGGAAGCAATAAATCTGCTGTGCTGGCACTTTCCCCCCTGTCCAGACAGGGTCCCGAGTAGCTCAAACAGGAAGATGCTAACCGCAGAATGTCCCGGTATAGCAGATGGCCGCATAGGAGCATAAGGGCCGAAGTGCCACTGTATTCTGCTCTGGTCAGACCTCACCTGGAGTACTGTGTCCAGTTCTGGGCACCACAGTTCAAGAAGGACACTGACAAACTGGAACGTGTCCAGAGGAGGGCAACCAAAATGGTCAAAGGCCTGGAAACGATGCCTTATGAGGAACGGCTAAGGGAGCTGGGCATGTTTAGACTGGAATCATAGAATCAAGGTTGTTTTCTGCTGCTCCAGAGAAGTGGACACGGAGCAATGGATCCAAACTACAAGAAAGAAGATTTCACCTAAACATTAGGAAGAACTTCCTGACAGTAAGAGCTGTTCGACAGTGGAATTTGCTGCCAAGGAGTGTGGTGGAGTCTCCTCCTTTGGAGGTCTTTAAGCAGAGGCTTGACAACCATATTTCAGGAGTGCTCTGATGGTGTTTCCTGCTTGGCAGGGGGTTGGACTCGATGGCCCTTGTGGTCTCTTCCAACTCTATGATTCTATGATTCATTTTTCTTCCTCCTTACCATAAATCAGGGGAAAGGTTAAATGCATGTTCAGACTGAAAAAGCAGAAGTTGGGAGGGAACTCTTTACATGATCAGGGGGCAAGGCTTGAATGCGCTCATTGGTTTTCTTTTTGCTGCTGTGTGCGATTGTATCAATTATGTCATGTATGTACTCAGGTATAAAGCCTCAGGGCGCTGGAGCCCGGGGCCCAGTCTTTGGGAAAGGATTCCACTGGGTCTCTTATTGCTCAGCAATAAATATCACTTTCTTTTTCTCCACTGCTGCGTCTGTCAATTCTGGGACACAATTTGAGTGGCTCACTGGTACCTTAAAAATCCTGGCAACAAGGGGAATTATTTTACTTAGTAAGGCGTGGGGAGGGGTGCTGAGAGTGAGTTGTACATTGTTGGGCAATGGGGAGTGTCTTTTTATGTACCTGGACTGGTGTTGGGTGGGGATCTCTGTGCAGGTGTGAGGCTGGGGGGAATATTGATCGTGTTAGCTGTATTGATGGCTTGGGGGGAGAGGAAAAGGAGGAGGGGGTCACCAGTCCATCGGGTTGAGGTGATTTCTGGTTGCTTCATTCTGCCTTCTGCCACACTGGCCTCCGCTCCCCGTTTGGTGTCGTCCGCAAAGAGGATGAGCACCCCCTCAGTTCCTTCATCCAAGTCGTTCATAAAGACGTTGAACAACAACGGGCCCAGGACAGAACCCTGCAGCACCCCTCTTGTCACTTTCCCCCAGGATGAGGAGGAACCATGAAGGCGGACTGTGTGGGCTCGGTTAGTCAAATCCACCTAAGAGTTTCCTCATTCAGCCCATCTTTTAGAAGCTAAAAGGCAAAAATATTATGGGGGACTACGTCAAAAGCCTTACTGAAATCAAGATGCATTATTTCCACAGCTATTCCCTGGTCAACAAAGTTTGTAACTCCATCCAGAAAAAGGGGGGGGGGGGAGATTTCTCTGGCTTTTCTTGTTTTTGAGAAAGCCATGCTTTTATCCTGTATGTTTCTGTTGTGAAATCTTCAGATGAAAGGCACATAAATATTAAAAATGATAAAAAAATAAGGATATTGGCAAGCTGGAACATGTGCAAAGGAAGGCGATTAATGTATTTATTTAATTTATATACCATCCGACCCAGTGGTGCCAGCTTGAATAAAATATTGGTGGGAAGGGGGGGAGGCAAGGCCTGCCTTGCATAATCAATCACATGATGCATAAAGGGCATTGGAATGGCATTGCCTATCAACTGGGGGGGACCCTCAAATATACTATTGGGGGGCAAAAACTCCTTGGTCTCTAAATGTTGACTCCTGTTCCCACATGTCTCAGGACAGTTACAACATAAAAACAACATAAAAACACAAAATACAAATCAGTAACTCAACTCCCCACCACATTTTAAAAGGGCCTTAGATGTCAATCAGCCAAAGGCATGGTTAACAAGGTGCGGATTTGCCTGGCTCCTAAAGCTACAGAATGAAATATTTTTCCGACCTTTGTATGAATTCTTTGATGGGAAGTGAGAGAGGAGTTGTGACTGAATATCTTTCCACATTCCACACACTGATAGGGTTTCTCTCCTGTATGAATTCTTCGATGGGAAGTGAGATCACTCTTGTGACTGAAGCTCTTTCCACGTTCCCCACACTGATAGGGTTTCTCCCCTGTATGAATTCTCTGATGCTTATTGAGATTGGAGCCCTGACTGAAGTTCTTTCCACATTCCACAGATAGGGTTTCTCCCCTGTATGAATTCTCTGATGGGAAGTGAGAGAGGAGTCATCAGTGAAGCTCTTTCCACATTCCATGCACTGATAGGTTTTCTCACCTGTATGAATTCTTCAATGTGAAGTGAGATCACTCTTGTGACTGAAGCTCTTTCCACGTTCCCCACACTGATAGGGTTTCTCTCCTGTATGAATTCTCTGATGGGAAGTGAGTTTGGAGATATAAGCGAAGCTCTTTCCGCATTCCATGCACTGATAGGGTTTCTCCCCTACATGAATTTTCTTATGGGAAGTGAGAGAGGAGTCATCAGTGAAGCTCTTTCCACATTCCATGCACTGATAGGGTTTCTCCCCTGTATGAATTCTCTGATGGGAAGTGAAATCTGAGCTCTTCCTGAAGCTCTTTCCACATTCCACGCACCGATAGGGTTTCTCTCCTGTATGAATTCTCTGATGGGAAGTGAGACTGCAGCTTCTAATGAATTTCTTTCCACATTCCCCACACTGATAGGGTTTCTCCCCTGTATGAATTCTCTGATGCTTATTGAGATTGGAGCTCTGACTGAAGCTCTTTCCACATTCCACACACTGATAGGGTTTCTCTCCTGTATGAATTCTTCGATGGGAAGTGAGAGAGGAGTCATCAGTGAAGCTCTTTCCACATTCCATGCACTGATAGGGTTTCTCCCCTGTATGAAGTTTCTGATGCTTAGTGACAGCAGAGCTGTGACTGAAGCTCTTTCCACATTCCCCACACTGATAGGGTTTCTCCCCTGTATGAATTCTTTGGTGAGAAGTGAGAACACTCTTATGACTGAAGCTCTTTCCACATTCCCCACACTGATAGGGTTTCTCCCCTGTATGAATTCTCTGATGCTTATTGAGATGGGAGCTCTGACTGAAGTTCTTTCCACATTCCCCACACTGATAGGGTTTCTCTCCTGTATGAATTCTCTGATGGGAAGTGAGTTGGGAGCTGTCCCTGAAGCTCTTTCCACATTCCCCACATTGATAGGGTTTCTCCCCTGTATGAATTCTCTGATGGGAAGTGAAATCTGAGCTCTTCCTGAAGCTCTTTCCACATTCCACGCACCGATAGGGTTTCTCTCCTGTATGAATTCTCTGATGGGAAGTGAGACTGCAGCTTCTAATGAATTTCTTTCCACATTCCCCACACTGATAGGGTTTCTCCCCTGTATGAATTCTCTGATGCTTATTGAGATTGGAGCTCTGACTGAAGCTCTTTCCACATTCCACACACTGATAGGGTTTCTCTCCTGTATGAATTCTTCGATGGGAAGTGAGAGAGGAGTCATCAGTGAAGCTCTTTCCACATTCCATGCACTGATAGGGTTTCTCCCCTGTATGAAGTTTCTGATGCTTAGTGACAGCAGAGCTGTGACTGAAGCTCTTTCCACATTCCCCACACTGATAGGGTTTCTCCCCTGTATGAATTCTTTGGTGAGAAGTGAGAACACTCTTATGACTGAAGCTCTTTCCACATTCCCCACACTGATAGGGTTTCTCCCCTGTATGAATTCTCTGATGGGAAGTGAGATGGGAGCTCTTCCTGAAGCACTTTCCACATTCCATGCACGGATAGGGTTTCTCTCCTGTATGAATTCTCTGATGGGAAGGGAGTTGGGAGCTGTCCGTGAAGCTCTTTCCACATTCCCCACATTGATAGGGTTTCTCCCCTGTATGAATTCTCTGATGGGAAGTGAAATCTGAGCTCTTCCTGAAGCTCTTTCCACATTCCCCACATTGATAGGGTTTCTCTCCTGTATGAATTCTCTGATGGGAAGTGAGACTGGAGCTTCTAATGAATTTCTTTCCACATTCCCCACACTGATAGGGTTTCTCCCCTGTATGAAGTCTTTGATGGGAATTCAGACTTTGGCTGTGACTGAAGCTCTTTCCACATTCCATGCACTGATAGGGTTTCTCCCCTGTATGAATTCTTTGATGGGAATTCAGACTTTGGCTGTGACTGAAGCTCTTTCCACATTCCATGCACTGATAGGGTTTCTCCCCTGTATGAATTCTCTGATGCTTAGTGAGATGGGAGCTCTGACTGAAGCTCTTTCCACATTCCACACACTGATAGGGTTTCTCCCCTGTATGAATTCTCTGATGCTTAGTGAGATGGGAGCTCCAACTGAAGCTCTTCCCACATTCCATGCACTGATAGGGTTTGTCTCCTGTATGAATTCTCTGATGCTTAGTGAGATTGGAGCTCTGAGTGCAGCTGTCTCCACACTCCAAATTTTTCCATGGCTTCTCCTCTCTGGGGATTTTGTCGTGTTCACCTTTGTTCTCGATTTCCAATTCATCACAATCTGCAACGGAGACAAAAAGGGATTAGAGCCTCGGGAACAAATGAAGAAGAACTGAAGGGAGTTGGGTGTGTGCTCGTTACCTTTGTGGTTTGTCATTAACCAACATATTTATTATTAGATTCTGATGGGTTGTTGAATGTTGCTTTCTTTGATATACTGTAGTGGTAAAATTGTGAAAGCCTTTCAGAAAAAAAGTGCATTTCAGATGTTTGATGGCTCATAACACCACTTCTTTTGGAGTACAGTGGATGCTCGGGTTGCAAACATGATCCGTGTGGGAGACATGTTCGCAATCCACAGCGTTTGCAACCTGCAGTGTTGCATCTGCGCATGTGTGGGTCATAATTTGGTGGTTCTCCGCATGTACAAGCACTGAAACCTGGAAGTAAGCCATTCCGGTACTTCCAGGTTCGGCGTAGTGCACAACCTGAAAACACGCAACCTTAAGCAACTGTAACCCGAGGTATGACTGTAATACTATAATATTATATAGCAATGGAAAGATAATTTAATCAAGAATGCAGTGCAACAAAGTTTGTTCAATTATCTGTATTCTATCAAAGGTTATAGACATATGACCCGAAAAGGGAAGCACAACTTGCTTAGGTTGACTTTTGTCAGTGTATTATGGGAATGCTGTCAATTTGGTTGGTCTTTTTGGTTTTCATTTGGTGAGTTTGTAAAACGTAATAAAATAAAATAAAAGGTACAAAGAGTTGACTAGTTACCCAGAAAGAGATGTAAAATCGTACTATTAGGGACACGACAAGGCTGCCCAATTTCCCCACTACTTTTTATTTCGGTCCTGGAGGTTCTGTTAAATATGATTAGAAGGGACCATTTGAATAAGGGTATAATGGTCGGAGCTAAACAATATAAATTGAAAGCTTTTGCAGATGACTTAGTACTGACACTACAGGAGCCAGAATCTAGTAATAAAAGAGTATTAGAACTGATCCAAGAGTTTGGTCATGTGGCAGGATTTAAGTTGAACAAGTTAAAAACTAAAGTCCTTGAGAAAAATTTAACAACGATTGAGAAAGAGAGGTTTCAGAATGAGACAGGTTTAACAGTGGTTAAGAAGGTGAAATACTTGGGGATTAATATGACAGCTAAAAATGGGAACTTATTTAAAGACAATTATGAGAAATGTTGGTCGGATGTTAAAAAGGATTTAGAAATATGGTCAAATCTGAAGCTTTCCTTGTTGGGTCGAATTGCTGTTATAAAGATGAATGTACTGCCAAGGATGTTGTTTCTGTTTCAATCATTACAAATTTTGGACAAGATGGACTGTTTCAAGAAGTGGCAGAGAGACATTTCTAGATTCGTCTGGCAGGGCAAGAAGCCCAGAATTAAATTTAAAATACTAACTGATGCAAAAGAAAGAGGGGGATTTGCCCTGCCAGACCTTAAACTCTATTATGAATCAGCAGCTTTTTGCTGGTTGAAAGATTGGCTGCTTCTTGAGAACACAGACATTTTGGATTTAGAAGGTTTTAATAATGTTTTTGGGTGGCATGCATACTTGTGGTATGACAAGGTTAAAGCACATAAAGCATTTAAAAACCATATTGTCAGGAAAGCATTGTTTAATGTCTGGATAAGATATAAAACTTACTTGAAAATGAGAATTCCGGAGGCGGCGCCAACGGCAATGGCGGTCTCCTTCTAGCTCGGAGGGAGAAGCTCCGCGGAAACCTGGTCTTACCGCTACGGTGAAGTGGGGACCCTGTCAGAAACCACAGGCGGGTGAAGCCTGTGGCCGTGGGACTCGGCGGGCACCGAAAGCGCCTCTCCAATTTGCAAAGGGACCCCGTGAGGGGTTCCGGAGCATAACGGGGGTGGCGCGGTGCTGAGAGTCGATCGCTACTTCCGTGGAGTGAAGCCGCTCAGCTGTTGCCGGAGAGCGCTGACCTTTTTTCCTCTGACAATTCGGCTGTCAAACAACAACCCGTGAGTAGGTCAAGCATTAAGACTGAAAGCTTAAGGAAAATTAAAGTAAAATTTGGTACTGAAGCGGGAAGGTGCAAAGAGGAAGTCCACCTTCTGGTTTCTATAAAGATCAAAGGAAAGACCGTCCAAACCAAATACCGGGCGAGGAGTGTTAAAAAGATTTAAATCCTAAATGTCTAACTAAGGAACTCCCTCCCTAAAATGAAAGAGAGGGAGGGAAGAAGGGACAGTATTTCTTTTGCCTATTTAAAAATTTAAAAGAGAAAGGAAGAGACACAAGACCACCTCTCAATTCCTGGGAACAGACTGCCAAGACTGAATAGATTTGTTGCATTGAGAACAGCACTCTCTATGAACAATGTAACTTGCTGACAGTTAACCCTGCAAGTGAGACACTTTGAAACTGTTAAAACTGTTATTTGTTCTGCTGAAGGGGGCTTTTGAAAGTTTGGCAAGACATTTTGTTGCATTATTACTGACTATTACTGTGTCCCCCTAGAGGCTTATTGAAATTGTTACAACTGGCCGGGAAATTTTCCATCTAGTACCAGCTTGGGAAAGCCCGACAGCAAAACAAGTCTGACTGTGGGAGCGACCTTGACTTCCAGATAAAGTGCCATGGATGAAAAGCAAACAAAATCGGATGAAAAGGTAACAAGATCAGGCAAAGTGAGACACCAACCGACCAGTGCAATACTGCAGCATCGTAGGGCATCTGCCTCTGGCCCTCCTGTGCCACAAGGGGAAGACCCAGTGCAAGCTGGGTCAAAAGGGATGACAGAAGAAGGATTTACTTCTGTTTAAAATAAGATTTATGAAACTTTGGACAAATCAAGTAATCAAGTTGCTAAAGCAACAAATAAAATTGACCAGAATACTACAAGTATTAACAATTTGGGGCAGAAGGTGAATTCTAATACAGATTCAATTGAAAAATTACTGCAACAGTCAGAATTAAACCAAAAGACGGCCCAGGAAGCAATAGAAAAAGCAGCTGCTGTAGAAGAAAAGATAACGCCGATAAGCAAACAGCTTGGGGACCATCAGGAACTTCTGTCTATGATTGAGTTGAAGGAAAAACAGACCAATTTGAGGGTCAGGGCAGTACCTGAACTTGAGAAAGATAGCTTGAGTGACTATTTGACACAGGAATTTGCAGACTTTTGGAAATTGGAGGACAAGCAAGACTTCAAAATAATAAACGCCTTTAGACTTGGGAAAGGAGGGAGAAAGAACAGAGTGAGAGACTGTTTGATTACTCTTCGATCTAAAGAGGAGCGAGATAAAATACTGAGTCTGCACTATCAGAATACCTTGATAATACAAGAGTCAAGAGTAGAAATATTTAAGGACATCCCGAAACATCTTCTGGAACTCCGCTCCAATTACGGAGACCTGGTGACTTTGCTGAGAGGAAACAGAATTATTTTCAGGTGGGAATTCCCTCAAGGCCTATCTTTTAGCTTTAAAGGCAAGAAGTTTAAAATAAGATCAGTGGAGGAGAAGGAATTTTTTTTGAGAGACCACCAAGAAGACCTGCAAAAAGGAGCGGAAGGAGAGCTTAGAGCCTTACCACCAGGATTACTAGACAAAGGACTACCACTTTTGGGAGTGGACAAGACAAAGAAAGTGATACCACTGTCAGAAGAAGAGGGACTATTGGGAGCAGTTGGAGGAGAGTAAATTTAAATACATCATGTCTCTGCAACTATTAAGTTGGAATATTCACAGATTTAATTCCCCGGAGAAAAGGAAAAAGGTCTTTCATATACTTAAAAAGGAACAATTGGACTTAATTTGTTTACAGGAAACACATGTGACAAGGCCACAGAGGAAAATATTGACTAACAAAAGGTTGGGCCAAGAATTTATCTCATCGGACAATGTTAAAAAGCGAGGAGTGGTCATTTATGCAAAAGAGAGCCTGTCACCGAAATTTGTTTTCAAAGATGATCAAGGAAGATTCATAGCAATTGAAATTCAAACACAAGGAGAAATTTTTTTGATAGTAGGTGTTTATGCACCAAATGAGGGGAAATCTACATTTTATAAGAAGTTGCATGAGACACTATTGGACTATATGGACTATAACATCGTTTTGATGGGAGATATGAATGGGGCGGTATAAACAAACATGGATAAGTCACAGAGACAGGTAGTTACCAAAGATGGCAGACTACTAAAAACCTTTTTTGAATTGACCGACAATATGGACTTGATTGATATTTTGAGAATCAGGAATCCCTTGGGATGATTGAAAGATGGAGTTAATTTTAAACTTTTTCTGTTTTCTTTTTATATATAGCTATTGTCATTTCTTTTTTTATATATATATTCACTTTTTCTATGTGTTTTTTTTTTACTCTTTTATATTTTTTAGACTGTTACTTATGATTTTTGTGAATTGTATTGTGTAGCTCTATGTCCGTTTTTAAAATATTAATAAATATTATATTAAAAAAATGGGCACAGGATGTTGGACATAACATTATGTTTGCTGACTGGGAACAGCTGTGGACCACAGGTATGAAATTCACGGCATGTAATGCCTTAAGAGAGAATATTATGAAAAAGATATACAGGTGGTACATGACACCAGTCAAGCTATCAATTTGGTTGGTCTTTTTGGTTCTTTCATTTGGTGAGTTTGTAAAACTTAATAAAATGAAAAAATGGTACAAAGAGTTGACTAGTTACCCAGAAAGAGATGTAAAATCGTACTATTAAGTGAACAAGGCTACAGGTATGAAGAAATTAGAAGAAAGATTGGGGAAAACTTAACCAAAGCTGGTCTATATTTTTGAAGAGGTATAAGAGACTCAGTCACTCCAAAATCAGACTGGTAAAGGCAGGAAAAGGTGCAGAACAGCAAGTGATGATCGAAGAATGGAGAGACTGGGCCTGCATGACAGAAGAAAATCATTACATTCTTCATTAAATTATTTTTCCATTGATATGTAGTTTTATGCTATTACTCCCAAAAAAAGTGGTGTCATGAGGTATCAAAGCTCTGAAATACACTTTCTCCAAAAGGTTTCCACAATTTTGGCCACTAGTGTAAGTTGCTCATTTTAAAGTTAATGTACTTTTTATATGGGGACAGATTGTTATTATTAATGTTTCATGTTTTTATATGTGTTGGAAGCCACCCAGAGCAGCTGGGGCAACCCAGCCAGAGGGACAGAGTAAAAATAAAAATTATTATTACTATTATTATTATTATTATTATTATTATTATTATTATTATTATTTCTACTACTACCTGAGATTCAATAAGCCTGGCTCTTCTCTGGGACGGATTTTGTTTGGCCCAGTCATGGCATCCCCTCCATCTCCCATGTCAGTCGTCTCTCTGGTCAACCCAAGACTGACAGCAGCAAAAACAAAAACAGAAAACTTGACAGAAGCTACTTATCTTTCCGCACAACTCTGAAGCTAAATAAAAAAAATTCCTTCCAGTAGCACCTTAGAAACCAACTGAGTTTGTTATTAGTATGAGCTTTCGTGTGCATGCACACTTCTTCAGATACCAACACTGAAGCTGACATTTAAGATGCCTGGGAAGTTCAGACACCCAACCGTGGTATAAAACGGCAGAACTGGAGGAAGATGGTTCACAGAAAAAACTGGAATTTGCTGTTCAAGGTTTATTGTGGGAGTGTTAGGTTCCCAGGTGTTGTATTGGGCACTGTTGAGCTATGTGGAAATGTATGAGGCTTGTCACACAGAGGTATTTTTTGAATATCCAGGCAGATAGGACGATCCCACAGAGAGCCTTACCAAGAGAGGCCACGATCCCACGATTCTCCTCCATGACGTCCTTATGCAGAGCTCTCTGGTCAGGATCCAGTAATGCCCACTCCTCGTCCGTGAAACAAACAGCAACATCTTCAAAGCACACTGGACCCTAAAAGAAAAAGGAAATGTCCTCTTCTGAGACAGCAGAAATATGATCTACTACACAATGCTCTGTTCTTTCCTTCCTCTTAATTGCTGTGTTGTTTCAATAAGATTGCTTTCAATAGGATTGACACTTTGACACGCATTCTGGAAACATATGTCTAGATGCTTGGTTCTGGCCTTCAACTGCCCAGATTCTGCCAACTTCAGACAGGGTTGATTGTCTTCCCAAACAGTGATGGGCAGGCAACAATCCCCATAGATCTCTTGCACCAGGCATCTATAGAACTCCAGTTCCCTGCACAATTCCGACTCACCCTCAGTAGAGGACAGCGCAATGAGACTTTGCTTCTAGGACGGGGGTCGGCAACCTGCGGCTCCAGAGCTGCATGCGGCTCTTTAAAGCCTTTGCTGCGGCTCCGGGGCGGTGGCGAGGGGAGGAGGCGAGGGGCGGAGGTGACCAGCCTGCCGCCCAGCGGGCGGGGCGCCGTAAAGAAGAGCGCCCCCTCGCCAGGCAGACATCCGCAGCGTGGGGAGCCTTGCCGGAGGTCCCGGCAAGGCTCCCGACGCTGCGGATAGCAGCCTGCTGCCCGGCGGGCGGGGCGCCCTAAAGCAGAGCGCCCCCCTCGCCAGGCAGACATCCACAGCGTGGGGAGCCTTGCCGGAGGTCCCGGCAAGGCTTCCCACGCTGCGGATAGCAGCCTGCTGCCCGGTGGGCGGGGCGCCCTAAAGCAGAGCGCCCCCCTTGCCAGGCAGACATCCGCAGCGTGGGGAGCCTTGCCGGACTTCCCGGCAAGGCTTCCCACGCTGCGGATAGCAGCCTGCCGCCCGGCGGGCGGGGCGCCCTAAAGCAGAGCGCCCCCCTTGCCAGGCAGACATCCGCAGCGTGGGGAGCCTTGCCGGACTTCCCGGCAAGGCTTCCCACGCTGCGGATAGCAGCCTGCCGCCCGGCGGGCGGGGCGCCCTAAAGCAGAGCGCCCCCCTTGCCAGGCAGACATCCGCAGCGTGGGGAGCCTTGCCGGACTTCCCGGCAAGGCTTCCCACGCTGCGGATAGCAGCCTGCCGCCCGGCGGGCGGGGCGCCCTAAAGCAGAGCGCCCCCCTTGCCAGGCAGACATCCGCAGCGTGGGGAGCCTTGCCGGACTTCCCGGCAAGGCTTCCCACGCTGCGGATAGCAGCCTGCCGCCCGGCGGGCGGGGCGCCCTAAAGCAGAGCGCCCCCCTTGCCAGGCAGACATCCGCAGCGTGGGGAGCCTTGCCGGACTTCCCGGCAAGGCTTCCCACGCTGCGGATAGCAGCCTGCCGCCCGGCGGGCGGGGCGCCCTAAAGCAGAGCGCCTCCCTTGCCAGGCAGACATCCGCAGCGTGGGGAGCCTTGCCGGACTTCCCGGCAAGGCTCCCCACGCTGCGGATAGCAGCCTGCCGCCCCACAGGCATCGGCCAGCCCCACAAGCTCGGGGGACAGCAGGGAGGCGAAGCGCCGCCATCCCGCTGTTCCTCGACCTGGTTCGGTTTCCCCGACCTGCTTTTGGGGGGGGAATAAAGGGAAATTTTTTTCCCTTTATTTCCCCCCAAAAATACTAGGTGCGTCCTATGGGACGGAGCGTCCTATGGGGCGAAAAATACGGTATTTTTATAATGACGAATGCCTCATTATTAATTATTATTTACATCAGGCACTGATTATGATTTATGGTACACTGGGGCCCTGATTAATTTTCTATGGCATTTTGGGGCATTGATTATTGGGCATAGCAAGTCGCGGTCGCGTGGAATTTGTGCTTTGTGACCGTTTGAAGTGGGGTTTTTTTCTTGGGAGGCTGGGCGGCACGAAGTGAGGGATTATTTTTGTAATGATGAGGATGACATTGGGCCCTCATTATTAATTATTATTTACATCAGGCACTGATTATGATTTATGGTTCACTGGGGCCCTGGTTAATTTTCTTTGGCATTTTGTGGCATTGATTATGCAGTCGCGGTCGCGTGGAATTCCACGTGGAGTTAGTTGCCTGAAGCCCCTTTTTAGTTGCTTGAAGCCCCTTTTTAAACTTAAGCGGGTGAAAGTTTGGTGAATTGCTGCCAAGGAGTGTGGTGGAGTCTCCTTCTTTGGAGGTCTTTAAGCAGAGGCTTGACAACCATATGTCAGGAGTGCTTTGATGGTGTTTCCTGCTTGGCAGGGGGTTGGACTCGATGGCCCTTGTGGTCTCTTCCACATATGTATGTGAGCAGGTCTTCTCCAACATGAACTATATTAAAAACAAGCACCGATCACGCCTCACAGATGACAGCTTGCAAGCCTGTGTGAAAATGAAGGTGACGTCTTACAGCCCTGATGTGCAGACACTGAGCACTGAGGTTCAGGAGCAAAAGTCCCATTAACCTGGTTACCTGGTTGTAAATTAAATATTTTAATTAGCTATTAATTTGTCCTTTTTTCTTGAGATTGACAGCTGACTGCACGATCCTGTATATATAGCATTAAGGCCAGAAACAATATATGTAGTGTTATATTTGTTTTAAATGTTGCAATGTTTTTGCGGCTCCCAGTTGTTGTTGTTTTTTCGGAAACGGGTCCAAGTGGCTCTTTTTGTCTTAAAGGTTGCAGACCCCTGTTCTAGGACTTCCACCCAACTAGAGAGTCCCCAAGGTTTATTACTATCACAGATACGGACTTCCTGTCATCCAGATTCACCCCGTCGCTATCTCCCCAGCAAGTAAGCGCCGTCTCACCTGCAGCTGACAGCTTGAGACTGAAGTCCTTGGTATCCTGCAGGTAACGCAGCACCCGCTTGATACCATGCCAGGCATTTACACTGGGCTTTGATGCTTCCCTACTGAGCAGATTGGTAGCAAAAGCAATGTCCGGCCTGCTCCACTGGGACGGATACAACAGACTACCCAGAGCGGACTGGAAGAGCTCAGCGTTCTCGCACTCAATGCGTTCTGCTAGCCGACTGTCTTTCACGTAGCTTGTCTCCATGGGTGCCCTAACCCCTGCACAATCAGACATTCTGAACTTCTCAAGCAACTGCTCAATCTTGCCTTTCTGACTGAGCAAGAAGCTTCCATCTTCAGTCCTGTCTATCTGAACACCTAAGTAGATCCTTACTGCACCCAGGTTCTTGAGCTGAAACCGTTTTCCAAGCTCTTTGGCAAACTTCTGCACCTGTTTGTTTGCCCCTGAGATGTGAATGATGTCATCAAAAAAGATCAACACCATTTCCTGTGACTCTCCTGACCCTTTAAGGTACAGGCAGCTGTCAGCAAGACTCTTCTTGAAACCTAGCTTCTCTAAGCCTTTAAGCCATAAATGGACTTGTGAAACTTCCATACAGTATTCGGCTCATTGCCCTCAAACGCTGGAGGAGGAAGCATGTACAGATCCTCCTGGAGCTCTGAGTTCAAATAGGCCACATCCACATCAAAGTGATTCACCTGAAAAACTCTTTGTGTAGCAATTGCTAAGAGCATGTGCAGAGTTTCACTTCTGGAAGTAGGAGCGTATACCTCAGTATAATGCAGCCCCTTTTGCTGAGTGAAGCCTCTGGCTACTAGTCTAGCCTTGTATTGTGGTTCCCCTGTTGCTGTGGGTTTAAGACGGTAAACCCAGCGGCTGCTCACAGCCTGTTTCCCCACTGGCAACGTTGTGAGGGAGAACACACCTAGAGACTCCATTGAGCTCATCTCCTTCTGCATTGCCTCATGCCATTTCCTGGCTTCTTCCTGAGGCAGTTTCTGAACACCCTCAAAACTCTCGGGTTCACACTGTGCCATGCCAACCCACACACTTGTGACTGCAAACCTGTCAGGAGGCTTACCTTTCGTTGTGCAAGCTGAACGTCTCAACTCAATTTCAGGTACCCCCTCAGACCCACTAGGACCAGCTAGAACGTCCTTGGCCTCAGAGAGCTCCCCCTCTGACTTACTGCGCCGTTTAGACTTCTCAGCTGAACCTGTGGGTGAGGAAGGAGCACTTCTCTGTTCAAGCTTCACAGCTTTAGGAGAAGTTCTTCCCTCTACCTGCTCTGGGTCAGGACTCTGTGCCTCACCAGCAGGTTCAACCTCTACATCTTCCTCATCAGCGGAGTCAAGCAGACTCTCTGAAAGAACATCAGGGTTCCCATGTATGCGTGTCCATCCATTCTACTCACAGAACTCAGCACTGCTGCTGAGCAGAATCCTGGACTGATTGCCTGTTGGATAGGCAAATCTCCACCCCTTGGACCCTGGCTCATACCCACAGAAAATCATCTTTTGGGACCTAGGGGCACCCTTTCTGAGCTTGGCCTTTGGCACAAGGACCCAGGCCTCACAGCCTGAGTACAGCTGGGTTAAAGTGGTTCTGTTATGTCTTCTGTCAAGGTCATGCTGACTATAAGAAGAGGCCAGAAGGCCTATCACTGAAATTCTTATTTAAAGATGATCAAGGAAGATTTGTAGCAATTGAAATTCAATCACAAGGAGAGAAATTCTTGATTGTAGGTATTTATGCACCAAACGAAGGAAAATTGGAATTCTTTAAGAAGTTACATGAGACTCTGATGGATTACATGGACTATAATATGATCTTGATGGGAGATATGAATGGAGTGGTGTCTACAAATATGGATAATGCACAGAGACAGGTAGTCACCAATGATGGTAGACTACCAAAAACTTTTTTTGACATGACTGAAAATATGGACTTAGTTGACATTTGGAGAATGAAGAACCCTCTGGGAAGAGAGGGAACTTTCTTCTCTGAGGCTAAAATGAAATGGACAAGAATTGACCAAATCTGGGTAACCAGGGGATTGGCTCCGAAGATCAGCAAAGTGGAGATTTGCCCCAAAACTTGTTCTGACCATAATGCGGTGAAGATGGAAATGAAATTGACGCCAATTGGTTCCTTTAGATGGAAGATGAACGACACTCTGTTTAGGAATGAAGAGGTGACCAAGAAGGCCCAAAAAACTCTAAGAGACTATTTTGAGATAAACATGAATACCACAGTGGAAAAAAGAGCAATTTGGGACGCAAGCAAAGCGGTTATGAGAGGATTCCTAATACAACGGAACGCAATTAAGAAAAGAACTCAGAATGAAAAAAAGGATAAAATCCTGGGAAAGATAAAGGAAGGAGAGAAGAAACTGAGAGCAAAACCAAAGTCACAGGAGATTCTGAAAGAGATACCGTTATATCAAGTACAATATGCGAAGCTGATGAATCAGGAAATAGAATGGAAGATTAAACAGATGAGGCAAAAGACATTTGAATCGGCAAATAAGTGTGGAAAATTGTTGGCCTGGCAAATAAAAAAAGACAAAAACTCAATACTATTACGAATTTGGAAGTGGAAGGAAAGAATATACAGAACCCAGTGGAGATAAGGAAGTGTTTTCAGAGGTATTTCAAACAACTTTATATACAGGAGAAGCAGAAAGAAATGGACATTGATCGATTTTTGAAAATAAATGGATTACACAAAATCTCTCAGGAAAAACAGCTAATGTTGAATTGTAAAATAACGGATCAGGAGGTGGAAGGGGCCATCCAGAATATGCAATTAGGTAAATCTCCAGGACCAGATGGTTTGACTTCAAGATATTACACATCCTTGAAAGAATGGTTAATACAACCATTGAAGGAAGTCTGCAATGAAATATTGGAAGGGAGAAAGGCACCAGAGTCGTGGAAAGAGGCTTACCGTATTTTTCGCTCCATAGGGCGCACCTGACCATAGGGCGCACCTAGTTTTTAGAGGAGGAAAACATGAAAAAAAATATTCTGAATCAAATGTTGTACTAAACTATTTAAAGGAGCAAAGCGGGTGGCTCCTGTCCGCTTTGCTGCTTTAAAGTCAGCCTCAGAGGAGGGAAGGAAGGGGAACCATGGCTTATCTAAGTCCAGTTAATAATGCTGTGCCTGATTTTATATGCATCTCAAAGCCCTTGACATATATACATTATAATGACAGGCCGAGATAGGCCTCCTGCAGAGGAGGAGGGGAGGGAGCCATCACAGCTCAATGGGCAGAGCATGGAGAAGATCCCAAGTCCAGTCCTTGAAAGCTTCTCCGGGTAGGGCTGAGGGTGGGTCTCCTGAAACCCAGGTGAGCCTCTGCCCATCAGTGAAGACAAGACTGAACTCAATGGGCTCAGGGGTCCTGACGTGGTACAGGGAAGGTCCCTCTGTTCCTCTTTAAATTAGCCCTTTCTTCAGAACCATGGGGACTACAATCTTTGTTTTTAAAGGGAACAGCTGTAACCTCAGTGGCTTTGCATGCAGAACACCACATGCTCAATCCCCGGCTTCTCCAGGCCTGAAACTCTGGCAAACTGCTACCAGTCAGTGTTGACGTTACTAAGCTAGATGGAGTAGTGGATCCAACTCCTTATCAGGCAGCTTCCTAGGTTCCCATTTATGCTTCTGATCTGGGCGTGAGGCCTGCTGTCACTTTTAGTGTCAAGAGGGTGGTTCTTTGCACATCTGGAAGATGACTGTGTCACCTCCCATCACCCTCTTGAAGGTGCTTTTACAGCTCAGGGGAAAGGGCAGGCAGAGACATCATCTGTAAACTGTAGCATCCTGAATTAAGGGAGGGAGGAATTCCCCTTGCAGCCAAAGGGTTGTTTGATGCCACCACGAAAGAGCTGATCTTCAGCTTGAAACCAGGACTTGCTCTTTAACCATGCTGCTCCTCCAACTGCCAATGCCATCCATGTAACCTGTGTGAATATCAAGTGTGGGTTGTGTCCAGGAACCTGGGAGGATTTCTTTCACATGAGTGCATGTTTTTGTCTTTAAATAAACAGCCCATGCAAGTTTCCAGCTCTTAGGGCCATGCCTGGCTGTCTCAGTGGAAATCTGAGGAGGCTGAGGTGGACTTTCCAGTGGTCAAAGTCTTCCTGCCCGGCATCTATTTCCTGCCCTCTTGCCCCACTGAACTCCCGCACCCTGCTTCAAAGCAAGCTACGGAGGGGATTCCCTCTGCTTTGAAGCAGGAAAGTGGGAGAGGAGCTGCTTACACGAGTGTAAGCTGCTCCCCTCCCACTTTCCTGCTTCAAAGGGAGCCCGGGAAGAGGGAATCTGCTGCAGCCTCGAGCAGCGAGGAGGACCTCTTCCGTGGTTGCTCTGAAGCAGGAAAGTGGGAGAGGAGCTGCTTACACGAGTGTAAGCTGCTCCCCTCCCACTTTCCTGCTTGAAAGCGAGCCACGGAGGGGGGAGGGACCAACGGAATCCCCTTCCCTCCCTCCTCCCCGGCTCAGCTCAGCAGCCGCGGCTCTCGCTGGCTTTACAATGAGCCGGAAGGAGGGAAAGACGGCAGTCCCGCCTCCCGCCTCCCTGTAAACCCAGCCAGAGCCGCAGACACACTCTACGCAGCTCTTGCTTTAAAGGGAGAGCTGCGCAGAGCTTGTCGGCGGCGGCGGCTCTTCCTGACTCCGCTCCATAAGACGCACAGACATTTCCCCTTACTTTTTAAGGGGGGGAAAGTGCGTCCAATGGAGCGAAAAATACGGTACATAACACTTATACCGAAAACAGAGACTGAAAAGACACAGCTCAAGAACTACCGCCCCATATCGTTGCTTAATGTGGATTACAAAATTTTTGCAGATATTTTGGCTAAAAGATTAAAAAAGGTGTTAGTAGAAGAAATCCATAAAGACCAAGCGGGCTTTCTCCCGGGCAGACATCTGTCTGATAACATGAGGAATATAATTAACATTCTAGAAAAACTACAAGTGAATATCAACACTAAGGCGGTTTTGATATTTGTGGACGCGGAGAAAGCCTTTGACAATATTTCTTGGAGTTTTATGAAGAAGAATCTACAGGGGATGGGGGTAGGTCAAGGGTTTGAAAATGGTATAGGTGCAATTTATTCAGAACAAAAGGCAAAATTAATTGTGAACAATGTAGTGACAGAAGAGTTTAAGATTGAGAAAGGGACACGGCAAGGCTGCCCAATTTCTCCATTGCTTTTTATATTGGTCCTTGAGGTTTTGTTAAACATCATAAGAAAGGACCAAGAGGTTAAAGGTATACAAGTGGGAGCTAAACAGTACAAACTGAAAGCATTTGCTGATGATTTAGTATTGACCTTACAGGAGCCAGAATCCAGTACTAAAAGGGTATTGGAACTGATTCAAGAATTCGGACAGGTAGCAGGTTTTAAGCTGAATAAGACGAAAACTAAGGTTTTAGAGAAAAACTTAACTGTGAATGAGAGAGAGAAGTTTCAGGAGGAGACAGGACTAACACTGGTTAAGAAAGTGGGGTTAACATGACTGCCAAAAATGTGAATTTAGTTAAGGATAATTATGAAAAATGTTAGATTGAAGTGAAAAAGGATTTAGAAATATGGACAAATTTGAAGTTATCATTGTTAGGCCGAATTGCTGTGATAAAAATGAATGTGCTGCCAAGGATGCTGTTTTTGTTTCAAACATTACAAATTTTGGATAAGATGGATTGTTTCAAGAAGTGGCAGAAAGATATTTCTTTGGCAGGGCAAGAAGCCTGGAATAAAATTTAAGATATTAACTGATGCTAAAGAAAGAGGCGGATTTGCCCTGCCAGACCTTAAACTTTATTATGAATCAGCTGCTTTTTGTTGGCTGAGAAAATGGCTGCTTCTTGAAAACACTGATGTGTTGGATCTAGAAGGTTTCAATAATGTATTTGGCTGGCATGCATATTTGTGGTACGATAAGGTCAAAGCACATAAAGCGTTTAAAAATCATATTGTTAGAAAAGCATTGTTTAATATTTGGATAAGATATAAAGATTTGCTAGAAAAGAAAACCCCAAGATGGTTGTCACCAATGGAAGCGAAGGCACAGAAAAACTCAATATGGAGGCCAAGTCCCCTCCTCTCTGGGGTTTCTGGCAAGCGATCCAACAGTGCGCCAGTGTGCAGTCTGCCTTTGCTCCTCCATTGTCAGCCATCTCCTGGCTCTGAGAGGCAATCAGGGAGGGTGGCTTCTCGCAGAAGGAGAGGGAGCCATCGGTGGCTCCTCCTTCTCCTGACTCACCTCTGCCTCTCGACCTTCCTCCTCCCACTCGTCTCTTTCCTCTTCTGCCTCTGATTCTGCACTGCATTCTGCAACAGAGTCTCCCAGCTCACTAAGCCCTGTTACCCCTTCAGCTTCTGACACCTCGTCTTCCCGGGCTTCTCCCTCTTCTCCCTCTCACTGCTCATCCTTCCTCCACCTCCACTCCTTGGGCTGAGACATTTTCCCTTCCTGGTTCCCCGGCTGCTTCCTCCCACCATTCCTCTGTGCCCAACCAGTCCATGACATTGCTCCATCCCTCGGCCTCTGCCCCACAAGGCAGCTTCCCCTGACCTGATCTGGTTCCACAGCCGCTGCTTCCCTTCTGCCCCCATTAAAAGACGGATCAGGAGGTCTTGCCGGCATCATTCTGTCTCCTGAAAGAGAAAACAGGTAAGCAGGATGCCAGGCGTGCCCATGTCTCTCGCAGGTGAAACAGGGCATCTCTATCTACAGATGGGCCTTTCAGAAAGCCTTACCTGCTGAGTGCATTTGGACATTTGTGCCCATTTCATATGTTAGTCATGCAGAAATACATCTCTCCTCCTTTGGACCCTTCCTCCCAACTCCCCGCCCCCCAAAAAAACTTGATGAAAAGAACCCAGAGATTATATGGGAAACCAACAGAATGAGACCAAATGGAGAAAAACTGGCTTCTTCCTTACCCGGTGGCCTCTCTCTGGTGTCCAACGGAGGCCTCTCTGCCTCACAGGAATCCATGTCCATTTCCTCAAAACAATCCTTTTCCTGAAAGAGCAACAAGGATTCAAAACAGAGAATGAATGACAAGAAATAGCAGAAAGATAATGGAAAAGTAAAAAACTTTAAGGGTGTGAGATCTAATTCCATGGATGCCTTCCCAGAAAAAGGATGGGCCATCAGCAGAGCATTATGGGATGTTCTCCATCCTCTTTGGAGCCCCTAATAATAATAATAATAATAATTTTTTATTTGTACCCCACCCTCCCTGGCCGGAGCCAATCTTTTGGCGGCTAACATCATAAATCTAATACAGTATACAAAGAACAGGCAATCGATTAATTAAAATACTTCTTAAAATTAGTTCAAAACAAATTAAAATCTGGACAGACGGCAGTCCACTGGTATAATAATAATAACAATAATAATAATAATAATTTATTATTTATACCCCGCCCATCTGGCTGGGTTTCCCCAGCCACTCTGGGCGGCTTCCAAAAGAATATTAAAATACTGTGATACATCAAACATTAAAAACTTCCCTAAACCGGGCTGCCTTCAGATGTCTTCTAAAAGTCTGGTAGTTGTTCTTCTCTTTGACATCTGGTGGGAGGGCGTTCCACAGGGAGGGCGCCACTACCGAGAAGGCCCTCTGCCTGGTTCCCTGTAGCTTTGCTTCTCGCAGGGAGGGAACCGCCAGAAGGCCTTTGGTGCTGGACCTCAGTGTCCGGGCAGAACGATGGGGGTGGAGACGTTCCTTCAGATATACTAGACCGAGGCCGTTTAAGGCTTTAAAGGTCAGCACCAACACTTTAAATTGTGCTCGGAAACGTACTGGGAGCCAATGTAGTTCTTTCAAGACTGGTGTTATGTGGTCTCGGCGGCCGCCCCCAGTCACCAGTCTGGTTGCTGCATTCTGGATTAGTTGTAGTTTCCGGGTCACCTTCAAAGGTAGCCCCACGTAGAGTGCATTGCAGTACTCCAAGCGGGAGATAACCAGAGCATGCACCACTCTGGGGAGGCAGTCCGCAGGCAAATAGGGTCTCAGCCTGCGTACCAGATGGAGCTGGTACACAGCTGCCCTGGACACGGATTTAACCTGTGCCTCCATGGACAGCTGTGAGTCCAAAATGACTCCCAGGCTGCGCACCTGGTCCTTCAGGGGCACAGTTACCCCATTCAGGACCAGGGAATCCTCCACACCTGCCCGCCTCCTGTCCCCCAGAAACAGTACTTCTGTCTTGTCAGGATTCAACCTCAATCTGTTAGCCGCCATCCAACCTCCAACCGCCTCCAGGCACTCACACAGGACCTTCACTGCCTTCACTGGTTCTGATTTAAAAGAGAGGTAGAGCTGGGTATCATCTGCATACTGATGAACACCCAGCCCAAACCTCCTGATGATCTCTCCCGGCGGCTGCATGTAAAAGTTGAAAAGCATGGGGGAGAGGACGGAAACCTGAGGCACCCCGCAAGTGAGAGCCCAGGGGTCTGAACACTCACCCCCCACCACCACTTTCTGAACACGGCCCAGGAGGAAGGAGCGGAACCACTGTATAACAGTGCCCCCAGCTCCCAGCCCCTCAAGACGGTCCAGAAGGATGTTATGGTCGATGGTATCAAACGCCGCTGAGAGATCCAGCAGAACTAGGAAACAGCTCTCACCTTTGTCCCTAGCCCGCCAGAGATTATCAACCAGTGCGACCAAGGCAGTTTCAGTCCCATGATGAGGCCTGAATCCCGACTGGAAGGGATCCAAATGGTCCGCTTCTTCCAGGCGTGCCTGGAGTTGTTCGGCAACCACTCGCTCAGTCACCTTGCCCAAGAATGGAAGATTTGAGACTGGGCGATAGTTGGCCATCGTGGCCGCATCTAAAGATGGTTTTTAAAGAAGTGGTTTAAAGCATCCCCTACCACTCTCTGGAAACCATTTGGATCCATTAAGTGGCGGGGGCGGACCATCCGAATTGGTCCCACCTCCCTGCAGAGAGGAAGGGTCGCGGAGAAGTCAAGTTGCACCAGGAAGTGATCTGACCATGGCACTTCTTTCGTTTCGCTTTTACTTAGTGTCAGATCACCAACATCCATGGAGGTAAACACCAGGTCCAAGGCATGTCCACGGCTATGAGTTGGGCCAGACTTATTCAGGGACAGCCCCATGGAGGCCATGCTTTCCACGAAGTCCCGAGCGGCCCCTTGTAAGGTCGTGTCAGCATGGATGTTAAAATCCCCCAGGACAACCAAGCTAGGTGTCTCCAGGAGAACATCCGCCACAACCTGAAGCAGCTTGGGCAGGGAATCCTTGGTGCAGCGGGGAGGTCGGTACACCAAAAGGAATCCTGTACTGCCCCTATTGCCCAACTTCCAGAACATGCACTCAGAGAACTGGGTCTTCCCAATAGGACGCCTGGTGCAAACTAATGACTTCCTAAAAATCACTGCAACCCCCCCTCCCCGCCCACATGACCTGGGTTGCTGTGCGTAAGAGAAACCTGGTGGACAAGCAGCGGCAAGAACAGGCCCATCTGCTTCATCCAACCAAGTCTCTGTTACACATGCCAGGTCAAGTCCTCCATCCATGATCAAGTCAAGTAAAAATGAGAGTGGTTAATATTCGCTAGGGCCAACTACTGTTACCACTGGTCTTATAAAGGAGGTGTGAGTGGGCTAGGAAGCCTCTTTAATGCTTATTCTTGTACTGAAAGAAAAGAATCAGACTGAACCCTGAACCCTGAAGGCCTGGCAGAACAGCTCTGTCTTGCATGCTCTGAGGAAAGATGTCAAATCCCACAGTGCCCTGGTCTCTTGTGAGAGAGCGTTCCACCAGGACGGAGCCACATCCGAAAAGGCCCTGGCTCTGGTCAAGGTAGTATCCAGAGGAAAGTCTCCCTCACCTGCTTCCTCTCCTCTGCCTGACTCAGGAGGAAACCTTCGGCCAGGGCCACCGCCTGGGAACTGGTCTCCGCTCCACACTCCCTCACCCAGCTCTCCATCTCTGGTGGAAGGACAGCCAGGAACTGCTCCAAGATCACCAGGTCCAGCATCTCAGCTTTCGTGTGCCTTTCTGGCTTCAGCCACTGGTGGCAAAGGTGGTAGAGTCGGCTGCAAACCTCTCGGGGTCCTTTGGCCTCCTGGAAGCAGAACTGCCTCACCTGCTGGCTCTGCACCTCTGAGCGGAGGGTGCCCTCCTCACCCAGGATCTTCTGCCCAGAGTTTTCTCAGAATCCCCCACTGCTCCCAGTTTGGTTGGCATGGCCTCTTCCTGCTTCAGGGCCAGCTGGGTCTTGCTCATCCATCTGGGCTCTCCTGAAGCCTCTCAGAGATCAGAAGGAACCCTTTGGTCTTCTGCCAAGTTCTGTCCGTCTGAATGAGAAGCTCTAGAAAGCAAATACATTGTTCTGTTACAGAATTTGTAGGTCAGGAGAAGAAACAGATCCCTGAACAAGCATGGATGAGTCTTGCCAGGAATCAGGACTGGACGGTGTGGGAGTTGGAACTTAACTGGTTAAGTTGTTCCCATGATGCCTCAGCATTCTGACGTCAGCTTTCGAAGCTGGGAGGAGTTTGGGCAAAAGATTGCCAGTCCCACTCTGTGTTCCGTGGGGAAAAGACGTAGCCTGTAATGGCGGAGAGGAGCCCAGGAAATCCCTGGGGGAAATGTTGGAATAAATGCTGTAAATAGACGAACTGGACTCTGTGTGTTTGTCTGGAAGCTGAATCAAGCTGGTGACAGTTCTACACCGCTGTGTGAAACTCTGCTGAGCCGTGACTGAGTGGCGCAGCTGAGGGAAGCGCGCCGGACCGGGCAGCCATAAATCGCTAATCGAGGTTCGTAAATCAATTAGCGGGGGTCACGGCTAATAACCAAAAGTCACAGGTTATGGATCCATAAATCATCGCTTGTAAAACTGTCACGGAAGATACTGCCGGGAGCTTTGATCTGCGGTGTCGAGCAGGGGGCCGGCAGGAGGCGGAAGGACTTTTTGCCTGGTGTTAAGAGGCAAGGAGAGCTGCGGAGCTAAAAAAGCGGCTGGCTGAAAAACGCAGAGGACTGCTGTGGAGCCAAGGAGCTGAGAGCAGCAGGGAATCGTTTCTCCGGACGGGTGCTGGATGAGCTGGTGATTTTGTGAGTACAGCTTGGGGCCCCTTGGGAGAACGGAAGAGGATGGCAGGCTGCCAGGTCTTGGAGGACTGTGGGAGGCTCACTTTAAGAAGTTGGGCAACCTGGCTGCTGATCTGAAGTCTACTGTTCTGGGTGCCAGGAAGCCAGAGGCCGTTCAGCGCTCCAGGGTGTTTGTGAGGCTGGAGGCGGAAAGCAAGGGCCGGGAGATGGCTGCTTCAGAACAGAAAGACAAGATGGCGCTGATCACCTACGTGAGAGCCGGTGCACAGCTGGGAAAGGCTGTGGGCCCCAGAGGGGGGGCAAAGGGACTATTGGCACTTGGAGATGTACTGCTGTGTTTGCTGTGAAGCTTCAGCAGGAGGCCAGAGCCCTGGAGAAGGAATACAAAAGCCTAAAGATGGCTGGAGCCCCTGTCCCTGATGCTTTAGCCACAAGGAGTGCTGCTGAGCAGGTCGGGGGGGCGGAAGGTTTCCAAAGGCACGTTTAAAGTTTTCCACTGTACGTGCTGGAATGAAGTGGAGGTTCAGAGGGGGCGGAGCTGGCAAGGAGTGCTTTTCCGGAAGAAGGAGAAGGAGGCCAGCTGGGAGGAGCCCCGGAGCAGTATTTTTCCACTGGAGTTCAACGTCTGCGTGGCAGTTGCCCCCACCGGAGCACACAGACGCGGCAGGATGTTGTCAAGGACAATTCTCATGGGAACCAGTCGGGTTTCCATGGCAACCAGCCTGGGAGAGCAGCCAGGCATGGGACTGAGGCTGGTGGACGTGCCAGGTGCCAGGAAGGGACTTATCAGATCACGGCTAGTCTGGCGTTGGCTGAAGATGGCCGTGGGACAAGGGCTGAGGCAGCGGGACGTTTGTTGCTTCTATGGCAACTGTGAAAAACAACTCCAGTCAGGACACGATGACACGCTGGGTGTTTTGGTTTCTGCTATCAGGCAGCACCTGATAGGCAAGCTGCGGAACTGCAGGACTGTTTTCAACAGGAACAATTGTTTTATTGGCTAACGTGTTTTTTCTCTCCTTCACAGGAGGAGCTAGAGATCTGCGTTGTGCCGGGACTGAATAGTTGTCGGTTATCTGTATCTGCTCTAACGAAGCAGGGGTTCAAAAATGTGCTTTGAAAATGACACCTGTTCCATTTTCAGAGGGGGGCGACAACGGGTCAACATGGCGAAGAGCAAGAACAGTTTCTTTGTTCTGGAGTCACCTATGGAGGGTGGTGGGAATGCTGAAAAAGCACAGGCGCAGTGTGCTATGGTTCCCAAAGATGTGCAAAAGTTGCACAGGTGCACAAAAGGGTACAAGCTCCGGAAATGTGGGAGGAGGTCCCAAGGGTGCAGGGCATGCAAAGGTGCAAAGGTGCTTGGTTTTCCCGGGTTTGGGAGGGTAACCAAAGAGCCCTTTGAGCTGGTTCTCACAGATCTGTCAGGACCCATGAGGTCTGAGAGTCTGGGTGGGGCCAGGTATGTGCTGTCGCTGACAGGTGACCACAGCCAGGTTGGCTGGTGTTTCTCTCTCAAATCACAGGGGGAGGTGGCGCAACTGATCCAGGATTGGGTTGCGGAGGTGGAACGAAGGTTCTCCACCAGGGTGCAAGGGTTCAAGAGCGACCGAGGGTCACAGTTTACTGGGTCTGCTCTGGAGGAATTTTTCAAGGAAAAGGGAATACGTCACCAAGTGACGGGTGCAAAGTCTTCTCAAGGGAGAAGGGAGGCTGTGGCTGAACCCAGTGATGGGGACCAGGTCCAGAATCAGGGTTCAGATCCCGGTGATGGGGACCAAGTCCAGGGTCAGGGTTCAGGGCAGGTTTGGGCATCTCCAAGGGTTGTGAAAGGAGTGTCCAGGTGTGAGGCTTCATCTCCGGTAATGGAGAAAGCTCACGGAAGGGTTGTCAAGTCAGAGGGGAAGAGTCTGACGGAGAAGACACAACTGCTGGTCCTAATGGGTCAGTAGGGTATCAGGTCACAGGTGCGTGGAAAAGTGTCGCACAGTGTGATTCTGGGAGTGTTGAAGGGGTTCAACAGGTGCCTGGGAAAGATGCCGGGAAGGGGCACAAGGCAAAGGGGAAGGTGTTGAACTCAGAGGGTCTTGTCAGAATGTGATGCAAGAGGGGGTGTGGGAGTTGGAACTTAACTGGTTAAGTTGTTCCCATGATGCCTCAGCATTCTGACGTCAGCTTTCGAAGCTGGGAGGAGTTTGGGCAAAAGATTGCCAGTCCCACTCTGTGTTCCGTGGGGAAAAGACGTAGCCTGTAATGGCGGAGAGGAGCCCAGGAAATCCCTGGGGGAAATGTTGGAATAAATGCTGTAAATAGACGAACTGGACTCTGTGTGTTTGTCTGGAAGCTGAATCAAGCTGGTGACAGTTCTACACCGCTGTGTGAAACTCTGCTGAGCCGTGACTGAGTGGCGCAGCTGAGGGAAGCGCGCCGGACCGGGCAGCCATAAATCGCTAATCGAGGTTCGTAAATCAATTAGCGGGGGTCACGGCTAATAACCAAAAGTCACAGACGGTACCAGAGCCCAAACCATGAGATACCTTTTTGAAAAGAAAGAGGAGGAGGAAGGGGAGAAGAAGTAAGTCTCCAGCCCTCTAGCAATGCAGAATGTGGAGGCAACTGAAGGGATTTCTGGGAGATGAGTCAGCCTGGTTGCTCCTGCCTTCCAGTCAATGCATGAAGTCAGAACTGACTGACAAGGGAGTCATTTGAAAAATGGATGCTTGGCTCTAGTGGGGGTCCTCATCCGGGGGTCCTCAGGAGTTGCTCTCCCCCCCACCCCCACTCCCCTGCTTCTGTCTCCTTTTCTTGCACTTGGACTCTCTGCCGCTCTCAAGACAGACTCCTGGGGTGGGGTCCCTTTTTCTTTCTCTTGAGGGCCAGGTGTGTATCTAGTCAACCCCCTGAGGGCCAAGTGGACGGGGCCAAAGACATCTCCCTTGAAACTCAGAGTAAAGGATGGGTAGTTTGATGATGATGATGATGATGATGATTCTATTAGATAGCTTAACACACACACAACCATTGAAATATCTCCTTTGGAATTTAGGCAGCTAATTTATTATTATTATTCTCTTAGATGGCTGAACACACGCACAGCCATTGATGCCCAGGTCCCTGGAGGCTCAGGGAGTAGCAGCGCCCATTTCTGGCTGCTTTGCCAGCAACAATCCCTTTGGGAGAGAGAGGATGTGGTCCTGGGATGCCCTGCTCTGGGTGCGAGGGGATTGCTGCAGTGGTCTCCGTGGGGAGCTGCCCTGGGAGACACTGGGAAACTGGTCCCCAATGCAGCAGCCAGACTCTGGGCTGGGATCCCTCTCTTTATCCCTGGTTTTATGGGGGGGGGGGTGTCTAGTCCACCTCCTTGTCCAGCTTTGGAAAACCATTTGCAGATGTTTCCTCTGTTCTGCAGTGACGCTGAGCGACGTCACACCGAGTTAAAGTCTCAGGGACTCCTTTGTTTAAAGAAGGGAGATTTCGGGGGAGTCCTTGTTTTTCTGAAGGGGGGGCGGAAGGCCAAATGAGTTTGGGATCCTCTGATCTGCAGGAAGGAGAGCGTGGCAGACCTGGCCCCTCCCTGGCAGGACCCTCTCCTCCCTGACTTGGGGTCCCCCCCAGGCCCCCTCCCCTGCTGCAGCCCTGGGACCCCCACCAGATCCCAGAGAGAGGGGAGACTCACCAGATCCCAGAGAGAGAGGAGACTCACCAGATCCCAGAGAGAGAGGAGACTCACCAGATCCCAGAGAGAGAGGAGACTCACCAGATCCCAGAGAGAGAGGAGACTCACCAGATCCCAGAGAGAGAGGAGACTCACCAGATCCCAGAGAGAGAGGAGACTCACCAGATCCCAGGAGAGACACCCAAGCAGGGAAGGACTGGGGAGGGAGGGGCCTTGGCTCTGGAGGACCTGCCCCCCTTGCTTCCTGGCCTCTCTAGGAAGGCAGCTTGGTTCCCTTTAACCCTTGCCAAGCCGAGTCCACCTTGGCAAAACCTCAGATTCTTCTTTTTCTATCGATTTCGGGGGGGGCAGCTGCCCCCCTGGCTCCCTCAATGCCCAGATATCCTTTTGGGGGCTCAGAGCATCTCCTTCCCTTGGCCAGAAACCGGAGGAACAGTTTGCAGGGAAAAGGGCTTTGCAGGAAGGAAGGAAACTCACCCAAGAATTCAGGAAGGGGAGGAATGAATGGGGCTGGGCTTGATCTACAGGAGGGGAATTTCAAAAGTCTTGATAAGGCCTTGCACCCCATTTTTCTGGGTCCCTCCCCTCTCCTGCAAGTGAGAGGAGCACCCTGTTGCAACAGATCAATAAAGGCCAAGCCTACAGGCTGCTGTTTTGCTCCAAGTTATCCTGATTGGTGTCTTTCTTTTTGTCCAAGGGAGCCCTCGGATTTTTCCGTCAAGACCCCCAGGGCTGGACCCCCCCCGCCCCTCCTCCCAGGCGCTTGTCAAGGGGAAGCCCAGCGCTGGTTGCCTTTCCTTGCCCGCAGGGGTCTCCACCCCTCACTTTCTGCGCAGACCCCATCCTAGGCTTGGCTGCGCTCGGGAGTCCAAGCCCCCTCCAGGGTGCAAAGACCTGCCCATTCCCCCCCCCAGATTGAGTTCATTTCAGTGCATGGCACCGTGGAGAATTGTTAACGGAGAAATCTGAGGCTCCCTTGGACAAAAAACAAGGACTCCGGGCAGGAAGAGCAGAGCAAATTGGTCTGGATTGAAGACTGTCGCGACAGGACTCCCACCTGCCACCAGGTGGAACAGGATGGAAGCCCCGAACAAAAGAGAACCCAAAGTTTTATTAGCCGCTCATCCCCAGGTTACCCCCCCAAAAAAACTACATCACTCCTACATCTGGTGGCAGGAATCTGAGCATCCTGGACCCTGCTCCATTGTTCCCCTTGCCCTCCACCAAACACCCAGCGAGTGTCACAAAAGAGATCTTTACATTTCCCTGTTTCCCACCCTTTTGTCTTCCTCTGGGTTTGTTATTTCTGGCATGGCTACCTGTCTGGCACTCAGGTCTCAGGAGGCCAGGGATTATCGCTCAGGCAGAGGGGCTGCGGAGGAGCTGAGCTCACAGGTCTAGATGAATTTCTGAAGTTTCCCCACTGAGCCAGTACATAGAGACATTGATCAGGGAATTCTTACATTTGGGATCGTGCAGCAGAGGCCCTTTGAGCAGATAGGAAGAAACTGCGATGAAGTGTTTTGTGGGGACAAGTCACAAAAGTGATGGTGCTGGTTTTGGGGGTGGGCTGCATGTGCATGATGTGTGCTGGAGGGGCAACCCCTCCCTCCCCCAACCTGGACACAAATTCCGGCAACCGTTTGACAAGCGCAGCCGCTGGCGCGGCGCATCTTTGGTAAATGAGCACACCCAGTCTCAAGTCCTTTAGAGATAAAGTAGGTATACATCTCAGTAATACCTGGGTATATGTGTATTTTGTTTTTCTAGCTTAATCAAAATTATTTATTACTTCTTAACAGGTAGATGGTTAAGAGCTTAGGCGGCTTCAGTGGCAGCCCCTGGCCCCCACCCCTTGCACCCCCCAGGTAAAGACGGCCCTGGCCCTCTCCAAGGGTCCGTCCAGCTCTGGGCTGCTGCTGCTGCTGCTGCTCACTTGCAATCATAATTAGATAGATAGATAGATAGATTCTTTATTGTCATTACACTAGTGCAACATTGCACAAGTGCAACGAAATTGGATGCCATCCCTTAAAAACAACAAAAGCAAAACAACAGCAACAACCAAACAAACCCCCTTCCAACCACACCCACACCCACACCCATCAAACTCCCAGGTCTCACTATCGAGTTACAGCATTCAAAAGGGCCACAGCTCTTGGATAGAAACTGTTTTTCAGTCTATTTGTCCTTGACTTGATGTTTCTATACCTCCTGCCAGAAGGCAGTAGTGCAAACAGACTGTATCCCGGGTGAGATGGATCCTGCAGGATGTTGTTTGCTTTCCTAAGGCAACGGGAACCGTACAGTTCTTCCAAAGATGGGAGAGGGTGACCAATAATCCTTTGGGCTGTGGTTATGACCTTCTGGAGCACCTTCCTCTCCCTAGCTGTACAACTGGAGAACCAAGCACAAATACAGTATGTAAGTATGCTCTCTATGGAGCCTCAGTAGAAGGACACCAGCAGTCTCTCACTCAGATTGTTCTTCTTTAAAAGTCTGAGGAAATAAATTCTCTGCTGGGCCTTCTTCACCAGAGCAGTGGTATGTGCGCTCCAAGTCATGCCCTGATCGATAGCTACTCCCAAAAACCTGAATTCCGCCACCCTCTCCACCCGTTCCCCGTTGATATACAAGGGCTGAATGTCCGCCTTTTTTCCCCTGTAATCCACCACCAATTCCTTGGTCTTAGCCGTATTGAGAGCCAGATTGTTCTCTCCACACCAAACACAGAGCCACTCCACCTCGTCCCGATAGGCGGACTCATCCCCTCCTGAAATGAGCCCCACCACCGTAGTATCATCAGCAAACTTGATGATTTTGTTGCTGGAGTAGATGGCTGTACAGTCATACGTATAGAGAGCATAGAGCAGGGGACTCAACACGCAACCCTGTGGTGAGCCGGTGTTAAGGCTAAGGGCTGTGGACACATGTGACCCTACTCTAACCCTCTGAGAACGTTCTGACAAAAAATCCAAAACCCAGAGACAGGTGGAATTGGGGAGTCCAATCGTCTCTAGCTTGGACACCAGTCTATGGGGGAGGATAGTGTTAAAAGCAGAGCTAAAATCCACAAACAGCAGCCTCACATAATTCCCCGGCTGCTCCAGATGGGACAGAGCAGCATGGAGAGTGGTGGTGATAGCGTCTTCTGTGGATCTATTTGCCCTGTATGCAAACTGGTAGTTGTCAAAAGTTGATGGAAGACAGGAAATAATGTGACGGCGCACCAGTTTCTCAAAACACTTCATGATGATTGGAGTCAGTGCAACTGGTCTGTAGTCATTCAAACTACTGATTGTGGATTTTTTAGGCAGAGGGACAATAGTTGACGACTTCAGGCAGGGTGGGACAATAGACTGGTGTAAGTTTAATTACTGGTGTAATTAAAGCCTGCTGCGTCTCCTCTGTTTTTTCTTTTCAAGGGAGGGTAACAAAATCAGACAAAGTGCATTTCTTCCCTTTGAATGGCGCAGAGCCAGGCAGGCAGGGAGGGGAGAGGGCAAAGCGACACATCAGCGCAGCTCCCCCTTCCCTCGAAGGCTCGGGGTACGCTTGGAGTTGCGGGCGCGGGCGGGCGGCAGGACGAATGTCACCCCCCTCAGGATGGCACCGGGGTGGTCCAACCCCACCGCCCCCACCTTGTTCCCCTGGCCTGGGCTTTCCTCTCTTGGGGGTGGGATAAACGTTTAGTTGGGGCTGGGGATTAGTTTAACTTGAGTATAAATGTAAGTTTTTCTGTGTTGTTGTTATTGTTAAAATGAGCTTCTACTGACTCTTTGGGTTATTGTATAGTTTGTATTTGGTTCTTAAGGGGAGAGGCCAGGGCTGCCGGGGAGGGGGCCCCCGCCAACAGAACGGCTGGGACAGAACTCACCAGGCCATTCCAGCAGTGGAATATGATTATATTGAAACCGCCTTTTGCACAAAGGAGTAACATGACATGGAGCTGAATCCTGTTGAAATATAAAATAAATGAATAAATAATGCTTCAGTATCTGGGAAAAGATCACATGGGGAAGGCTTCAGTTTGGGCTGACGTATTTATGTATTTGGTGGTTTTACATTCCCATTAATGAAGCAAATTCTGCCCACACCTTTTGCTGTCACATAATGCCAGATCATCACACTAACTGGGTGCTTCAAGGTAGGTGTAATGCAAGTGGGATGTAAATCTTCTCCGATTCTTCTTCTCTCAAATCCCTAACCCGTGGATTTTAGCACTCGAGTCTCTTCCACTAGATTGGTGCACGCTGCCCCCCCCCAGGTGTTGTGCCCAGTGTGGCCGCCCCCCCTGCACCCCCCCTGCACCCCCCACGCTACTCCACTGCCTGAGCTCTGGGAGTGTGGCTTTCTCCCAATTGAAGTGCAGAGTGAGGACCGGGAGATTGGCAGGGAAACCAAAATGTTTGTTTGCAAATGGCCTTAAGAGGCGTGACATGCAAGTCCCTTTCCGATTTACTAAAACCCATGCATTTGGGAGGGGAATAGCAGGTTAATATTTAGTGCATATCTATATAACATACAGGACCAAAGGGGGGTGGGAAATATGTCTGTGTGTGAACTGTAGTTAAATGTGGAGAGGAAAAGGGGCCCCCGGGGCCGGATGGAGCTTGGATGCGGCCCTCAGCTCCGGAAGGGAATGGAGTCCTTTCTGGGTCCAGCTCTCCTTTGTCAACTACAAATTGCCACTGTTTTATGTGTTGAATATATGTGAGATGGTAATTTATGGACCTAATAAGTGTCTCAGGGACGTGGGTAGCGCTGTGGGTTAAACCACAGAGCCTAGGGCTTGCCAATCAGGTCAGCAGTTCGAATCCCCGCGACGGGGTGAGCTCCCGTTGCTCGGTCCCTGCTCCAGCCAACCTAGCAGTTCGAAAGCACGTCAAAGTGCAAGTAGATAAATAGGTACCACTCTGGCAGGAAGGTAGATGGTGTTTCCGTGCGCTGCTCTGGTTCGCCAGAAACGGCTTAGTCACGCTGACCACGGCTCCCTTGGCCAGTAAAGCGAGATGAGCGCCGCAACCCCAGAGTCGGTCACGACTGGACCTAATGGTCAGGGGTCCCTTTACCTTTACCTATATAACATACAGGACCAAAGGGGGGTGGGAAATATGTCTATGTGTGAACTGTAGTTAAATGTGGAGAAAATATTTGTGATTCCTACGGAACCTAAGCAAATTTATCTCCAAAGGGGGGAGCTGTTACAGAAATGACGGGGGGGGGCACCTTTAAATTGTTAAATGTTACAAAAATTATGCCTGAATGTATCCTTTTCCCTTGACAGCTCAGGGAAGATATCTCACTTTATAAATCATATCAAATCAACTCCAGGAAGTGCCCAGAGGTGACAATTGCTGAGCTGATTATTGGAAAGCCTCATCCCATCCCCAGACTTGCCAAGGGGTCCAGACATGCAAAGGAAGTTCTGCTGTACTTTTGGGTGGTGGGTACTTGAGACTTGTTTGCCTATGCTAATCCTATCCTTGGGTCTTGCACTGACTCATTTTCCTTATGTTAATCTTGTGTAACCCTCCCCTTTCTGACGTTTTAGTGGTGTAGCAATGACGTATTGATGATGCTGTACGAACTGCATTCTGGGATATGGTGGGAAGCTTTAAAAATCAATGTCGCCCCATGGCTCTGGGTTCCCACGCTGCTGTTGAACCTGTTGCGCAACCAGAAAGGATCTCAGTCTACTGGCTGCTGTTTTGCTCCAAATTGCTTGGCGGGAATTTCCTTCTTTTACTGACCGCATGGACCCACGGGGGACTTGTGCCCAGACGAGCTGGGATCTTTTTGGTGATGCAATGTATTCCTTTTTTCCTACACCTCTTTGCTAATAATCTGGAGCTTTCCCCTCCATACTCACAGAAGCGTTGTTTAGAGTATGGAATGCTGATGATTGTTTTGTTGATTTCTAGGGAATCTAGTTCTCTCCGTTTTTGTTCTATAGCTTTAAGGACTTTTTAAGATCCTGTTTGTAGCATGATGAGAGGGCAGTGATGTCTTGTTCTGTCTTGCTAACTTTTAAGGAGGTTTGTTTTTTAAGGGATGCTTTTAGCAACTTGTAAGACATAAGGAGGGAGCAATAAATCTGCTGTGCTGGCACTTTCCCCCCTGTCCAGACAGGGTCCCGAGTAGCTCAAACAGGAAGATGCTAACCGCAGAATGTCCCGGTATAGCAGATGGCCGCGTAGGAGCATAAGGGCCGAAGTTCCTTCTTCTTCCTCCTTACCATAAATCAGGGGAAAGGTTAAATGCATGTTCAGACTGAAAAAGCAGAAGTTGGGAGGGAAATCTTTACATGATCAGGGGGCAAGGCTTGAATGCACTCATTGGTTTTCTTTTTGCTGCTGTGTGCGATTGTATCGATTATGTCATGTATGTACTCAGGTATAAAGCCTCTGGGCGCTGGAGCCCGGGGCCCAGTCTTTGGGAAAGGATTCCACTGGGTCTCTTATTGCTCAGCAATAAATATCACTTTCTTTTTCTCTACTGCTGCGCCTGTCAATTCTGGGACACAATTTGAGTGGCTGACTGGTACCTTAAAAATCCTTGCAACAAGGGGAATTATTTTACTTAGTAAGGCGTGGGGAGGGGTGCTGAGAGTGAGTTGTGGATTGTTGGGTAATGGGGAGTGTCTTTTTATGTCACCTGGACTGGTGTTGGGTGGGGATCTCTGTGGAGGTGTGAGGCTGGGGGGAATATTGATCGTGTTAGCTGTATTGATGGCTTGGGGGGAGAGGAAAAGGAGGAGGGGGTCACCAGTCCATCGGGTTGAGGTGATTTCTGGTTGCTTCATTCTGCCTTCTGCCACATTGGCCTCCACTCCCCGTTTGGTGTCGTCTGCAAATGGGATGAGCACCCCCTCAGTTCCTTCATCCAAGTCGTTCATAAAGATGTTGAACAACATCGGGCCCAGGACAGAACCCTGCAGCACCCCTCTTGTCACTTTCCCCCAGGATGAGGAGGAACCATGGAGGCGGACTGTGTGGGCTCGGTTAGTCAAATCCACCTAAGAGTTTCCTCATTCAGCCCATCTTTTAGAAGCTTAAAGGCAAAAATATTATGGGGGACTTCGTCAAAAGCCTTACTGAAATCAAGATGCATTATTTCCACAGCTATTCCCTGGTCAACAAAGTTTGTAACTCCATCCAGAAAAAGGGGAGGAGAGATTTCTCTGACTTTTCTTGTTTTTGAGAAAGCCATGCTTTTATCCTGTATGTTTATGTTGTGAAATCTTCAGATGAAAGGCACATAAATATTAAAAATGATAATAAATAAGGATATTGGCAAGCTGGAACATGTGCAAAGGAAGGCGATTAATGTATTTATTTAATTTATATACCATCCGACCCAGTGGTGCCAGCTTGAATAAAATATTGGTGGGAGGGGAGGGAGGTAAGGCCTGCCTTGCATAATCAATCACATGATGCATAAAGGGCATTGGAATGGCATTGCCTATCAACTGGGGGGGGACCCTCAAATATACTATATTAGGGTGTGAAACCTAAGACGCTGGCAAGTTAGCAATGTCATGTAACTTTAAGTAGTCAAGCTCGTTAAGTTGTTAAGTTGCTCAGTATATAAAGAGTGTTTGTTTTCTCTGTCTGTGGGGCGTGAAGCAAAAATGTCCGAAAGCTCCGGAGGTGTTTCTGTTATCTTTCTGCAATAAACCTGTCTTTGGAAAGACAGGCTTCCCTGTGTCGTTATTTCTTTGCTGCTGAGACTCTGAAGCTTGTACTGCAACAAGAATCTCTGCACTGGACTTAATTAATGCTCTGCAAAGAGAGCTGTTGCTGGTGGCGCAGCGGAAGCGTTTACTGGACCACTACACAAACTCTCTTAGGTTATGGACTCCTTCTACATTTCTACAGCTGTATTGTGTGCAGAGAAAGTGAAAGCAGCTTTCGGATGAGAGAAGACCGGCTTGGTCGTAAATCCAGCTCTTAAAGGCTTCAGAGGAGGCTGGAGGCGTCTGAAAAGTGAGTAAAACAAATCCCAAGGGGAAAGAGAAGCAAGGGCACACAGAGGGAGTAGCAGCAGACCCCAAGAATGGCAATGGAAAATTTCCAGGTTCCCTTTACAAAGTTGAACTCTGCTAATTACGTGCAGTGGTCTAAGAGGGCTCAAGTCTGGTTGGAAGCCAAAGAAGTGTGGGCTGACTATGTCCAGAGGCGAAAGCCGTTTGTGGCTGTTGCAGCAGATGCCACAGCAGAGCAACAGGCTGCTGCACATGCTCAGAACAGGGAACATGATAAAATGGACACTAAAGCTAGATGCATGTTGATGGCATCGATAGACGATTCCCAATTACCTCATGTGGAAAATTTAAGGTCTGCATTTGAAATTTGGGAAGCTCTTAGGCGAATTCACCATAGAGCCACGCCCGGAGAGAAGGTGAACATTATACGTGCCTTGTATGAGTTGAAACTGAAGCCAGGGGATAGTGTGGTTGAACACACGTCACAGATGACTGAGTATTTCAACCGACTGCCATCTTTAGGTGTGAATTTTCCTGAAAATATTAAAGTTTATACTCTGCTTAGCAGCCTGCATGCAGGGTTTGAAAACTTAGTACTAACTTTACAAGTTTTGCCAGAGGACCAGCTGAATATGAATTATGTGACTGGTAGATTGTGTGAACAAGAATATCAACATCATCGAAAACGTATTGATAATTCAAATACCCCAAGGGTTGGATGTTCAGATAATTCCCAGCGTGGGGAAACTAGCAGGCAGAGCTGTAAGGAAGCCTCACAAGTGTCTGCTATGGCCAGCAAGTCATGTTTTCGATGTGGCAGCAGGTTTCATTTGATAGCAAAGTGTCCAGAAAAGCAACAGGAATTTCAACAGTCCAAGGCCAGTTTCCGGAGTTACAGGGGAAGACGACGTGAGAACTACAAGAATCAACGATCCAGAGGGGGAGCAGGTGCTGATAAGGGACTATCTGCAATGGCAGCACAACAGAGTCCTAAAAGGAGCCAACAAACCTTGAAGTGGATAATTGACAGTGGAGCAAGTCACAGTTTAGTTCCAGCGACATCTAGTGGCCGCTTGATGAACTGCAAGACATTGCCAGTTGCAAAAACCGTGACTATAGCAGACAATAGTAAACGAGAAATGAACCTTAAAGGCACAATTTATGTTAACTGTTTGCAAACTAACCTTCCTGTTTTTGTTCTTCCAGGAATGAAGAATGGACTTTTGAGTGTGTCATGCCTGGTAAAAAGTGGTTTTAAGGTTGAGTTTGAAAAAGATGTGTGCACCATTTCGAAACAGGGGAAGGAGCTAGTTAAAATTCCCTGTGAGGATGGGCTTTTTGTTTTGGTTGAAGAGCAGTTAGCAGCAGGTAGATGTTCAACAGGTGAAGCGCAAGCTAAGTGTGTAAATAAGGCTCCTCATACAGGTTGTGCACATCTACTACACAGAAGGTTAGCTCATATATGCTTTAAGTATGTAAGAAAGATGCCAAATTTAGCTGAGGGGTGTAACATTAAACCCTGTCCAAATTTTCTGGATTGTTGTGCTTGTAAACATGCTAAGGTTAAGACATGTAACTATCCTAGATCTGATAGAGTAAGCAAGAAACCCTTTGAACTTGTGCACACAGACGTGTGTGGCCCTATGACAGTCAAATCGCTTGGAGGTGTGAGATTTATGCAAATTTTGGTGGATGACTTTTCAAGGGCTAGTTGGGTTTTCTTTCTGAAAGAAAAATCACAAGCAGCTTCCATCCTGATGGATTGGATTGAAGAAGTCGAATGTAAATTTGACACCAGGGTACGTAAAATACAATCAGATCGTGGTGGGGAATATGTGAACCACACGCTGGAGACGTGGTTAAAAAGGAAAGGTATAGTTCATAGACTTACCAATCCCTATTCACCACAGGAGAATGCAGTTGCCGAAAGAAAATTTTGAACATTACAGGAAGCCATTGCTGCTTTGCTGTTTGATTCTGGACTTCCACAGCGTTTTTGGGCTGAGGCTGCACTGTATGCGAATTATACTTTTAACAGAGTGTACAATATCACAGTAGGCAACACTCCTTACTTCATGCTATTTGGAAAAAAAACCAAAAATTGATCATCTAAGAGTTTTTGGATGTCGTGCTTATGTGCTGGTGCCTAGGGCACAACGTAGGAAAGGCGATCCTAGGTCTAAAGAAATGTTTTTCTGTGGTTATCAAGCAAACACAAAAGGTTGGAGATTTGTGAATGTAGAAGGCAATCAAACGAAAATCACAATCAGCAGAAGTGCGGAATTTTGTGAACAGGATGGTTGGAATAAAATTCATGGAAATCCTGACATACCATTTGATGTAGTGAACAGTAACAATGAAACTCAGGCCCCAGGGCAGGTGTTAGTTCCAGAACAGACTGAGGAATTTAAGTCTGAGGACGAGGGTGAGAAATCGTTTAGTTCACCCAAGTCTATAAAGTCAGAATCTTCTAGCTCTAAAAGTTCACCTGTACAGCAAGAGAGACGTGTAAAGTCAGAATCAGAAAGTTCTTCAACTACTAGTGACAAACAGGTGACGACTAGTGATTCTGCGTCAGAGGGGGGAACTGAAGGAACATCGCAGGAACTGTTAAGGCGTTCTAAGCGTACCAACAAAGGTAAACCTCCTGAAAGGTACCAAGCTATTAGTGTTAGGGCAGGTTTGGCAAATTGCGAACCTGAAAGTTTTGAGGAGGTTGAGCAATTACCCCAGGAGGAGGCCAGTAGGTGGCGTGAGGCCATGCAAAAGGAGTTGAATTCTATGAAAGAACTGGGTGTGTTTTCCATCACCAAACTGCCAGAAGGTACCAAGGCAGTAAGTTGTAGGTGGGTGTACAGGATAAAGACAACAGCAATGGGGAAACCAGAGTACAAAGCAAGGCTTGTAGCTCGAGGTTTTACACAAAGAAAGGGGTTACATTATTCCGAAGTCTATGCGCCTACTTCAAGGAGTGAAACCCTACGGGCACTATTAACAGTTGCTGCTCAGAAAGGGTTCAAAGTGAATCAATTTGATGTCTCTACAGCTTATCTTCATTCAGACTTGGCTGAAGAGCTCTATATGGAGCTACCGCCAGGATTGAAAGTTGGTAAATCAAATCAGGTATGGAAACTACATAAATCTATATATGGACTCAAGCAATCTGCTCATAATTGGAATGAGTGTTTGAATGATGTTTTGGTAGGCATTGGTTTTAGCAGGAGCAAGGCTGACAATTGCTTATATTTCAGAAGTTCAGGAGATGCTCAAGAATCTTTGCTTGTTTATGTAGATGACCTGATTTATACTTCAAAGACACAAGAAAAAGTAAAAAAACTAGCCAAAGAGTTAAATAAATACTTCAAAGTTAAGAATCTTGGTGATGTGAAGAAATGGGTCTGAAGTAATTTTGTTTTTTGTATTGCCAGCGAGAGGGGGTGTTGGGGTGTGAAACCTAAGACGCTGGCAAGTTAGCAATGTCATGTAACTTTAAGTAGTCAAGCTCGTTAAGTTGTTAAGTTGCTCAGTATATAAAGAGTGTTTGTTTTCTCTGTCTGTGGGGCGTGAAGCAAAAATGTCCGAAAGCTCCGGAGGTGTTTCTGTTATCTTTCTGCAATAAACCTGTCTTTGGAAAGACAGGCTTCCCTGTGTCGTTATTTCTTTGCTGCTGAGACTCTGAAGCTTGTACTGCAACAAGAATCTCTGCACTGGACTGAATTAATGCTCTGCAAAGAGAGCTGTTGCTGGTGGCACAGCGGAAGCGTTTACTGGACCAGTACACAAACTCTCTTATACTATTGGGGGGCAAAAACTCCTTGGTCTCTAAATGTTGACTCCTGTTCCCACATGTCTCAGGACAGTTACAACATAAAAACAACATAAAAACACAAAATACACATCAGTAACTCAACTCCCCACCACATTTTAAAAGGGCCTTAGATGTCAATGAGCCAAAGGCCTGGTTAAGAAGGTGCGGATTTGCCTGGCTCCTAAAGCTACAGAATGAAATATTTTTCCGACCTTTGTATGAATTCTTTGATGGGAAGTGAGAGAGGAGTCATCAGTGAAGCTCTTTCCACATTCCATGCTCTGATAGGGTTTCTCCCCTGTATGAATTCTCTGGTGCTTAGTGACAGCAGAACTGTGACTGAAGCTCGTTCCACATTCCATGCACTGATAGGTTTTCTCACCTGTATGAATTCTTCAATGTGAAGTGAGATCACTCTTGTGACTGAAGCTCTTTCCACGTTCCCCACACTGATAGGGTTTCTCCCCTGTATGAATTCTCTGATGCTTATTGAGACTGGAGCTCTGACTGAAGTTCTTTCCACATTCCACACAATGATAGGGTTTCTCCCCTGTATGAATTCTCTGATGAGAAGTGAGTTGGAAGCTGTCCCTGAAGCTCTTTCCACATTCCATGCACGGATAGGGTTTCTCACCTGTATGAATTCTCTGGTGCTTAGTGACAGCAGAGCTGTGACTGAAGCTCTTTCCACATTCCCCACACTGATAGGGTTTCTCCCCTATATGAATTCCCTGATGGGAAGTGAGAGAGGAGCTCTGACTGAAGTTCTTTCCACATTCCACAAAATGATAGGGTTTCTCTCCTGTATGAATTCTTCGAGGGGAAGTGAGTTGGAAGCTGTCCCTGAAGCTCTTTCCACATTCCATGCACGGATAGGGTTTCTCCCCTGTATGAATTCTCTGGTGCTCAGTGACAGCAGAACTGTGACTGAAGCTCTTTCCACATTCCACACACTGATAGGGTTTCTCTCCTGTATGAATTCTTCGATGGGAAGTGAGAGCACTCTTATGACTGAAGCTCTTTCCACATTCCACACACTGATAGGGTTTCTCACCTGTATGAATTCTCTGGTGCTTAGTGACATCAGAACTCTGACTGAAGCTCTTTCCACATTCCACACACTGATAGGGTTTCTCCCCTGTATGAATTCTCTGGTGCTTAGTGACAGCAGAACTGTGACTGAAGCTCTTTCCACATTCCACACACTGATAGGGTTTCTCTCCTGTATGAATTCTTCGATGGGAAGTGAGAGCACTCTTATGACTGAAGCTCTTTCCACATTCCACACACTGATAGGGTTTCTCCCCTGTATGAATTCTCTGGTGCTTAGTGACAGCAGAACTGTGACTGAAGCTCTTTCCACATTCCACACACTGATAGGGTTTCTCTCCTGTATGAATTCTTCGATGGGAAGTGAGAGCACTCTTATGACTGAAGCTCTTTCCACATTCCACACACTGATAGGGTTTCTCACCTGTATGAATTCTTCGATGGGAAGTGAGATCACTCTTACGACTATAGCTCTTTCCACATTCCCCACACTGATAGGGTTTCTCTCCTGTATGAATTCTTTGATGGGAAGTGAGAGAGGAGCTATCAGTGAAGCTCTTTCCACATTCCCCACACTGATAGGGTTTCTCCCCTGTATGAATTCTCTGATGGGAAGTGAGATGGGAGCTCTCCCTGAAGCTCTTCCCACATTCCATGCACTGACAGGGTTTGTCTCCTGTATGAATTCTCTGATGCTTAGTGAGATTGGAGCTCTGACTGCAGCTCTCCCCATACTCCAAATTTTTGCATGGCTTCTCCTCTCTGGGGATTTTGTCTGGTTCAGCCTTGTTCTCGATCTGCAATTCATCACAATCTGCAACGGAGACAAAAAGGGATTAGAGCCTCAGGAACAAATGAAGAAGTGAAGAGAGTTGCGTGTGTGTTCATTACCTTTGTGGTTTGTCATTAACCAACATATTTATTATTAGATTCTGATGGGTTGTTGAATGTTGCTTTCTTTGATATACTGTAGTGGTAAAATTGTGAAAGCCTTTTAGAAAAAAGTGCATTTCAGATGTTTGATGGCTCATAACACCACTTCTTTTGGAGCACAGTGGATGCTCGGGTTGCAAACATGATCCGTGTGGGAGACATGTTCGCAATCCGCAGCGTTCGCAACCTGCAGTGTTGCATCTGCGCATGTGTGGGTCGTAATTTGGTGGTTCTGCGCATGTGCAAGCACTGAAACCTGGAAGTAAGCCATTCCGGTACTTCCAGGTTCGGCGTAGTGCACAACCTGAAAACACGCAACCTTAAGCGACTGTAACCCGAGGTATGACTGCAATACCATAATATTATATAGCAATGGAAATATAATTTAATCAAGAATGTAGTGCAACAAAGTTTGTTCAATTATCTGTATTCTATCAAAGGTTATAGACATATGACCAGAAAAGGGAAGCACAACTTGCTTAGGTTGACTTTTGTCAGGGTATTATGTTATTGCTATCAATTTGGTTGGTAGTTACCCAGAAAGAGATGTAAAATCGTACTATTAAGTGAACAAGGCTACAGGTATGAAGAAATTAGAAGGAAGATTGGGGAAAACTTAACCAAAGCTGGTCTATATTTTTGAAGAGGTATAAGAGACTCAGTCACTCCAAAATCAGACTGGTAAAGGCAGGAAAAGGTGCACAACAGCAAGTGATGATCGAAGAATGGAGAGACTGGGCCTGCATGACAGAAGAAAATCATTACATTCTTCATTAAATTATTTTTCCATTGATATATAGTTTTATGCTGTTACTCCCAAAAAAGTGGTGTCATGAGGTATCAAAGCTCTGAAATACACTTTCTCCAAAAGGTTTCCACAATTTTGGTCACTCGTGTAAGTTGTTCATTTTAAAGTTAATTTACTTTTTATATGGGGACAGATTGTTATGATTAATGTTTCTGGTTTATATAAGTGTTGGAAGCCGCCCAGAGTAGCTGGGGCAACCCAGCCAGATGGGCAGAGTAAAAGTAAAAATTATTATCATCATCATCATCATCATCACTGCTACTGCTACCTGAGATTCAATAAGCCTGGCTCTTCTCTGGGATGGATTTTGTTTGGCCCAGTCATGTCATCCCCTCCATCTCCAATGTCAGTCGTGGTTCACAGAAAAAACTGGAATTTGCTGTTCAAGGTTTATTGTGGGGGTGTTAGGTTCCCCGGTGTTGTATTGGGCGCTGTTGAGCTATGTGGAAATGTATGAGGTTTGTTACATAGAGGTATTTTTTGAATTTGAATTTCCAGGCAGATAGGACGATCCCACAGGGAGCCTTACCAAGAGAGGCCACGATCCCATGATTCTCCTCCATGACGTCCTTATGCAGAGCTCTCTGGTCAGGATCCAGCAATGCCCACTCCTCGTCCGTGAAACAAACAGCGACATCTTCAAAGCACACTGGACCCTAAAAGAAAAAGGAAATGTCCTCTTCTGAGACATCAGAAATATGATCTGCTACACAATGCTCTGTTCTTTCCTTCCTCTTAATTGCTGTGTTGTTTCAATAAGATTGCTTTCTATAGGATTGACACTTTGACACGCATTCTGGAAACGTATGTCTAGATGCTTGGTTCTGGCCTTAAACTGCCCAAATTCTGCCAACTTCAGACAGGGTTGATTGTCTTCCCAAACAGTGATGGGCAGGCAACAATCCCCATAGATCTCTTGCACCAGGCATCTATAGAACTCCAGTTCCCTGCACAATTCCGACAGTGCAATGAACTCAGCCTCAGTAGAGGACAGCGCAATGAGACTTTGTTTCCGGGACTTCCATCCAACTAGAGATTCCCCAAACTTTAGTACCATCCCAGATACGAACTTCCTGTCATCCAGATTCGCCCCGTCGCTATCTGGCCAGCAAGTAAGCGCCATCTCACCTGCAGCTGACAGCTTGAGACTGAAGTCCTTGGTATCCTGCAGGTAACGCAGCACCTGCTTGATACCATGCCAGGTATTTACACTGGGCTTTGATGCTTCCCTACTGAGCAGATTGGTAGCAAAAGCAATGTCCGGCCTGCTCCATTGGGACAGATACAACAGATTACCCAGAGCGGACTGGAAGAGCTCAGCGTTCTCGCACTCAACGCGTTCTGCTAGCCAACTGTCTTTCACGTAGCTTCTCTCCATAGGTGCCCTAACCCCTGCTCAATGTTGCCTTTCTGACTGAGCAAGAAGCTTCCATCTTCAGTCCTGTCTATCTGAACACCTAAGTAGATCCTTACTGCACCCAGGTTCTTGAGCTGAAACCGTTTTCCAAGCTCTTTGGCAAACTTCTGCACCTGTTTGTTTGCCCCTGAGATGTGAATGATGTCATCAACAAAGATCAACACCATTTCCTGTGACTCTCCTGACCCTTTAAGGTACAGGCAGCTGTCAGCAAGACTCTTCCTGAAACCTAGCTTCTCTATGGCTTCATTCAGGTACAAGTTTCAATTACTGGCCGATTGCTTTAAGCCATAAATGGACTTGTGAAGCTTCCATACAGTATTTGGCTCATTGCCCTCAAACGCTGGAGGAGGAGGCATGTACAGATCCTCCTGGCAGTCTGAGTTCAAATCCACATCAAAGTGATTCACCTGAAAACCTCTTTGTGCAGCAATGGCTAAGAGCATGCGCAGAGTTTCACTTCTGGATGTGGGGGCATATACCTCAGTATAATGCAGCCCCTTTTGTGTGTGAACCCTCTGGCTACTGGCCTAGCCTGTTGCTGTGGTTTAAGACGGTAAACCCAGCGGCTGCTCACGGCCTGTTTGCCCACTGGCAACGTTGTGAGGGAGAACACGCCTAGAGACTCTATTGAGCTCATCTCCTTCTGCATTACCTCATGCCCTTTCCTGGCTTCTTCCTGAGGCAGTTTCTGAACACCCTCAAAACTTTCGGGTTCACACTGTACCATGCCAACCCATACACTTGTGACTGCAAACCTGTCAGGAGGCTTACCTTTCGTTGTGCGAGCTGAACATCTCAACCCAGTTTCAGGTACACCCTCAGACCCACTAGGACCAGCTAGAACGTCCTTGGCCTCAGAGAGCTCCCCCTGATTTACTGCGCTGTTTAGACTTCTCAGCTGAACCTGTGGGTGAGGAAGGAGCACTTCTCTGTTCAAGCTTCACAGCTTTAGGAGAAGTTCTTCCCTCTACCTGCTCTGGGTCAGGACTCTGTGCCTCAGCAGCAGGTTCAACCTCTATCTCTTCCTCATCAGCAGAGTCTTGCAGACTCTCTGAAAGAAGATCAGGGTTCCCATGTATGCGTGTGCATCCATTCTACTCACAGAAGTCAGCACTTCTGCTGAGCAGAATCCTGGACTGATTGCCTGTTGGATAGGCAAATCTCCACCCCTTGGTCCCTGGCTCATACCCACAGAAAATCATCTTTTGGGACCTAGGGCCACCCTTTCTGAGCTTGGCCTTTGGCACAAGGACCCAGGCCTCACAGCCTGAGTACAGCTGGGTTAAAGTGGTTCTGTTATGTTTTCTATCAAGGTCATGCTGACTATAAGAAGAGGCCAGAAGGAGCCTGGGTTTCTCTCTCTCTCTCTCTCTCTCTCTCTCTCTCTCTCTCTCTCCTTTCTGGTGTTCTGTACATTGTATGCTGAGTGTTGAGGTTTAAACTTATTATAAGTTGTGGGAAATTTCAGTTAAGTTTGCTGCAACTGGATTTCTTATGGACAGGGCCAATCCTGAATGTTTTGGATTTGGGACCATTATGCTCATTTGTCTTCAGTAGCAGTAAAGCTCTGCTGGGTGAAATACAATTGCCTCTGGTCTATTTTGGGGAATCCTGCAACGTCTTTACGTTTTCACTCTGGTAACTATACATTGGAGTTCTGCCTGGATCAATACTGAGTAGAATTCCATGACAGGGTCTTCCTCCATGAAATCAGCTGCCAAAAGAGAAGGCCACTAGCTCCCCACAGCTTTCCAAGTCCCCTCTCTCTGGGGTTTCTGGCAAGTGATCCAACAGTGCGCCAGTGTGCAGCCTGCCTTTGCTCCTCCATTGTCAGAAGTCTCCGGGCTCTGAGAGACAAGCAGGGATGGGGGCTTATGGCAGAAGGAGAGGGAGCCCCCGGTGGCTCCTCCTTCTCCTGACTCGCCTCTGCCTCTCGACCTTCCTCCTCCCACTCGCCTCCTTCCTCTTCTGCCTCCGATTCTTCACTGCATTCTGCCTCAGAGTCTCCCAGCTCACTAAGCCCTGTTTCCCCTTCAGCTTCTGACACCTCCTCTTCCCAGGTTTCTCCCTCTTCTCCCTCTGACCGCTCATCCTTCCTCCACCTCCACTCCTTGGGCTGAGACATTTTCCCTTCCTGGTTCCCCGGCTGCTTCCTCCCACCATTCCTCTGTGCCCAACCAGTCCATGACATTGCTCCATCCGTCAGCCTCTGTCCCCACAAGGCAGCTTCCCCTGACCTGATCTGGTTCCACAGACGCTGCTTCCCTTCTGCTCCCATGAAAAGATGGATCAGGAGGTCTTCCTGGCATCATTCTGTCTCCTGAAAGAGAAAACAGGTAAGCAGGATGCCAGGCGTGCCCATGTCTCTCACAGGTGAAACAGGGCATCTCTATCTACAGATGGGCCTTTCAGAAAGCCTTACCTGCTGAGTGCATTTGGACATTTGTGCCCACTTCATATGTTAGTCATGCAGAAATACATCTCTCCTCCTCTGGACCCTTCCTCCCAAATCCCCCCCCCCAAAAAAAAACTTGATGAAAAGAACCCAGAGATTATATGGGAAACCAACAGAATGAGACCAAATGGAGAAAAACCGCCTTCTTCCTTACCCGGTGGCCTCTCTCTGGTGTCCAACGGAGGCCTCTCTGCCTCACAGGAATCCAGGTCCATTTCTGCAAAATGATCCCTTTTCTGAAAGAGCAACAAGGATTCAAAACAGAGAATGAATGACAAGAAATAGTAGTAGTAGATAGGTAGCCGTGTTGGTCTGCCATAGTCAAAATAAAAAAAATTCCTTCCAGTAGCACCTTAAAGACCAACTAAGTTAGTTCTTGGTATAAGCTTTCGTGTGCATGCACACTTCTTCAGATACACTGAAACAGAAGTTGCCAGATCCTTCTATATAGTGAGAAGGTGGGAAGGGGTGTTACTCAGAAGGGTGGTGGGAATGGGAGATAGTCAGATAGCTGGGAGAGCCTGTTGACGACTCTTAACGACTGTAATAGGTCTTACAAGAAATAGCAGAAAGATAATGGAAAAGTAAAAAACTTTAATGGTGTGAGATCTCATTCCATGGATGCCTTCCCAGAAAAATGATGGGCCATCAGCAGAGCATTATGGGATGCTCTCCATCCTCTTTGGAGCCCCTAATAATAATAATAATAATATTTTTTTATTTGTACCCCACCCTCCCTGGCCGGAGCCAATCTTTTGGCGGCTAACATCATAAATCTAACACAGTATACAAAGAACATAAGAACAAGCAAGCGATTAATTAAAATACTTCTTAAAATTAGTTCAAAACAAATTAAAATCTGGACAGACTGCAGGCCACTGGTATAATAATAATAATAATAATAATAATAATAATAATAATTTATTATTTATACCCCGCCCATCTGGCTGGATTTCCCCAGCCACTCTGGGCGGCTTCCAAAAGAATATTAAAATACTGTGATACATCAAACATTAAAAACTTCCCTAAACCGGGCTGCCTTCAGATGTCTTCTAAAAGTCTGGTAGTTGTTCTTCTCTTTGACATGTGGAGGGAGGGCGTTCCACAGGGAGGGCGCCACTACTAAGAAGGCCCTCTGCCTAAAGACAACTATGAAAAATGCTGGGTTGAAGCGAAAAAAGATTTAGAAATTTGATCAAATTTGAAGCTTTCACTGCTGGGCCGTATTGCTGCGGTAAAAATGAATACATTGCCTAGAATGTTGTTTTTGTTTCAAACATTGCAAATTGTGGACAAAATGGATTGTTTCAAGAGGTGGCAGAGAGATATTTCTAAATTTGTCTGGCACAGCAAGAAGCCTAGAATAAAATTTAAAATATTAACAGATGCAAAGGAAAGAGGTGGATTTGCCCTGCCAGACTTTAAGCCTCAGCGCCTAGGGCTTGCCGATCGAAAGGTCGGCGGTTCGAATCCCCGCGGCGGGGTGCGCTTCCGCTGCTCGGTCCCAGCGCCTGCCAACCTAGCAGTTCGAAAGCACCCCCGGGTGCAAGTAGATAAATAGGTACCGCTTACCAGCGGGAAGGTAAACGGCGTTCCGTGTGCTGCGCTGGCTCGCCAGATGCAGCTTTGTCACGCTGGCCACGTGACCCGGAAGTGTCTCCGGACAGCGCCGGCCCCCGGCCTATAGATGTGAGATGGGCGCACAAACCCCAGAGTCTGTCAAGACTGGCCCGTTCGGGCAGGGGTACCTTTACCTTTACCTTAATGCCTGGATAAGGACTTATTGGAAAATAAAACTCCAAGGTGGTTGTCACCGATGGAAGCAAAAGCTCTGAAAAAGCTCAATATGGAGGCCAAATGGCCGAAATATTGGGAAATTTTGGAACAAGAAGGAGACAAATTGAAATTGCAGAGTTTTGAGAAATTAAAAAACAAAGTGCAAGATTGGCTTCATTATTATCAGATAATGGAGACATATAATTTGGATAAGAAAATTGGTTTCCAGGTGAAAAAATCAAAATTAGAAACAGAACGGTTAGAACCTAAAACTAAGACTTTGTCAAAAATGTATAACTTGCTGTTGAAATGGAATACTCAGGATGAAACGGTGAAATCTGTTATGATTAAATGGGCACAAGAAGTTGGACATAACATTAAGTTTGCTGACTGGGAACAGTTGTGGACCACAGGTATGAAGTTTACGGCATGTAATGCCTTAAGAGAGAATATTATGAAAATGATTTACAGGTGGTACATGACCCCAGTCAAGCTTGCAAAAATCTATCATTTGCCCGATAATAAATGTTGGAAATGTAAAGAAACTGAAGGTACATTCTTTCACCTTTGGTGGACGTGCCCAAGGATTAAAGCTTTCTGGGAAATGATATGTAATGAACTGAAAAAGGTATTTAAATATACCTTCTTGAAGAATCCAGAGGCCTTCCTCCTGGGCATAGTCGGCCAATTGGTGCCAAAGAAGGATAGATTTTTTTTTATGTACGCTACAACAGCAGCAAGAATACTCATTGCAAAGTATTGGAAGACACAAGATTGACCCACTCTGGAAGAATGGCAGATGAAGGTGATGGACTATATGGAACTGGCAGAAATGACTGGCAGAATCCGAGACCAGGGAGAAGAGTCACCGCCTTCACTGGTTCTGATTTGAAAGAGAGGTAGAGCTGGGTATCAACTGCATACTGATGAACACCCAGCCCAAACCCCCTGATGATCTCTCCCAGCGGCTGCATGTAGATGTTGAAAAGCATGGGGGAGAGGACAGAACCCTGAGGCACCCCACAAGTGAGAGCCCAGGGGTCTGAACACTCATCCCCCCCACCACTTTCTGGACATGGCCCAGGAGGAAGGAGCGGAACCACTGTATGACAGTGGCCCCAGCTCCCAGCCCCTCAAGACGGTCCAGAAGGATGTTATGGTCGATGGTATCAAACGCCGCTGAGAGATCCAGCAGAACTAGGAAACAGCTCTCACCTTTGTCCCTAGCCCGCCGGAGATCATCAACCAGTGCGACCAAGGCAGTTTCAGTCCCATGATGAGGCCTGAATCCCGACTGGAAGGGATCCAAATGGTCCGCTTCTTCCAGGCGTGCCTGGAGTTGTTCGGCAACCACTCGCTCAATCACCTTGCCCAAGAATGGAAGATTTGAGAGTGGGCGATAGTTGGCCATCGTGGCCGCAATAAAGATGGTTTTTTAAGAAGCGGTTTAATAACCGCCTCTTTCAGCGGTTCTGGGAAGGCTCCCTCACGGAGGGAAGCATTCACCACCCCACGAAGCCCATGGCCCAGTCCTTCCCGGCTAGCTTTTATAAGCCAGGATGGGCAAGGATCCAGGAGACACGTGGTTGGTTTCACTCGTCCAAGCAGCCTGTCCACATCCTCGGAGGTAACAGATTGGAACTGATCCCACACAACTTGACTAGACAGGACTCTAGCACTCTCCCGCCCCGGCCCTGCTCCCACGGTGGCGTCTACTTCTTCCTGAATCTGAGCGACTATATCTGCAAAAAACTTTGCAAAATCATTGCAAGAGTCATGTGGCCCGTACTGGGCCCCGATGTTGCAGGTGGTTCCGCTAAATTGCGGACCACCTAAGAAAGTCTCCTGCTGCTGTTTTCTGCAGATGCAATAGAGGCGGGGAAGAAAGTCTTCTTCGCCGTCGCTACCGCCACTTGGTAGGCTCGACATTGAGCTCTAACCCGTGTCCGGTCAGCTTCAGAATGGGTCATCCGCCACCGGCGCTCTAGCCGTTTCAACGATTGTTTCATTGCCCTCAGATCCGTGGAAAACCACGGGGCTGTCCGGGCTCCATGCAATCGGAGAGGGCGCTTCGGAGCCAAACAGTCAATAGCCCTGGTTAACTCCACATTCCAGCGGGCCACCAGGGAATCAGCTGAAAGGCCATCAACATGGGATAAAGCATCCCCTACCACTCTCTGGAAACCATTTGGATCCATTAAGTGGCGGGGGCGGACCATCTGAATCGGTCCCACCTCCCTGCAGAGGGGAAGGGTCGCGGAGAAGTCCAGTTGCACCAGGAAGTGATCTGACCATGGCACTTCTTTCGTTTCGCTTTTACTTAGTGTCAGATCACCAACATCCATGGAGGTAAACACCAGGTCCAAGGCATGTCCGCGGCTATGGGTTGGGCCAGACTTATTCAAGGACAGCCCCATGGAGGCCATGCTTTCCACGAAGTCCCGAGCGGCCCCTTGTAAGGTCGTGTCGGCATGGATGTTAAAATCCCCTAGGACAACCAAACTAGGTGTCTCCAGGAGAACATCTGCCACAACCTGAAGCAGCTCAGGCAGGGAATCCTTGGTGCAGCGGGGAGGTCGGTACACCAAAAGGAATCCTGTACTGCCCCTATTGCCCAACTTCCAGAACATGCACTCAGAGAACTGGGTCTTCCCAATAGGACGCCTGGTGCAAACTAATGACTTCCTAAAAATCACTGCAACCCCCCTCCCCGCCCACATGACCTGGGTTGCTGTGCGTAAGATAAACCTGGTGGACAAGCAGCGGCAAGGACAGGCCCATCTGCTTCATCCAACTAAGTCTCTGTCACACATGCCAGGTCAAGTCCTCCATCCATGATCAAGTCAAGTAAAAATGAGAGTGGTTAATATTCGCTAGGGCCAACTACTGTTACCACTGGTCTTATAAAGGAGGTGTGAGCGGGCTAGGAAGCCTCTTTAATGCTTATTCTTGTACTGAAATAAAAGAATCAGACTGAACCCTGAACAAAGGCCTGGCAGAACAGCTCTGTCTTGCATGCTCTGAGGAAAGATGTCAAATCCCACAGTGCCCTGGTCTCTTGTGAGAGAGCGTTCCACCAGGACGGAGCCACATCCGAAAAGGCCCTGGCTCTGGTCAAGGTAGTATCCAGAGGAAAGTCTCCCTCACCTGCTTCCTCTCCTCTGCCTGACTCAGGAGGAAACCTTCGGCCAGGGCCACCGCCTGGGAACTGGTCTCCGCTCCACAGTCCCTCACCCAGCTCTCCATCTCCGGGGGAAGGACAGCCAGGAACTGCTCCAAGATCACAAGATCCAGCATCTCAGCTTTCGTGTGCCTTTCTGGCTTCAGCCACTGGTGGCAAAAGTGGTGGAGTCGGCTGCAAACCTCTCGGGGTCCTTTGGCCTCCTGGTAGCAGAACTGCCTGAACTGCTGGCTCTTCATATCAGAGTGGAGGGTGCCCTCCTCACCCAGGATCTTCTGCACAGAGTTTCCCAAGAATCCCCCACTTCTCCCAGTTTGGATGACATGGCCTCTTCCTGCTTCAGGGCCAGCTGGGTCTCGCTCATCCATCTGTGCTCTCAGTCTCTAAGAGATCAGAAGGATCTTTTAAAAGTTCTTTCCGTCTTAATGAGAAGTCCTGGAAATCCTACAAAGCAAAAACATTGTTCTGTTACAGAATTTGTAGGTCAGGAGAAGAAACAGGATCCCTGAACAAGCATGGATGAGTCTTGCCAGGAATCAGGACTGGACGGGACCAGAGCCCAAACCGTGAGATACCTTTTTGAAAAGAAAGAGGAGGAGGAAGAGGAGAAGAAGTAAGTCTCCAGCCCTCTAGCAATGCAGAATGTGGAGGCAACTGAAGGGATTTCTGGGAGATGAGTCAGCCTGGTTGCTCCTGCCTTCCAGTCAATGCATGAAGTCAGAACTGACTGACAAGGGAGCCATTTGAAAAATGGTTGCTTGGCTCTAGTGGGGGTCCTCACTTGGGGGTCCTCAGGAGTTATTCTCCCCCCACCCCCCTTCAGGGCACATTTCCCCCCTGCTTCTATCTCCTTTTCTTGCACTTGGACTCTCTGCCGCTCTCAAGACAGACTCCTGGGGTGGGGTCCCTTTTTCTTTGCTCTGAGGGCCAGGTATGTATCTCGCCAACCCCCTGAGGGCCAAGTGGACAGGGTCAAAAGACACGTCCCTTAAAATATAGGCGGCCAATTTATTATGATTATTCTCTTAGATGGCTTAACACACACACAGCCCTTGATGCCCAGGTCCCAGGAGGCTCAGGGAGTAGCAGCGCCCATTTCCGGCTGCTTTGCCAGCAACCATCCCTTTGGGAGAGAGAGGATGTGGTCCTGGGATGCCCTGCTCTGGGTGCGAGGGGATTGCTGCAGTGGCCTCCGTGGGGAGCTGCCCTGGGAGACACTGGGAAACTGGTCCCCAATGCAGCAGCCGGACTCTGGGAAACTGGGATCCCTCTCTTTATCCCTTTCCTTTCTCTCCCACCTTTCCTTCCTCCCTCCCCGTGGGGTTTTTTTTGGGGGGGGTGTCTAGTCCACCTCCTGGTCCAGCTTTGGAAAACCATTTGCAGATGTTCCCTCTGTTGTGCAGTGACGCTGAGTGACGTCACAGAGAGTTAAAGTCCCAGGGACCCCTTTGTGTAAAGAAGGGAGATTTCGGGGGGGGGGGTCATTGTTTTTCTGAAGGGGGGCGGAAGGCCAACTGAGTTTGGGATCCTCTGATCTGCAGGAAGGAGAGCGTGACAGACCTGGCCCCTCCCTGGCAGGACCCTCTCCTCCCTGATCAGGCCCCCCCGCCCCCTCCCCTGCTGCAGCCCTGGGACCCCCACCAGATCCCAGAGAGAGAGGAGACTCACCAGATCCCAGAGAGAGAGGAGACTCACCAGATCCCAGAGAGAGAGGAGACTCACCAGATCCCAGGAGGGACAGCGAGGCAGCCCTTGCAGGAGGGACACCCAAGCAGGGAAGGACTGGGGAGGGGGGGCCTTGGCTCTGGAGGACCTGCCCCCCCTTGCTTCCTGGCCTCTCTAGGAAGGCAGCTCGGATCCCTTTAACCCTTGCAATGCCGAGTCCCCCTTTGGCAAAACCTCAGATTCTTCTTTTTCTATGGATTTCGGGGGGGGGCATCTGCCCCCCTGGCTCCCTCAAGGCCCAGATATCCTTTTGGGGGGGGCGAGGCTATCCTTTGGGGGGCTCAGAGCATCTCCTTCCCTTGGCCAGAAGCCGGAGGAAGAGTTTGCAGGGAAAAGGGCTTTGCAGGAAGGAAGGAAACTCACCCCAGAATCCAGGAAGGGGAGGAATGAATGGGGCTGGGCTTGATCTACAGGGGGGCAATTTCAAAAGTCTTGATCAGGCCTTGCACCCCCTTTTTCTGGGTCCCTCCCCTCTCCTGCAAGTGAGGGGAGCCCCCTCTTGCAACAGATCAATCCAGACCAAGCCTACAGGCTGCTGTTTTGCTCCAGGTTATCCTGGTTGGTGTCTTTCTTTTTGGCCAAGGGAGCCCTCGGATTTCTCCCTTAAGACCCCCAGGGCTGGACCCCCCCCCCGGCCCTCCTCCCAGGCGCTTGTCAAGGGGAAGCCCAGGGAAGCCCAGCGCTGGTTGCCTTTCCTTGCCCGCAGGGGTCTCCACCCCTCCCTTGATGCGCAGACCCCATCCTAGGCTTGGCTGCGCTCGGGAGTCCAAGCCCCCTCCAGGGTGCAAAGACCTGCCCATTCCCCCCCCCAGATTGAGTTCATTTCAGGGCGCGGCACCGTGGAGAATTGTTAACGGAGAAATCTGAGGCTCCCTTGGACAAAAAACAAGGACTCCGGGCAGGAAGAGCAGAGCGAATTGGTCTGGATGGAAGACTGTCGCGACAGGACTCCCACCTGCCACCAGGTGGAACAGGATGGAAGCCCCGAACAAAAGAGAACCCAAAGTTTTATTAGCCGCTAATCCCCAGGTTACACCCCCCCCCCAAAAAACTACATCACTCCTACATCTGGTGGCAGTAATCTGAGCATCCTGGACCCTGCCCCATGGTTCCCCTTGCCCTCCACCAAACACCCAGCAAGTGTCACAAAAGAGATTTTACATTTCCCGGTTTCCCAGCCAAGTTCATCACACCCTTTTGTCTTCCTCTGGGTTTGTTCTTTCTGGAATGGCTACCTGTCTGGCACTCAGGTATCAGGATGCCAGGGATTATCCCTCAGGCAGAGGGGCTGCGGAGGAGCTGAGCTCACAGGTCTAGATGAATTTCGGAAGTTTCCCCACTGAGCCAGTACATAGAGACATTGATCAGTGAATTCTTACATTTGGTATCGTGCAGCAGAGGCCCTTTGAATAGGTAGGTATTCAATATGATAATATTGAAACCGCCTTTTGCACAAAGGAGTAACATGACACGGAGCTGAATCCTGTTGAAATATAAAATAAATGAATAAATAACTGCGGTCCGTTGTCAGAGACAAGGACATCAGGACACCCATGCGTTGCAAACAGGCCTCGCAGCACCCGGATGACAGCTTCGGTAGTGGTGGAGGGCATCAGGGCGACCTCCAGCCATTTGGAATAGGCGTCCACCACTACCATAAAGGTCCGGCCGTGAAAGGGGCCAGCCAGATCGATGTGCACCCTCGACCAGGGTGTCTTTGGCGTCTCCCAGGTGTGTCCCTTAGCTGCCGGTGGTGCAGGCCTCGACTCCTGGCACGCTTGACAGGCGGACACCCAGGCAGTGATGGCATCGTCCATATTAGGCCACCAGACGTAACACCGAGCCAACGCCTTCATTTTGACAATTCCCGGGTGGCCAACGTGCAGAGCCTCCAGGACGCGCTGATGGAGTCCCTGGGGAATCACGACGCGGTCTCCCCACAGCAGACAGCCGCGATGAGCTGAGAGTTCATGTTGTCTGGTTGCGAAGGGCTGGAACTCCGATGCAAAGGGCCCTTGTGGCCACCCCCTCCACACCCAGTTGAGCACCCGGCTGATGGTGCGATCCTGGGCAGATGCGGAGGCCACAGTGGCAGCCGATACAGGCGCTGCCGGAAGATCCTCAATCAGAAGGAGTGATGAAGCTGGAGCCGGGTCTTCCACAAATGCTGGAAGAGGGCAACGGCTGAGGGCGTCGGCATGGCCCATCGATTTCCCCGGGCGATGGTTGAGCCGGTAGTGGTAGGCAGCCAGGAAAACAGTCCATCGCAGCATGCGTGGTGAGAGGACCGGTGGAGTTGGACGATCACCGGCGAGGAGGCCCAGGAGTGGCTTGTGGTCAGTGATGAGGTCAAAAGTCCTGCCATAGAGGTATTCATGGAACCTCTTCACTCCAGCCACAAGTGCCAATGCCTCCTTGTCGAGCTGGCTGTAATTCCGTTCCGTCGGAGATAGTGTCCTGGAAAAGTAGGCGAGCGGTGCTTCTCTTCCATCTGGAAAACGGTGACTAAGGACAGCACCGATGCCAAAAGGTGAGGCGTCGCAGGCAAGGACCAGCGGCCTGGATTCACTGTACTGTACCAGCACACTGTCTGAAGAAAGGAGAGCCTTGACCGCGTTGAAGGCCGCCGTCTCCCGATGACCCCAGGCCCAAGGCGTCTTAGTGCTAAGGAGTCGGTGAAGAGGCTCAGCCACTGTAGCTTTGTGGGGCAGGAACATGTTATAAAAGTTCAGCAGCCCCAGGAATGCCTGCAACTCCGTTTTGTTCTTTGGGGTGGGGGCCTGCTGGATAGCGTGGATCTTGGATGTGGTTGGATGAAGACCGGAGGCATCGATAAGATAGCCCAGGAACTCTACCTGTGGAACGGCGATCTGGCACTTCTCCCTCTTTACCTTGAGCCCGGCCTCCTGGAACCTGGTCAGCACGGCACGGAGGCGCTCGAACAGCTGCTGGTGTGAGTCTGCAGACACCAAGACGTCATCAAAATATGGTACCACACCCGGAAGCCCTTGCAGGAGACGCTTCATAAGGCTTTGGAAGATGCCAGGAGCCACACTCACCCCGAACTGCAACCGGCGGCAACGGAATGCCCCCCGGTGGGTGACGATCGTCTGGGCTTCAGCAGTGGCATCATCGACTGGCAGTTGTTGATAGGCTTGGGCAAGGTCCAGCTTAGCGAAGACCTTACCCTCACCCAGGGAATGCAGCAGGTGTTGGACAACAGGAACCGGATAAGCGTGCTGCTGAAGTGCCTTGTTGATCGTGCACTTGTAGTCAGCGCAGATTCTCACCGACCCATCTGGCTTGACAGGCGTGACGATGGGGGTTTCCCACTTTGCGTGGTCAACCGGCTCCAAAACTCCTTGGGCGATCAGTTTGTCCAGTTGTTCGTCCACCTTAGCCTTGAGATCAAAGGGAACCCGGCGTGGCTTTAGCTTGATGGGGGCGACTTGTGGATCAAGGCTAAAGGAGATGGGCGTACCTGTATATTGTCCCAAGGTGCCGTCAAAAACCTCGGCAAAGTCTTTGACCAGACCCTCAGTCTCTGCGTTAGAGATGCAGTTGATGCCGGTGACTTCCAGGCCGAGGGCATCAAACCAGTCTAGCCCTAGGAGGCTTGGCCGCTGACCTTCGACCACCACCAACCGGAGCAGGCCCGAAAAATCCTTGAAGGCGATCCGGAACCGGCCAACGCCTACCACGGGAATGTCGTTTCCCTGGTAGTCTCTCAGGTGTACGCGGTGAGAGTCGAGTTGCCTTTTGGACACTCTGGGTACCAGTCTTTTGATGGTGCTCCATGACACGATGGACAGGGCAGACCCGGTGTCGATCTCCATGTCACATGGAGCTCCTTCAATGAGCACCGTGACGTTCAGCTTGCGTCGCGTAGGCGAGTCGGTTTGGCCAATCGTGGTTCCAGACGGGCAGCGGCAGTTGGTGAGAGCGAAACAACTTTCCTTGGCAGACTGGAGTGAAGACTTGGACTTGCGAGTCGATGAAGGGGGGGTGTCAGACGGAGCCGATCGGCAGACCTTAGCGATGTGGCCCCTTCTGGAACACTTCCTACAGATGGCGTCTCTGAATCGACACTTGGCACGGGAATGGTTGCCTCCGCAGCCAGCACATTCCGGTTGGCCCTTGGACTTCTGTTGGAACTTCCTGCGCTCCCGCTTTGTCTGGTGCACGTCATCGTCTTCACTGGAGGATGCCTCCTCACTGCTGGCCTCTTCATGATGCACCGGAACTGGCTCCCTAGCAAGACGCGGGCTGCTGGACTTGCGGATCTCCTGGGCGGAGCGTTCAGCAGCTTCTGAGGCCACAGCCTCCTCAATGGCTTTCTGTAGCGTGAGGTCTGGCTTGGCTAGGAGACGCCGTTGCAGATGGATGTCCCGGACCCCGCAGACGATTCGATCCATCAGGGCATCGTCTAAGTCTCGGAACTCACAGTGCATTGCAGCCTGTCGCAGGGCGGTGGTGTAGTTGTTGATTGACTCCCCCTCTGCCTGGTTCCGGTGGTAGAACGCATGGCGGGCAGCAATCTTGGACGGCTTTGGTGCGTAGTGGTTGCGGAGCTTCTCTTGGATCGTGTCCCATGGTGTTGCCTGGACTGCTTCAGGCGCAACCAACGCTCGGGCCGTCTCAAACACCTCAGGCCCACAGAGGCTGAGGAATAGGCCCCGCTTCCGATCCTTTGATACTGCTGTCAGCTCGTTGGCTTGGAGGTAGCAGTCGAACCGAGCGAGGTAGGAGTCCCATGATTCAGAGGCTGGCGCAAACGGCGGTAGAGGCACAAGTGAAGCCATGATTCCGATGCCGGCGTGAAGGGCGATGGATGGAGCACAGTGCTCTAGCCAGAACAGTCAGCTCTGAATTGGTTCTGCCCAGTGATTTCGCTCAGTGATTTCGCTCTGTGATTCAGCTCAGTGATTCAGCTCAGTTCAGAGGCTGGCCGCATCTGGCTGTGCTCTGATGTCCATCTATCCCACCCTCGTCGCCAGTGTTAAGTCGTGAGTTGACATAGCAGCCGGCACAGCGATTTCTTCAAGTAGCTCTTTATTAAGGTAAGCTGGAATAGAACTGACTGCGAACAGCTCAGCCGGCCTGTATTTATAGGCAGCCGGCTGTCAACATTGTAACCACAACAGCCCAGAGTTCCCGCCAAAAATAACTGGCGCGGACCTGAGTGAAAACTATCTACAGACCTGAGTGAAAACTATATACAGTATCCCCCTGTTGGCCCAGGGTGAAACTACACTACATAACAGAAGGCTTCAGTTTGGGCTCACGTATTTATGTATTTGGTGGTTTTACATTCCCATTAATGAAGCAAATTCTGCCCACACCTTTTGCTGTCACATAACGCCAGATCATCACACTAACTGGGTACTTCAAGGTAATGCAAGTGGGATGTAAATCTTCTCCGATTCTTCTTCTCTCGAATCCCTAACCCGTGGATTTTAGCACTTGAGTCTCTTCCACTAGATTGGTGTGCGCCGCCCCCCCCCCAGATGTTGTGCCCGGTGCGGCCGGCCCCCCCTGCACCCCCCACGCTACTCCACTGCCTGAGCTCTGGGAGTGTGGCTTTCTCCCAATTGAAGTGCAGAGTGAGGACCGGGAGATTGGCAGGGAAACCAAAATGTTTGTTTGCAAATGGCCTTAAGAGGCGTGACATGCAAGTCCCTTTCCGACCAACTTGGGTATACATCAGAAGATCTGTCTGTGGGTAAGGAATTTCCTGACTGATAGGCCGCAGACAGTGAGAATGGGACCTTACTATTCTTCTACTCTAGTATTAAGCACAGGAGCCCCTCAGGGATGCGTGCTTAGTCCCTTTCTCTATTCTCTGTACACATCTGATTGCACCCCACTGTATAAGTCCAACACAATCATCAAATTTGCGGATGATACAACAGTGGTGGGGCTCATCAGTGAGAACGATGAGACTGCTTATAGGAAAGAAGTACAGGGGTTAATTCAATGGTGTAAAGAAAATAATCTTATGCTTAACACCAAAAAAACCAAAGATCTCATAATTGACTTTAGGAGAAAGAAAAGTGTAATTTTACCATTGCACATAAATGGCGAGGAAGTGGAGAGGGTTGGTAGTTTTAAATACCTGGGCATTTATATCTCGGAGGACCTCTCATGGACTGCAAATGTTAATATGGTTGTGAGGAAGGTGCAGGGGAGGTTGTATTTCCTGAGAATGCTCAGGGGACTGAATCTATCCCAGCACCTACTCCTGTCCTATTATCATAGTACCATCGAGAGTGTCCTAACCTATAGTATATTATCGTGGTATGGGAGCAGCTCTGAAACGGATAAAAAAGCTTTACAGAGAACAATTAAAATTGCCCAGAATGTTATTGGGCTCCGACTACCAACCCTGGATGAGATCTTCACGTCTCGCATCTTGAAGAAGTCACATAATATTCTGAGAGATCCCACCCACCCTGCTCACAACTTCTTTGAACTATTGCCTTCGGGCAGAAGATATAGGACAATGAAAACACGAACCACACGCCTTCTGAATAGTTTCTATCCAAGAGCTCTGATTGCACTAAATAATGATCTCAGGGCCAGTTGCAAGGTTTAGTAAGTAGGGAGTAGAAGGAATGAGATAGGTTTTAGGTTATGTTATGCCCTTAATAGGTCATGCTATATTCTGGATTATGTTATGTTTTATAGATTATGTTTAAATAGGATGAGAGTTCGGAGATACGTGCAAATGTATATGTGAACCCGGTCTTTGGGTGGGTGTTTGATTTTCGTTGTTGTGTATACTGTGTATATACGGACAATGACAATAAATTTATCTAAATCTAAATCTAAATCTGATTTACTAAAACCCATGCATTTGGGAGGGGAATAGCAGGTTATTATTTAGTGCATATCTATATAACATACAGGACCACAGGGGGTGGGAAATATGTCTGTGTGTGAACTGTAGTTAAATGTGGAGAGGAAGAGGGGCCCCCGGGGCCGGATGGAGCTTGGATACGGCCCTCAGCTCCGGAAGGGAATGGAGCCCTTTCTGGGTCCAGCTCTCCTTTGTCAACTACAAATTGCCACTGTTTTATGTGTTGAATATATGTGAGATGGTAATTTATGGACCTAATAAGTGTCTCAGGGACGTGGGTAGCACTGTGGGTTAAACCACAGAGCCTAGGGCTTGCCAATCAGGTTGGCAGTTCAAATCCCCGCGACGGGTTGAGCTCCCGTTGCTCGGTCCCTGCTCCAGCCAACCTAGCAGTTCGAAAGCACGTCAAAGTGCAAGTAGATAAATAGGTACCGCTCTGGCAGGAAGGTAGATGGTGTTTCCGTGCGCTGCTCTGGTTCGCCAGAAACGGCTTAGTCATGCTGACCGCGGCTCCCTTGGCCAGTAAAGCGAGATGAGCGCCGCAACCCCAGAGTCGGTCACGACTGGACCTAATGGTCAGGGGTCCCTTTACCTTTACCTATATTACAGGACCAAAGGGGGGTGGGAAATATGTCTATGTGTGAACTGTAGTTAAATGTGGAGAAAATATTTGCGATTCCTACGGAACCTAAGCAAATTTATCTCCAAAGGGGGGAGCTGTTACAGAAATGACGGGGGGGGGCGCACCTTTAAATTGTTAAATGCTACAAATATTATGCCTGAATGTATCCTTTTGCCTTGACAGCTCAGGGAAGATATCCAACTTTATAAATCATGTCAAATCAACTCCAGGAAGTGCCCAGAGGTGACAATTGCTGAGCTGATTATTGGAAAGCCTCATCCCATCCCCAGACTTGCCAAGGGGTCCAGACATGCCAAGGAAGTTCTGTTGTACTTTTGGGTGGTGGGTACTTGAGACTTCTTTGCCTATGCTAATCCTATCCTTGGGTCTTGCACTGACTCATTTTCCTTATGTTAATCTTGTGTAACCCTCCCCTTTCTGACGTTTTAGTGGTGTAGCAATGACGTATTGATGATGCTGTATGAACTGCATTCTGGGATATGGTGGGAAGCTTTAAAAGACAATGTCGCCCCATGGCTCTGGGTTCCCACGCTGCTGTTGAACCTGTTGCGCAACCAGAAAGGATCTCAGTCTACTGCTGTTTTGCTCCAAATTGCTTGGCGGGAATTTCCTTCTTTTACTGACCACACGGACCCACGGGGGACTTGTGCCCAGACGAGCTGGGATCTTTTTGGTGATGCAATGTATTCCTTTTTTCCTACACCTCTTTGCTAATAATCTGGAGCTTTCCCCTCCATACTCACAGAAGCGTTGTTTAGAGTATGGAATGTTGATCATTGTTTTGTTGATTTCTAGGGAATCTAGTTCTCTCCCTTTTTGTTCTATAGCTTTAAGGACTTTTTTTAGATCCTGTTTGTTTGTAGCGTGATGAGAGGGCCGTGATGTCTTGTTCTGTCTTGCTAACTTTTAAGGAGGTTTGTTTTTTAAGGGATGCTTTTAGCAACTTGTAAGAGTCCCTAATTGTTGGGGGTTTCCTTCGGAGGAAGGTTGCCCATGGGTTTGTAGGGGGGGGTGTCTTTCAGGGATATGCTTTTCATATTTAGGTTGAGGTCACCCCCCCCCCAGAATTGCTTCCCCTTCGGAGGAGAGGAACTAGTTTTTTGGATGAACTCTAGATGTTTCAAGTTTGGGGCATATATGGAGCCAATTGTCAGTTTAGTTTTGCCATCTAGTGTCCCTTTAGCAAAAATGAGTCTGCCTTTTTTGTCTTTGAGGACTGTTGTGGCTTTGTGACCCTTATGCTTTTCATATAATCAGTTAGCCATATAACCATATATCCTTATAATGATTTTTATATAATCCATCTTTGAATCATGACGGCTTCTGCAAAAGCTGATAGCAAATTGCTTAGATCGGAAGAATCCGAAATGAACTCTGCCCCAGTTCGCTTCCCTTGTTCTTCTCAATGTCTCGCTAACATAAGGGGGAAGCAATAAATCTGCTGTGCTGGCACTTTCCCCCCTGTCCAGACAGGGTCCCGAGTAGCTCAAACAGGAAGATGCTAACCGCAGAATGTCCCGGTATAGCAGATGGCCGTGTAGGAGCGTAAGGGCCGAAGTTCCTTTTTCTTCCTCCTTACCATAAATCAGGGGAAAGGTTATACTGCATGTTCAGACTGAAAAAGCAGAAGTTGGGAGGGAACTCTTTACATGATCAGGGGGCAAGGCTTGAATGCACTCATTGGTTTTCTTTTTGCTGCTGTGTGCGATTGTATCAATTATGTCATGTACTCAGGTATAAAGCCTCAGGGCGCTGGAGCCCGGGGCCCAGTCTTTGGGAAAGGATGCCACTGGGTCTCTTATTGCTCAGCAATAAATATCACTTTCTTTTTCTCCACTGCTGCGTCTCTCAATTCTGGGACACAATTTGAGTGGCTGACTGGTACCTTAAAAATCCTTGCAACAAGGGGAATTATTTTACTTAGTAAGGCGTGGGGAGGGGTGCTGAGAGTGAGTTGTAGATTGTTGGGTAATGGGGAGTGTCTTTTTATGTCACCTGGACTGGTGTTGGGTGGGGATCTCTGTGGAGGTGTGAGGCTGGGGGGAATATTGATCGTGTTAGCTGTATTGATGGCTTGGGGGGAGAGGGGGTCACCAGTCCATCGGGTTGAGTTGATTTCTGGTTGCTTCATTCTGCCTTCTGCCACATTGGCCTCCGCTCCCCGTTTGGTGTCCTCCGCAAATGGGATGAGCACCCCCTCAGTTCCTTCATCCAAGTCGTTCATAAAGAGGTTGAACAACAACGGGCCCAGGACAGAACCCTGCAGCACCCCTCTTGTCACTTTTCCCCAGGATGAGGAGGAACCATGGAGGAGGACTGTTTGGGTTCTGTTACTCAAATCCACCTAACAGTTTCCTCATTCAGCCCACATTTTAGAAGCTTAATCACAAAAATATTATGGGGGACTTCGTCAAAAGCCTTTCTGAAATCAAGATGCACTATTTCCACAGCTGTTCCCTGATCAACAAAGTTTGTAACTCCATCCAGAAAAAGGGGAGGAGAGATTTCTCTGGCTTTTCTTGTCTTTGAGAAAGCCATGCTTTTATCCTGTATGTTTCTGTTGTGAAATCTTCAGATGAAAGGCACATAAATATTAAAAATGATAAAAAATAAGGATATTGACAGGCTGAAACATGTGCAAAGGAAGGTGATTTATGTATTTATTTAATTTGTCTACCACCCGACCCAGTGGTGCCAACTTGAATAAAATATTGGAGGAAGGGGCCAGGTAAGGCCTGCCTTGCACAATCAATCACAGGATGCATAAAGAGAATTGGAATGGCAATGCCTATCAACTGGGGGGGTGGCCCCTCAAATATACTATTGGGGGGCAAAAACCCCTTGGCCTCTAAGTGTTGACTCCTGTTCCCACATGTCTCAGGACGGTTACAATATAAAAGCACAACATAAAAACACAAAATATACATCAGTAACTCAACTCCCCACCACATGTTAAAAGGGCCTTAGATGTCAATCAGCCAAAGGCCTGGTTAAAAAGGTGCGTATTAGCCTGGCTCCTAAAGCTATAGAATGAAGGGTTTCTCCCTTGTATGACGTTTTTGATGCTTAGTGACAGCAGAGCTGTGACTGAAGCTCTTTCCACATTCCCCACACTGATAGGGTTTCTCCCCTGTATGAATTCTCTGATGGGAATTGAGATTGGAGCTCTGACTGAAGCTCTTCCCACATTCCATGCACTGATAGGGTTTCTCCCCTGTATGAAGTTTCTGATGCTTAGTGACAGCAGAGCAGAGGCTGAAGCTCTTTTCACATTCCCCACACTGATAGGGTTTCTCCCCTGTATGAATTCTCTGATGGGAATTGAGATTGGAGCTCTGACTGAAGCTCTTTCCACATTCCATGCACTGATAGGGTTTCTCCCCTGTATGAATTCTCTGATGCTTAGTGAGATGGGAGCTCGTCCTGAAGCTCTTTCCACATTCCCCACACTGATAGGGTTTCTCTGGTGTATGAATTCTCTGATGGGAAGTGAGACTGGAGCTTGTAATGAATTTCTTTCCACATTCCCCACACTGATAGGGTTTCTCCCCTGTATGAATTCTCTGATGCTTAGAGAGATGGGCGCTCCAACTAAAGCTCTTTCCACATTCCATGCACTGATAGGGTTTCTCCCCTGTATGAAGTTTCTGATGCTTAGTGACAGCAGAGCTGTGACTGAAGCTCTTTTCACATTCCCCACACTGATAGGGTTTCTCTCCTGTATGAATTCTCTGATGGGAAGAGAGAGAGGAGCTCTGACTGAAGCTCTTTCCACATTCCCCACACTGATAGGGTTTCTCCCCTGTATGACTTCTCTTATGGTAAGTGAGATGGGAGCTCTGAATGAAGCTCTTCCCACATTCCATGCACTGATAGGGTTTCTCCCCTGTATGAAGTTTCTGATGCTTAGTGACAGCAGAGCTGTGACTGAAGCTCTTTTCACATTCCCCACACTGATAGGGTTTCTCTCCTGTATGAATTCTCTGATGGGAAGTGAGACTGGAGCTTGTAATGAATTTCTTTCCACATTCCCCACACTGATAGGGTTTCTCCCCTGTATGAATTCTCTGATGGGAAGTGAGATTGGAGTTCTTATTGAAGCTCTTTCCACATTCCCCACACTGATAGGGTTTCTCCCCTGTATGAATTCTTTGATGAGAAGTGAGATGGCAGCTCATACTGAAGCTCTTTCCACATTCCACACACTGATAGGGTTTCTCCCCTGTATGAATTCTCTGATGCTTAGTGAGATGGGAGCTCCAACTAAAGCTCTTCCCACATTCCATGCACTGATAGGGTTTGTCTCCTGTATGAATTCTCTGATGCTTAGTGAGATTGGAGCTCTGAGTGCAGCTGTCTCCACACTCCAAATTTTTGCATGGCTTCTCCTCTCTGGGGATTTTGTCATGTTCACCTTTGTTCTCGATTTCCAATTCATCACAATCTGCAATGGAGACAAAAAGGGATTAGAGTCTCAGGAACAAATGAAGAAGAACTGAAGGGAGTTGCATGTGTGTTCATTACCTTTGTGGTTTGTCATTAACCAATATATTTCTTATTAGATTCTGATGGGTTGTTGAATGTTGCTTTTTTTGATATACTGTAGTGGTAAAATTGTGAGCAAGCTGCGGGAGGCAGTGGAAGACAGGGGTGCCTGGCATGCTCTGGTCCATGGTGTCTGGGCCTGGGCAGTTCAGAGACCCAACCATGGTATAAAAGGGCAGAACTGGAGGAAGATGGTTCACAGAAAAAACTGGAATTTGCTGTTCAAGGTTTATTTTGGGGGTGTTAGGTTCCCAGGGGTTGTATTGGGCGTTGTTGAGCTCTGTGGAAATGTATGAGGTTTGTTACATAGAGGTATTTTTTGAATTTCCAGGCAGATAGGACGATCCCACAGGGAGCCTTACCAAGAGAGGCCACGATCCCACGATTCTCCTCCATGACGTCCTTATGCAGAGCTCTCTGGTCAGGATCCAGCAATGCCCACTCCTCGTCCGTGAAACAAACAGCGACATCTTCAAAGCACACTGGACCCTAAAAGAAAAGGGAAATGTACTCTTCCGAGACAGCACAAATATGATCTGCTACACAATGCTCTGTTCTTTCCTTCCTCTTAATTGCTGTGTTGTTTTGATAGGATTGCTTTCAATAGGATTGACACTTTGACACGCATTCTGGAAACGTATGTCTACATGCTTGGTTCTGGCCCTAAACTGCCCAGATTCTGCCAACTTAAGACAGGGTTGATTGTCTTCCCAAACAGTGATGGGTAGGCAACAATCCCCATAGATCTCTTGCACCAGGCATCTATAGAACTCCAGTTCCCTGCACAATTCCGACAGTGCAATGAACTCAGCCTCAGTAGGGGACAGCGCAATGAGACTTTGTTTCCGGGACTTCCACCCAACTAGAGATTCCCCAAGGTTTATTACCATCCCAGATACGGACTTCCTGTCATCCAGATTCACCCCGTCTCTATCTGCCCAGCAAGTAAGCGCCGTCTCACCTGCAGCTGACAGCTTGAGACTGAAGTCCTTGGTATCCTGCAGGTAACGCAGCACCCGCTTGATACCATGCCAGGCATTTACACTGGGCTTTGATGCTTCCCTACTGAGCAGATTGGTAGCAAAAGCAATGTCCGGCCTGCTCCATTGGGAGCGATACAACAGACTACCCAGAGCGGACTGGAAGAGCTCAGCGTTCTCGCACTCAACGCGTTCTGCTAGTCGACTGTCTTTCACGTAGCCTGACTCCATGGGTACTCTAACCCCTGCACAGTCAGACATTCTGAACTTCTCAAGCAACTGCTCAATCTTGCCTTTCTGATTGAGCAAGAAGCTTCCATCTTCAGTCCTGTCTATCTGAACACCTAAGTAGATCCTTACTGCACCCAGGTTCTTGAGCTGAAACCGTTTTCCAAGCTCTTTGGCAAACTTCTGCACCTGTTTGTTTGCCCCTGAGATGTGAATGATGTCATCAACAAAGATCAACACCATTTCCTGTGACTCTCCTGACCCTTTAAGGTACAGGCAGCTGTCAGCAAGACTCTTCTTGAAACCTAGCTTCTCTAAGGCTTCATTCAGACTCTTCTTGAAACCTAGCTTCTCTAAGCCTTTAAGCCATAAATGGACTTGTGAAACTTCCATACAGTATTCGGCTCATTGCCCTCAAACGCTGGAGGAGGAAGCATGTACAGATCCTCCTGGAGCTCTGAGTTCAAATAGGCCACATCCACATCAAAGTGATACACCTGAAAACCTCTTTGTGCAGCAATGGCTAAGAGCATGTGCAGAGTTTCACTTCTGGAAGCAGGAGCGTATACCTCAGTATAATGCAGCCCCTTTTGCTGCGTGAACCCTCTGGCTACTAGCCTACCCTTGTACTGTGGTTCCCCTGTTAATGTGGGTTTAAGACGGTAAACCCAGCGGCTGCTCACAGCCTGTTTGCCCACTGGCAACGTTGTGAGGGAGAACACACCTAGAGACTCCATTGAGCTCATCTCCTTCTGCATTGCCTCATGCCATTTCCTGGCTTCTTCCTGAGGCAGTTTCTGAACACCCTCAAAACTCTCGGGTTCACACTGTGCCATGCCAACCCACACACTTGTGACTGCAAACCTGTCAGGAGGTTTACCTTTCGTTGTGCGAGCTGAACGTCTCAACCCAGTTTCAGGTACCCCCTCAGACCCACTAGGACCAGCTAGAACGTCCTTGGCCTCAGAGAGCTCCCCCTCTGACTTACTGCGCCGTTTAGACTTGTCAGCTGAACCTGTGGGTGAGGAAGGAGCACTTCTCTGTTCAAGCTTCACAGCTTTAGGAGTTCTTCCCTCTACCTGCTCTGGGTCAGGACTCTGTGCCTCAGCAGTGGGTTCAGCCTCTACCTCTTCCTCATCAGCAGAGTCAAGCAGGCTCTCTGAAAGAACATCAGGGTTCCCATGTATGCGTGTCTATCCATTCTACTCACAGAACTCAGCACTGCTGCTGAGCAGAATCCTGGACTGTTTGCCTGTTGGATAGGCAATTCTCCACCCCTTGGTCCCTGGCTCATACCCACAGAAAATCATCTATTGGGACCTAGGGCCACCCTTTCTGAGCTTGGCCTTTGGCACAAGGACCCAGGCCTCACAGCCTGAGTACAGCTGGGTTAAAGTGGTTCTATTATGTCTTCTGTCAAGGTCATGCTGAGTATAAGAAGAGGCCAGAAGGAGCCTCGGTTTCTCTCTCTCTCTCTCTCCTTTCTGGTGTTCTGTACATAGTACGCTGAGTGTTGAAGTTTAAACTTATTATAAGTTGTGGGAAATTTCAGTTAAGTTTGCTGCAACTGGATTTCTTATGGACAGGGCCAATCCTGAATGTTTTGGATTTGGGACCATTATGCTCATTTGTCTTCAGTAGCAGTAAAGCTCTGCTGGGTGAAATACAATTGCCTCTGGTCTATTTTGGGGGATCCTGCAACATCTTTACATTTTCACTCTGGTAACTATACATTGGAGTTCTGCCTGGGTCAATACTGAGTAGAATTCCGACTTCCGGGTTGGCGCCATCGCCAAATGGCGGATTCCCTCCGAGCTCCGGAGGGAGTCTGCTCGACAGGGGTCGGGTTCTGTCGCGCCGGCGACGCGGGGACCCTCAAAAACCACGGGCGTGGATGCCCGTGGACCTGGTGACTCGGCGGGCACCGTTAGCGCCCTCCTGACCCGCAAAGGAGCCTTTTTAAAGGCTACGGAATGGGGGAGGGGGAGCAGCGCAGTGCTGTGAGTCTACTGCTTCCCCTGCCGAGCGAAGCCGCATGCCATTCGTCGGAGAGCGCTGACTTCTTCTTTTGAAAATTTGGACTAAAAACAAACCCGTGAGTAATTTGGAAACTGGATTAAAAATTTTCCTTTTTTGTGGATTCGGCACGAGCGGGGGTGGTGCAAAGAGGAAGTCCGTCTCCCCCCCATTGTAAACATTCTAAAGCAAGGATTTGACAGCTAAGGTCGAGAGAAGAGTCTTTTTTTTTCCTTTTTGGATAAAAGTTATTAATTCCATGGATTTAAAAGTATAAGTTACTGTGCTGGAGGATAAGAGCTTATTTTCTGATCAAGTGCCACCCTTCCCGGGACCAGGAGTGATCCGCGAGAGGAGCCTGCTGAGGAGATATAGAAGATTTTGACAGCTGTCAAATTAGCTGTCAAAGTCGGAAAAAATAGAAAGCTTTGGTTTAGCCAGTTATATTGTTACAAGTTGTTGAAAATAAAGGACTGAAACAAATTAACTTGACTTTTGGATTGGAAGTGAAAGGAATACTAAATAACCAGAATCCCTCTAGAGGGGGTTCAGGGACATTACAAGAATGGAAATAGGTCGGAAAATACTGGCTGACTTGGATGAGGTTGTTTTTCTCATGGGAAGGCTGCGAAAGATGTACGAGCAAGGTCATGTTTTGTCTACAAGTGCTACAAATTTGAAGTCAACAGCAAATATATCTATTGAGCTGGAAAAGGACTTGACGTACAAAACCCAGGCAGCTGGACAAGAAAAGAAACTAGAGACTGAGGAAGAGGAGGAAGAGATATACGCCGAACAGGAGGAGCAGAAAGGAGGGGCTGAAATGTTACAGAAGGCAAATGAGAGCCGGAGGCCTGTCAAGATGGATATTAATTTGATCAAGGTGGAAGCTGGAGCTCTTGGGACATTTGGATCTAAGAAACAGGATTTGAGCTCCACCTTTAAACAAGGAGGCCTGGCTGGAAGGAACATGGATATTATAGAGAGAGTGCCCCTTCGAGACTGGGTGTTAAATACAAGGGACTTTCAAAGAAGCCGGCAGAAAGGGACTGAGAGAGATTCAAGAGCCTCGGACGTGAGGTCGCCAGGCTGATAATAGATGGACTAATGGACTATGGCTTTGGGATCGAAACCGGGGAAGGGAGGGTGGGGTTTGGAAATCCAAAGGGGGCTTGATCTTTTCTATTCTGTGATTAATTCTGTGTTGCTATTAGTATAAGAATGGGGAATTCGTGGAAGGGAAACAGGGTCGACCTTAGAAAAAGTTTTTTATAAAGGATTGAGGTACCGTATTTTTCACTCTATAACACGCACCTGACCATAACACGCACATCGTTTTTAGAGGAGGAAAACAAGGGAAAAAATATTCTGAATGAAACAGTGGACGTATCATTTTTGTGCTTCATGCTGTGGCCACAGACATGTGATCTGATGGTGAATTTGGGGTGACCCAATGCAAAAATCCTGAGAATCCCTGTGGATCCATGCTTTGTAACCACGTTTTTGCACCATTGCAGCCCCAGGCAACAGTGGGTGCGTGATTTTTGGGGGGCAGGCTGTAGCCATGGACATGCTATGTGCTCTGATGGTGAATTTTGGCTGACCCAATGCAAAGATCCTAAGGATCCATGTGGACCCATACTTTTTAACCACGTTTTTGCACCATTGCAGCCCCAGGCAACAGTGGGTGCGTGATTTTTGGGGGGCAGGCTGTAGCCATGGACATGCTATGTGCTCTGATGGTGAATTTTGGCTGACCCAATGCAAAGATCCTGAGGATCCATGTGGACCCATACTTTTTAACCACGTTTTTGCACCATTGCAGCCCCAGGCAACAGTGGGTGCGTGATTTTTGGGGGGCAGGCTGTAGCCATGGACATGCTATGTGCTCTGATGGTGAATTTTGGCTGACCCAATGCAAAGATCCTGAGGATCCATGTGGATCCATGCTTTGTAACCACGTTTTTGCACCATTGCAGCCCCAGGCAACAGTGGGTGTGTGATTTTGGGGGGGCAGGCTGTAGCCATGGACATGCTGTGTGCTCTGATGGTGAATTTGGGGTGACCCAATGCAAAGATCCTGAGGATCCATGTGGATCCATGCTTTGTAACCACATTTTAAGTGGGGAGGGAAGGAAAAACACAGAAGGCTAAGAATGCAGGAGAGGGCTATAACGTGAGGAAAGGAAGGCAAAAGTTTCCCCCCACCCACCCACACAAGCCAGCCAGCGTGCTCTCTCTCTCTCTCTCTCTCTCTCTCTCCCTCTCCCTCCCATCTGCATGTTTTCCGGCTGCCTGATATATACGTATTTTTTTTAACTGCCTTGACAGAAGAAAGCATTTTAACTGCATTAAGAACTATTTAGCAGCGAAACCTAAGCTTTGCCATCCCTTAAGAGGTACAGACACTGTAATCTTCCAGATCGCATGAATTTACAGGCAAAACACTGTTTAAGGATTTCATCCTTTTAAATGGAAGAAAGCATATTTGAATGCTGTGTGTCTCCAAAAACAAAAAGCAGGAAGTCAAATCAGAATTTTAAGCCGAACCTGTAATCTCTCTTCCCTTCACAAACATTGTTCCCTCCGGAGCAGGGAGAGGAATTAGAAGGAAGGACGCTCTGCTTTCCCCTCTTCTTGCCTGGAGGGGAGGGGCTTTCCCTGCTCTTTGTTCCGTTTGAGCAAACACAGCAACGAAACAGAGAGGGTGGGCAGTAAGACCCTGAGGCAGAATGCAGGAAAGCCACCACTTCCTCTCTTCAGGCTTCCCTTCTCCCTGAAGCGCGGTTTGATTTTTGCCTGATTTTTCGGCTCCAGGGACCACACATTCGCTGCATAACACGCACAGACATTTCCCCTTCCTTTTTAGGAGAAAAAATCTGCATGTTATAGAGCGAAAAATACGGTATATAAGTTAAAAGTTGATATATAAATTGAACTAAATATAATAAAGAATTAAGATTAAACATTTAATATAAATAAATATAATAACAACTTAAGGTTAAGAAATTAGAGATAAGAACTTGTTGGATAAATATTTGGACTTGGAATACAAGAAGGGGAGGTGAGGGGAAGTCGTGGAAAAAAGTTATTGAAAATGGGATTGTAAAGGATGTTTTTTTCTTGTTTTTTTCGTTTTTTGTTTTTGTTTTATTCGAAACTCTAATAAATATTATTTTTTTAAAAAAATACTGAGTAGAATTCCATGACAGGGTCTTCCTCCATGAAATCAGCTGCCAAAAGAGAAGGCCCCTAGCTCCCCACAGCTTTCCAAGTCCCCTCCTCTCTGGGGTTTCTGGCAAGCGATCCAACAGTGCGCCAGTGTGCAGCCTGCCTTTGCTCCTCCATGTTAGACCTCTCTTGGCTCTGAGAGACAAGCAGGGAAGGGGGCTTCTGGCAGAAGGAGAGGGAGCCCCCGGTGGCTCCTCCTTCTCCTGACTCACCTCTGCCTCTCGACCTTCCTCCTCCCACTCGCCTCCTTCCTCTTCTGCCTCCGATTCTGGACTGCATTCTGCCTCAGAGTCTTCCAGCTCACTAAGCCCTGTTACCCCTTCACCTTCTGACACCTCCTCTTCCCAGGTTTCTCCCTCTTCTCCATCTGACCACTCATCCTTCCTCTACCTTCACTCCTTGGGCTCTGAGCCATCTTCCCTTCCTGGTTCCCTGGCTGCTTCCTCCCACCATTCCTCTGTGCCCAACCAGTCCATGATATTGCTCCATCCCTCGGCCTCTGTCCCAACAAGGCAGCTTCCCCTGACCTGATCTGGTTCCACAGCCGTTGCTCCCCTTCTGCTCCCATGAAAATACGGATCAGGAGGTCTTGCCGGCATCATTCCGTCTCCTGAAAGAGAAAACAGGTAAGCAGGATGCCAGGCGTGCCCATGTCTCTCACAGGGGAAACAGGGCATCTCTATCTACAGATGGGCCTTTCAGAAAGCCTTACCTGCTGAGTGCATTTGGACGTTTGTGCCCATTTCATATGTTAGTCATGCAGAAATACATCTCTCCTCCTTTGGACCCTTCCTCCCAACTCCCCCCCCCCCAAAAAAAAAAACTTGATGAAAAGAACCCAGAGATTATATGGGAAACCAACAGAATGAGACCAAATGGAGAAAAACCGCCTTCTTCCTTACCCGGTGGCCTCTCTCTGGTGTCCAATGGAGGCCTCTCTGCCTCACAGGAATCCAGGTCCATTTCTGCAAAACGATCCTTTTCCTGAAAAAGCAACAAGGATTCAAAATAGAGAATGAATGACAAGAAATAGCAGAAATATAATGGAAAAGTAAAAAAAACTTTAAGGGTGTGAGATCTCATTCCATGGATGCCTTCCCAGAAAAAGCATGGGCCATCAGCAGAGCATTATGGGATGTTCTCCATCCTCTTTGGAGCCAACAATAATAATAATAATAATAATAATAATAATGTTTTATTTCTACCCCACCCTCCCTAGCCGGAGCCAGTCTTTTGGTGGCTAACATCATAAATCTAACACAGTATACAAAGAACATAAGAACAGGCAATCGATTAATTAAAATACTTCTTAAAATTAGTTCAAAACAGATTAAAATCTGGACAGATGGCAGTCCATTGGTATAATAATAATAATAATTTATTATTTATACCCCGCCCATCTGGCTGGGTTTCCCCAGCCACTCTGGGAGGCTTCCAAAAGAATATTAAAATACTGTGATACATCAAACATTTAAAACTTCCCTAAACAGGGCTGCCTTCAGATGTCTTCTAAAAGTCTGGTAGTTGTTCTTCTCTTTGACATCTGATGGGAGGGCGTTCCACAGGGCGGGCGCCACTACCGAGAAGGCCCTCTGCCTGGTTCCCTGTAACTTGGCCTCTCGCAGTGAGGGAACCACCAGAAGGCCCTCGGTGCTGGACCTCAGTGTCCGGGTAGAACGATGGAGGTGGAGACGCTCCTTCAGATATACTGGACCAAGGCCGTTTAGGGCTTTAAAGGTCAGCACGAACACTTTGAATTGTGCTCGGAAACGTACTGGGAGCCAATGTAGGTCTTTCAAGACCGGTGTTATGTGGTTTCGGCGGCCGCTCCCAGTCACCAGTCTGGCTGCTGCATTCTGGATTAGTTGTAGTTTCCGGGTCACCTTCAAAGGTAGTCCCACGTAGAGCGCATTGCAGTAGTCCAAGCGGGAGATAACCAGAGCATGCACCACTGTGGGGAGGCTGTCCGCGGGCAGATAGGGTCTCAGCCTACGTACCAGATGGAGCTGGTACACAGCTGCCCTGGACACGGATTTAACCTGTGCCTCCCTGGACAGCTGTGAGTCCAAAATGACTCCCAGGCTGCGCACCTGGTCCTTCAGGGGCACAGTTACCCCTTTCAGGACCAGGGAATCCTCCACACCTGCCCGCCTCCTGTCCCCCAGAAACAGTACTTCTGTCTTGTCAGGATTCAATCTCAATCTGTTAGCCACCATCCATCCACCAACTGCCTCCAGACACTCACACAGGACCGTCACCGCCTCCACTGGTTCTGATTTGAAAGAGAGGTAGAGCTGGGTATCATCTGCATACTGATGAACACCCAGCCCAAACCCCCTGATGATCTCTCCCACCGGCTGCATGTAGATGTTGAAAATCATGGGGGAGAGGATAGAACCCTGAGGCACCCCACAAGTGAGAGCCCAGGGGTCTGAACACTCATCCCCCCCCCCACTTTCTGAACACGACCCAGGAGGAAGGAGCAGAACCACTGTACGACAGTGCCCCCAGCTCCCAGCCCCTCAAGACGGTCCAGAAGGATGTTATGGTCGATGGTATCAAACGCCGCTGAGAGATCCAGCAGAACTAAGAAACAGCTCTCACCTTTGTCCCTAGCCCGCCGGAGATCATCAACCAGTGCGACCAAGGCAGTTTCAGTCCTGTGATGAGGCCTGAATCCCGAATGGAAGGGATCCAAATGGTCCGCTTCTTCCAGGCGTGCCTGGAGTTTTTCAGCAACCACTCTCTCAATCACCTTGCCCAAGAATGGAAGATTTGAGACTGGGCGATAGTTGGCCATCGTGGCTGCATCTAAAGATGGTTTTTTAAGAAGCGGTTTAATGACCGCCTCTTTCAGCAGGTCTGGGAAGGCTCCCTCACGGAGGGAAGCATTCACCACCCCACGAAGCCCATCGCCCAGTCCTTCCCGACTAGCTTTTATAAGCCAGGATGGGCAAGGATCCAGGAGACAGGTGGTTGGTTTCACTCGTCCAAGCAGCCTGTCCACATCCTCGGAGGTAACAGATTGGAATTGATCCCACACAATTTGACTAGACAGGACTCTAGCACTCTCCCGCCCCGGCCCTGCTCCCACGGTGTCTACTTCTTCCCGAATCTGAGCGACTTTATCTGCAAAAAACTTTGCAAAATCATTGCAGGAGATCATGTGGCCCGTACTGGGCCCCGATGAAGCAGGTGGTTCCGCTAAATTGCGGACCACCTGAAAAAGTCTCCTGCTGCTGTTTTCTGCAGATGCAATAGAGGCGATGAAGAATGTCTTCTTCGCCATTGCTATTGCCACTTGGTAGGCTCGACGTTGAGCTCTAACCAATGTCCGGTCAGCTTCAGAATGGGTCATCTGCCACTGGCGCTCTAGCCGTCTCAACAATTGTTTCATTGCCCTCAGATCCGTGGAAAACCACAGGGCTGTCCGGGCTCCATGCAATCGGAGAGGGCGCTTTGGAGCCAAACAGTCAATAGCCCTGGTTAACTCCACATTCCAGCGGGCCACCAGGGAATCAGCTGAAAGGCCATCAACATGGGATTAAGCATCCCCTACCACTCTCTGGAAACCATTTGGATCCATTAAGTGGCGGGGGCGGACCATCCGAGTCGGTTCCACCTTGCTGCAGAGGGGATGGGTCACAGAGAAGTCCAGTTGCACCAGGAAGTGGTCTGACCATGGCACTTCTTTCGTTTCGCTTTTACTTAGTGTCAGATCACCAACATCCATAGAGGTAAACACCAGGTCCATGGCATGTCCGCAGCTATGGGTTGGGCCAGACTTATTCAGGGACAGCCCCATGGAGGCCATGCTTTCCACAAAGTCCCGAGCGGCCCCTTGTAAGGTCGTGTCGGCATGGATGTTAAAATCCCCTAGGACGACCAAGCTAGGTGTCTCCAGGAGAACATCCGCCACGACCTGAAGCAGCTCGGGCAGGGAATCCTTGGTGCAGCGGGGAGGTCGGTACACCAAAAGGAATCCTGTACTGCCCCTATTGCCCAACTTCCAGAACATGCACTCAGAGAACTGGGTCTTCCCAATAGGACGCCTGGTGCAAACTAATGACTTCCTAAAAATCACTGCAACCCCCCCTCCCCACCCACATGACCTGGGTTGCTGTGCGTAAGAGAAACCTGGTGGACAAGCAGCGGCAAGAACAGGCCCATCTGCTTCATCCAACCAAGTCTCTGTCACACATGCCAGGTCAAGTCCTCCATCCATGATCAAGTCAAGTAAAAATGAGAGTGGTTAATATTCGCTAGGGCCAACTACTGTTACCACTGGTCTTATAAAGGAGGTGTGAGCGGGCTAGGAAGCCTCTTTATTGCTTATTCTTGTACTGAAAGAAAAGAATCAGACTGAACCCTGACCAAAGGCCTGGCAGAACAGCTCTGTCTTGCATGCTCTGAGGAAAGATGTCAAATCCCACAGTGCCCTGGTCTCTTGTGAGAGAGCGTTCCACCAGGACGGAGCCACATCCGAAAAGGCCCTGGCTCTGGTCAAGGTAGTATCCAGAGGAAAGTCTCCCTCACCTGCTTCCTCTCCTCTGCCTGACTCAGGAGGAAACCTTCGGCCAGGGCCACCGCCTGGGAACTGGTCTCCGCTCCACACTCCCTCACCCAGCTCTCCATCTCCAGGGGAAGGACAGCCAGGAACTGCTCCAAGATCACCAGGTCCAGCATCTCAGCTTTCGTGTGCCTTTCTGGCTTCAGCCACTGATGGCAAAGGTGGTAGAGTCGGCTGCAAAACTCTCGGGGTCCTTTGGCCTCCTGGCAGCAGAACTGCCTCAACAGTTGGCTCTGCACCTCTGAGCGGAGGGTGCCCTCCTCACCCAGGATCTTCTGCCCAGAGTTTTCCCAGAATCCCCCACTGCTCCCAGTTTGGTTGGCATGGCCTCTTCCTGCTTCAGGGCCAGCTGGGTCTTGCTCATCCATCTGTGCTCTCAGGAAGCCTCTGAGAGATGGGAAGGAACCCTTTGGTCTTCTGCCAAGTTCTGCCTGTGCTAATGAGGTGCTAGCAAATCCTACAAAGCAAATACATTGTTCTGTTACAGAATTTGTAGGTCAGGAGAAGAAAGAGATCCCTGAACAAGCATGGATGAGTCTTGCCCGGAATCAGGACTGGACGGGACCAGAGCCCAAACCATGAGATACCTTTTTGAAAAGAAAGAGGAGGAGGAAGGGGAGAAGAAGTAAGTCTCCAGCCCTCTAGCAATGCAGAATGTGGAGGCAACGGAAGGGATTTCTGGGAGATGAGTCAGCCTGGTTGCTCCTGCCTTCCAGTCAATGCATGAAGTCAGAACTGACTGACAAGGGAGTCATTTGAAAAATGGATGCTTGGCTCTAGTGGGGGTCCTCACTTGGGGGTCCTCAGGAGTCTTTCTCCCCCCACCCCCACTTCTGGGCACACTTCCCCCCTGCTTTAGTCTCCTTTTCTTGCACTTGGACTCTCTGCCGCTCTCAATACAGACTCCTGGGGTGGGGTCCCTTTTTCTTTGCTCTGAGGGCCAGATATGTATCTAGTCAACCCCCTGAGGGCCAAGTGGGCGGGGCCAAAGACATCTCCCTTGAAACTCAGAGTAAAGGATGGGTAGCTTGATGATGATGATGCTTCTCTTAGATGGCTTAACACACGCACAGCCATTGATGCCAAGGTCCCTGGAGGCTCAGGGAGTAGCAGCGCCCATTTCCGGCTGCTTTGCCAGCAACAATCCCTTTGGGAGAGAGAGGATGTGGTCCTGGGATGCCCTGCTCTGGGTGCGAGGGGATTGCTGCAGTGGTCTCCGTGGGGAGCTGCCCTGGGAGACACTGGGAAACTGGTCCCCAATGCAGCAGCCAGACTCTGGGCTGGGATCCCTCTCTTTATTCCTGGCCTTTCTCTCCCACCTTTCATTCCTCCCTCCCTGTGGGAGTTTCTGGGTGGGGGGGGCTAGTCCACCTCCTCGTCCAGCTTTGGAAAACCATTTGCAGATGTTTCCTCTGTTGTGCAATGACGCTGAGCGACGTCACACCGAGTTAAAGTCCCAGGGACTCCTTTGTTTAAAGAAGGGAGATTTCGGGGGGGGGGTCATTGTTTTTCTGAAGGGGGGGCGGAGGGCCAAATGAGTTTGGGATCCTCTGCTCTGCAGGAAGGAGAGCGTGGCAGACCTGGCCCCTCCCTGGCAGGACCCTCTCCTCCCTGACTTGGGCCCCCCCCCTCTCCTTCCCTGACCTGGTCTCCTCCCCTGCTGCCGCCCTGTGACCCCCACCAGACCCCAGAGAGAGAGGAGACTCGCCAGACCCCAGAGAGAGAGGAGACTCGCCAGATCCCAGAGAGGAGACTCGCCAGATCCCAGAGAGAGAGGAGACTCACCAGATCCCAGAGAGAGAGGAGACTCACCAGATCCCAGAGAGAGAGGAGACTCGCCAGATCCCAGAGAGAGAGGAGACTCGCCAGATCCCAGAGAGAGAGGAGACTCACCAGATCCCAGAGAGAGAGGAGACTCGCCAGATCCCAGAGAGAGAGGAGACTCACCAGATCCCCGAGAGAGAGGAGACTCACCAGATCCCCGAGAGAGAGGAGACTCACCAGATCCCAGAGAGAGAGGAGACTCACCAGATCCCCGAGAGAGAGGAGACTCACCAGATCCCAGAGAGAGAGGAGACTCACCAGATCCCAGAGAGAGAGGAGACTCACCAGATCCCAGGAGAGACACCCAAGGAGGGAAGGACTGGGGAGGGAGGGGCCTTGGCTCTGGAGGACCTGCCCCCCCCCCGTCCGCTTCCTGTCCTCTCTAGGAAGGCAGCTCAGTTCCCTTTAACCCTTGCAATGCCGAGTCCCCCTTGGCAAAACCTCAGATTCTTCTTTTTCTATGGATTTCGGGGGGGGGCAGCTGCCCCCCTGGCTCCCTCAAGGCCCAGATATCCTTTTGGGGGCTCAGAGCATCTCCTTCCCTTGGCCAGAAGCCGGAGGAAGAGTTTGCAGGGAAAAGGGCTTTGCAGGAAGGAAGGAAACTCACCCCAGAATTCAGGAAGGGGAGGAATGAATGGGGCTGGGCTTGATCTACAGGGGGGCAATTTCAAAAGTCTGGATCAGGCCTTGCACCCCCTTTTTCTGGGTCCCTCCCCCTCCTGCAAGTGAGGGGAGCCCCCTGTTGCAACAGATCCATCCAGACCAAGCCCACAGGCTGCTGTTCTGCTCCAAGTTCTCCTGATTGGTGTCTTTGTTTTTGGCCAAGGGAGCCCTCGGATTTCTCCCTTAAGACCCCCAGGGCTGGACCCCCCCCCCCGGCCCTCCTCCCAGGCGCTTGTCAAGGGGAAGCCCAGGGAAGCCCAGCGCTGGTTGCCATATTTCCTTGCCCGCAGGGGTCTCCACCCCTCACTTGATGCGCAGACCCCATCCTAGGCTTGGCTGCGCTCGGGAGTCCAAGCCCCCTCCAGGGTGCAAAGACCGGCCCATTCCCCCAGATTGAGTTCATTTCAGAGAAATCTGAGGCTCCCTTGGACAAAAAACAAGGAGACCGGGCAGGAAGAGCAGCCAGTCGGCTTGGTCTGGATGGAAGACTGTCGCGACAGGACTCCCACCTGCCTCCAGGTGGAACAGGATGGAAGCCCGGAACAAAAGAGAACCCAAAGTTTTATTAGCTGCTCATCCCCAGGTTACACCCCCCAAAAAATACATCACTCCTGTTACGGAAAATCTGGGTGCGTATTTACCCTGCCACCCAGCCAATCGGACCAAGTCCGTGGATTCTAGCGGAAGAAAAGGAAGCTCAGCCGGACGCAGGAGCAAAATGCGAAGATCCGAGTTTATTGCGCAACAGGTTCAAAGTGGAATTGAACCCCGAGCATGGGGCGACATAAACTTTTAAAAGTTCCCTCCAAGTCCCAGAATACAGTGCGACAAAACGTCATGAATACATTAAAAGAAGGCTGGGTTTTCCAGGTTACATCATGAATACATTACAGGAGGGTGGGATTACATGGATTAACATTTCAGGAAGGGAGGGGGAAATATGCAGAGTAAGAGATATGCACAGATAAACACAGATAAGCGTTTCCTGAGTACAGGTGATGGGAAGACAATGGCGGAGATATGCATCGTCTGCCACCTGGCATCGCCCGGAGGAAGGGTATGGCAGAACGATCTGACAGGATTAAGGTCTTCCTGAGTACGTGACCTGTCGCTCAGGGGATCATGGAGGTAGGGGCAGCATCATGGAGTCCATAGGGAGCCGAGTTGAATGACACCAAAAGGAAAGAAATCGGAGTTACGGTTGATTTTATATCAATTTCTAAAGGTTTCCTAAGGTTTCCTATGCTGTCTGACCTATTCCGTATCGGTGATTGAAAGTGGAAACAAAATGGATACATTGTAGCAAGAATGGATACATTTTGACAGCTTTATGAGGCCCTTGGTTTCGGATCCATTGTTCTCGCCGTGGGGGGCCGTCAGCAGCTTGTCAGTAGGCTCAACGAGGCGTGCAAGGGCTCCGTGAGCTAGCTCGTGCAGGATAAATGCATGGCTGTGATTGGCTAAGGCGCAGCCATAGGAATTAGCGGAGAAGCTGGAACGCCAGGTCTACCCGTTCTAAGAATGGAGCGCGAATAGCCATAGGAAGAAATAGGAGGACATGTTCATATATTTGAGCTTATTTCGCTCCAGAAAGAAAGAAGGAAAAGGGGGGAGACGGGAGACGTGTGGTGCTTGTGTAACGGTGAGGGGGCTGAGGGTGGGTGTATTGTGGGCACCCTCGAGGTCATCGCCTCGGTTGTTCAAAGGAGAAGGGGGAAGGAGGTACCCCCCCCCCTTTCCCGGTCCGTATCAGTCCCCCATTCGGAGATAGATTTGCATTAAAGTTCTGTAAGAACTTGCAAATCCTTTCTCCGCACCATTGGAGCATCAAATTTCGGTGATCTCATATTCCCCTTCTCCCAAATGCCTCATCTGTACGTAGTCCGGGAAAGTGGGAGCATGTCGGGAGTGGGAATAGGCTCGAAGAGGGAAGGAGCTAGGCGAGGCAGACTGACGGAGGAAAGAGCAGCAAGGGGTAATACAATGCATAGTACAACAGAGGATGGAGACGCAAAGGAAAACAGTTAAAATGATGAACACCACGACTTTCAATAACTGCCTGAGCCAACCCAGCTTGGGCAACCATCCCCATAAGTCCACGTCGGATAGTCCCTCATGCTGGATGTCGTGGAGCTTCCCTGCTAGCTCATGAATGTTATTTAAATGTCCAGTTATATTCAAAGTCTGGTCAGTCACATATGTGCAGCACTCTGTGCCTATTAATGCGCAGGTGCCTCCTTGACTGGACAAGAGGAAGTCTGTCGCGATTCTCGTCTGTAGGCTCAATTGTCTTACCTCGGATAGTTCCGACATGAGAGAGTCTGTGATCTGAGTCGCCTCCTGCATGAACTTAAGGAGGATGTCGGTGAGTCGGAGAATATCCACATGATTTGAACCGGCACCGTAGGCGGGGAAAAGCGACCGGCCTACGGTCTCTCCATTTGCAGCGACATCTGACAGATCTGACAGCTCCTTTTGCTCCCTTTTGTTTCGTTGTCTTCCAGGGGGTAGGTGTGGTACTATTCTAATTCCGGGAACGATGTAGCCAATGAAGCAGGATCCGGACATGTGTGGGCTCACCCATGTGTAAGCGCGGTGTCCACACACCCAGAATAGGCCGCTGAGGTAGGATTCCATTCGGCCTGAGGCAAAAGTTTGCAGCAGCATGGTGTCTGTGGGTTGTGGCTTCCAGTCCAAGGGGTGTCCGACCGCAGCGGCCCAGGCAACAGTAAGGTTAGGAAAAGTCCGGGAGTCCCTAGTGTTGGAGACGGTGACCAGTCCAGTTGGTAGGATTTCTAGAGTGTTGATGCATGTACTGGATCCGATGAAGGTTCCTTCCCCTGAGAAGCTGCGGCAAAGGGGTCCCTTTGTGGGGCCGGTGAGGTAGAGGTATTGATGTGTTAAGTTGAGTGCGGTCAAGTTCCAGGAGGTAACATTTCCGGAACGGAACTGTTCTAGGGTCACTGGTACAGGGACCAGTGGGAGGCTCTGTTGGAGATGGCTGGGTGCGTGAGCGCAAATCCAGCAGTCCGGGTAGGGTGACTCCTTCGCCACCTGGCTGAGAAGCTTAATGTAGGAGTTCTGCTCCCAAGATGATAGGAGATCTTCTCCCGGGAGTGCCGAGTCAGTGCCGAATTGTCGGGGTGCCGTACCAACCGGATGGAGGGGGTCGGTGGTGTTCAGTAGTCGCCTATCCCTGGCGATACCGCCGCATCGCAGGGGTCCGACGTGGTCCCAGGAGGGGGAGAGTGAGGGGTGTATAGGGTGGTGCCACCCTTCGAGATATTCAGCCCCTTTCCACTCATGAGTGACCCCTAAGTCCCATAAACAGCAGAACCGTCGCAGGCAGAGTCCTTGGAGTTGGGGCTTTCGGGTTTCTGGGGTGGAGCGGAGGCATTGGAACCCGAAAATCAAGTTTCCAGAGGGGTGGCTTGATTGCGTATAAGCGTGAGTAGCCCCTCCTGTCTCGACTTCGGTCCAATTTGGGGTTTGTGAGACCTCTCCACTCTCGTAAAGAAGATAAGTCCCATTTCTGCAGGTCAGCCGGTAAGAGGAGTGGTCAAGAGTGAGAGCCGCAGAGCCGATGCGGTGTAAATCCTTGTTCCGGATGAAAAGTTCCCAATATTCGTTTTCGGCGAGTTGGGGAACTAGGGAATGGCGCAGCAGGGTTCGGGACTCAGGAAGGCAGAAATCAAAGTCCCCCATTCGATCAGGGTTTGACCTTCCCGTCTCGACCTCATGATAGTCCAAGAAGTGGTAGTTCGTTTGCAAGCCCGTGCAGTGGTCTGATGAGATGGACGCGACCGAGGATAGGGCAGCGAGGAGAAGGGCGGTGCCAAGCAGACCCATGGTTCGGATGCGTGTAGGGAGGGCGCAGATGGTCTAACGAACAAAGGTGTTAGGTAGGGCGAGGCTGTAGAGTGAAGTTATCAAAGGAAGCTGTTGAATGGAGCTGTCAAATGGAGCTGTCAGATGAGCTGTCAAAAGGCGAAGCTATCAACGAAGCAAGCTGTCAATGGAGCTGTCAAACGGAGCTGTCAGATGAACGAAGCAAGCTGTCAATGGAGCTGTCAAACGGAGCTGTCAAACGTGGTTGTCAGCGCGTCTGAAACGTAGCTTGATGGTGTTGGTATCTGGGATGATTTCAGACGTCCAGTTGGGTGTCGCGGTGTCTGGTCCGGTCTGTTGAGCCCGACCTTGGCCCCGATCTGCTGGTCCGGTCTGTTGAGCCCGACCTTGGCCCCGATCTGCTGGTCCGGTCTGTTGGGCCCGACCTTGGCCCCGATCTGCTGGTCCGGTCTGTTGGGCCCGAACTTGGCCCCGATCTGCTGGTCCGGTCTGTTGGGCCCGAACTTGGCCCCGATCCAGTCCGGTCTGTTGGTCGTCGTTGTCAATATATGAGGCCGGTGGAGCAGGTGGAGTCGAAAAGGTGAAGTCCTCGCCGTTGCTTTCTTCAGTCTCTGGTGGAGGGGGTGAGGACTTGCACCTAGTGTGATGTAACCAAGAATTCTTCTCACCTATTTTCACGGCGGTTGGCGATGTCAAGAGTACTTGGTAGGGACCTTCCCACGCGGGTTGGAGTGGTTCCTTCTGGTAGACTTTGACGAGGATCCAGTCACCAGGGTGGAAGGAGTGAGCGTGGACGTCGATGGGCAGGTTCTGTCCCTCGATGGCCGCGTAGTGGTGGAGGCGCTGTAGTTGTGTCTGGAGCTGAATAACATAATTAGTAAGTTCTGCTTCCCCCAGCTCCAGTTCTGATAGTGGGAATAGAGTGTTGTAGACGGGAGGAGGTCTCCCGAATAAGAGTTCGAATGGAGAGAGTTTCAAACGTCCGGTTGGGGCGCTGCGGATGTTATGAAGAACCAGTGGGAGTGCATTCACCCATTTTAGGCCAGTGAGCTCGCAAAGTTTGCCCAACTGTATTTTTATCTCCTGGTTCATACGCTCCACTTGGCCAGAGGATTGTGGGTGGTATGGAGTGTGGAGGTCCCATTTAATTTGGAGTGCCTTGGCCACTAATTGCACCACTTCTGCAGTAAAGTGGGTTCCCCTATCGCTGTCTAGGCGGCGGGGTATGCCATAGCGGGGAATAATATCCTGTAGGAGGGCCCTGGCAACTACGGATGCGGTGGCTTTTCTGCAAGGGAATCCCTCCACCCACGAGGAGAATTGGTCAACTATAATCAAAGCATGTTTAAAGCCTTGGCATTGGGGCAGATCAATGAAATCAAGCTGCAAGTTCTCAAAAGGGACAAAGGCCCACGGTCTGGCTCCTGGTGGTCTCCTGGGCTCCCGCTTGGGATTGAAGCGATGGCAGGTAATGCAATTCTTTGCTGCTGCTGCTGCAGCGGCCGCTATCCCGGGTGCGTACCAATATCTAATTACATGCTCCATTAATCTCCCTTTTCCCCAATGTGTTCGCTGATGAAGAAACCTCACTACTTTTGGAGTCCAGGCCTTTGGAAGGACAGTTCTTCCATCGGGGAGGACCCAGACACCCTGTTGTTCGGTGGCACCTAGCGATTCCCACGTAGCCTTTTCATCCCCTGGGGCAGATTTGTAAATTTCTGTGAGATCTAGGTTTGCTGGTAGTTGGAGGGCTTGAAACTCGGATTCATTGTTAGGGATGCGTAAGGCAGCCATCTGTGCGGCTTTGTCGGCTCGTCTGTTTCCTTTAGAAACTGAGTCCCTGCCCTTGGTATGGGCCTTGCAGTGGACAACGGCTATAGCGGCAGGTAGGTGGATCGCTGTGAGAAGTCGCTCAACTAGGGCGGCGTGCGAGATTTGAGACCCGGCAGCGGTTAGAAAGCCTCTCTGGAGCCAAATTTGGCCAGTTGTGTGCACAAGGCCGAAACAGTATTTGCTATCTGTATAAATGGTTATTCGCTTCCCTTCACCAATCTCGCAGGCACGCAGCAGCGCAATTAACTCGGCGGCTTGGGCACTGTACTGGGAGTTGATTGGGTTTGACTCTAGTACTTCGAAGTCGGAGACTACCGCGTACCCAGTCTTTCTAACCCCGTCGATTACTTTAGAACTACCATCAGTATATAGTATTAAGTCCGGGTTCTCCAGGGGAAGATGATCTAAGTCTTCGCGGGGCTTTTCGGCTTGCCGGACTATAGTGGTGCAGTCATGATGCGGGGTGCCATCGTCGGGAAGGGGTAGTAGGGTAGCGGGGTTTAGCGAGTTAACACGTTTAATGGTGACATTGGTTGGGGTTAGTAGGAGGGCTTCATACCGGTTGAGGCGGGAGTTCGAGAAATGGTGACATCCTTTTAAGGTTAGGAGGGTTGAGACTGAGTGGGGAACGTGAAGGGTGATTTCGTGGCCCAGGACCGTCTCTTGGGCTTTCTCGAGGAGGACGGCAGCGGCTGCGATGGCTCTGAGGCAACTGACAGCCCCTTTAGCAGTGTTGTCAAGTTGTAGACTATAATATGCTACTGGCCTCTCTTGATCGCGGAAGGGTTGGGTTAGGACACCGGAGGCTACCCCCATTTGCTCGTGGATGAACAGGTTGAAAGGGATTCGGTAGTCGGGTAGCCCCAGGGCAGGAGCGGATCTGAGTTCCCGTTTTAGTCGTTCAAAAGAGCTGTAAGCTTTTTCTTCCCAGACCAATGTGTCTGGGTGGTCCTGACGCGTCATGATAGTTAAGGGCTTCGTTATTTCACTGTAACCAGCGATCCATGCCCGGCAGAAGCCGGCCATGCCAAGGAAGCCGCGCAGCTGTCGCTTTGTTTTTGGGAGAGGGATTTTAGTGACTGCCTCAATCCTGTCAGTGGCCAGACTTCTGGTCCCTACTCCCAGGATGTGTCCCAGATACTTAACTTCTTGTTTACAATACTGGAGTTTCTTTGGAGATACCTTATGTCCTTTCCTTGCTAGTTCTGATAGGAGGTGTTTGGTATCTATCTTACACGCTTCCTCGCTGGTAGAACATAATAAAATATCATCCACGTAAAGAAGTAAGGTGGAGCTAGCCGGTAGGTGGATGTCCTCTAAGTCCTGGTGTAATACGGCCGAAAAAATTGCGGGTGACTCTACGTAGCCTTGGGGCAGTCTGGTCCACGTTAGTTGGCCAGGCCCCCAGGTAAATGCAAAAAGGAACTGACTAGCCGGATCCAGGGGTATACTGAAGAAGGCAGAGCACAGATCCGCAGCGGAGTACCAGGTCGTCCCTGCTGGAATGGCGTTTAGGAGGGAGTTCGGGTTGCCAACTACCGGGTGTCGGGGTATCACGAATTGGTTCACTAATCTCAAGTCCTGCACAAAACGGTACCGTACAGGTGTCCCCTCCTTAGCGGGCTTCTTGACCGGGAGAACTGGGGTATTACAGGGTGAAGCGCATGAGACTAGGATCCCCTTTTCGAGGAAGTCCTCAATCATGGGTGTTAGACCGTCTATGGCTTCTTTGGGCAGAGGGTATTGCTTGGTGCACGGGAAGGGTAGGTCACTTCGGTAAGTGATCTTGACCGGAGTAGCGGAGAGTAAGAGCCCGACTGAGGTTGATTCAGTGCCCCATAGGGAGGGGGGCAATTCCTTTTCCAGGTCTAGAGGGAGCTCGGGAAACTGTCGATCCGCTTTAGATTCCTGAACGATACCTTGGAACATGGGGATAGAGTTCCCTGGCATATGTAGGTAAATGCCATCCGGGGAGCATTTTATAGTGGCGTTAAGTTTGCAGAGTAGGTCTCTGCCGAGGAGATTGACAGGGCTGCTTGTTAAAAGGAAAGTGTGTTCCGCTAGTAATGGTCCGAGGGTGACCTTGGCCGGTCGCGAGAGTGGGCAAGTGCGGGGTATCCCATCCAGTCCCATCACTTTCTTGGTCACTGTCCCTGGTTCCAGATGACTGTCGGTTAGGGTGGAATAGGTAGCCCCTGTGTCCAGTAGGCATTGATAGGGGTGGCCGTCTATTTCGATAGTACAGACCGGGTCCTCAGGTGACAATGTAAGGACAGGGCAGATGGTTTGGGTCTGACTGGGATCCCCTTCTAATTGTCAATAGGTGTCCTGATCATCGGGAGGTGGTTGGTTTGGAGGGTGCAAGGGGGGAGCAGTAGCATTCGCCCAAGGGTGGGCGGGCTGGTCTATGGCCGGCATTTGGGTCCGGGGTCCCGGTTGTGGTCGGGTTTGAGGTATCGGGTTTGAGGCCGTCTGCGGGGTATAAGCCGCTGGGTTGTGGTTGCTGTAGCCTGGAGTTACGTTGGCTTGCGGGGAGAAAGGGGGGTGGGGATTCCGAACAGGGAAAGACTTTGCCTCTGGTCCCCCGTAGGGTGTCGCATTTAGGTAGGGGCAGAATCTTTTTATGTGTCCCTCTTCTTGGCAGTAGTAGCATCCTCCCGTCCCCGGTCCCCATTGCCTATAGGGATTTGGGGGTCCTCCTCCACGGATCCCTTTTCCTCGGGGGAGTCCCCTGCCTCGATTAGGACCATAGGCAGTGTCCATGCTTAAGGCTAGTATTTGTTCAACTTCGGGTTTTGTTTCCTTCTTCTTTCTTTCATCCCGAGAGTTGTAGACAGATTTTGCGATGGACAAGATTTCACTTACGCTCTTTCCATCGTATCCAATTTGGAGATTCAGAGCTTTTCTGATATCTGGGCATGCCTGATCTTTGAAGAACCCTTTAACGATTACTTCATGCTGTGGGTTTTCGGGGTCTATCCCCCCCCATGTTTTAATGGCAGAGACCAATCTAGTGTAGTAATCGGACGGGTGTTCGTTTGGTCCCTGCATGACCGACTGGACTTTGGTCCAATTAACGGTGCGTCGTCCGGCGGCCTTTACACCGTCTAAAATGGCCTTTTTAAATAGGTTTAAGCACCAAATACCCTCGGTGGTGTTATAGTCCCATTCCGGTTCCACTCTAAGACATTGTGCTGTGAGCGCTTGCAATCCCTGAGGCCGTCCCCTTTGGTAGTCGGGTAGTTCTATGGCTTCCCCGGCTTTAGTTAGGATGTCCGCTTTCTCCGCCTCGTTGAAGAGGGCATTCAGAAGGACGTGGACATCTGGCCAGGTGGGATTGTGTGTGGAGAAGATAGCGCTGACCTGGCGGTGGCATTTGTCCGGGTCGTCCCTCAGTGAGGGCATCTGATTTGACCAGGTTACCAGGTCTGAGGTATAGAAGGGTTGATGCGTGTAAACCATCCGTGGGGGCCCATCAGGTTGGAGAGGAGGGATGGGCAGGGCCCTTAAGGGCATCTGGACAGCAGTAGAAGTCACGGTGGAGCTTACTTGGTCAGAAGTCCCCGGAGTCTCTTTATCACAGCCCAGGGTCCCCGTTGCAGAGCCATGAGGTTCCGTGGGAGTAGGCTTATTCACGACTTGGGTAGAGTTCTCAATGGTGTTGTGGGGAGTAGAAGAGGGGGTTTTAGTCCTAGCTTGTCCGGGGTTTTTAACTTGTTTGACGCCCCCTTTGTCCTTTCTCGCTTGTAGTCGTGTGACCCTCCTATTGTCAGTGTCTTGTGTCTCATCCTCCCCCGTTTCCTCCCCACTACTAGAGCTGCTGTCACTGGATGTTGGGGCTCGCGGTGGTGGTCCTTGATAGTAGAAGGGGACCAGGGTCTGTCGTATATCGTCATCCTCGTAAGGGGGGGGCATTGGCTGTCGCCCGGGATTTAATATAGGCAGTTGGTAGGAGGTCGTTCCCTTTGGGGCTTGGAGCATTCTCCTTACTGTCTCAAAGGTGGCCAGATATTCTAACTGGCGGGGTTTTTCTTCTATCAGGGCTTTCCTTAGGTGGTTCAAGCGTTCTTCATTAAATGAACCCCCCGGTGGCCACCGCAATTCGGGTTTGGCGGAGGCGGTACTGGCGGGCCATGTTTCGGAGCAGAGGTCTTCTAATTTTTCTTTAGATAACAATTTGTGGCCAGGAATCGACTTCCAACACGCAATGACGAATTGGAGAGGAGAGTCGGGATCTCTCTGGGAACGGGATGGCTTCCGGGAAGCCTTCCTCCCAGAGTGAGTCCGCTCATGTTTGGAAGCCTGGGTACCCATAGTATATTTCACGCGTGTCTAGATAGGAAAGAGGAGAGAGGAGAGGGCCGATAAGGATTTGTGGGTCTAGGGCTGTCCGACAAAGGACTTGAAACAAAGAAAGGGAAAGGTCTTTAGTCGCTTGGCAACTTCCTAGGGAGGTTTTAAAGAGCTCTAGCTATCCGGTATTCCTTTCTTCCCTTTTCCTTAACCATTTACCTGGGGTCCCTTTTCCACTCTGCCGATCCCGCCCAATTCCTCATGGGCTATTCCCTCCTGGCAACCTCCTACCTATCGTCAAACTTCTCAGGAAAAGGGGCCCTACTGAACGCCCGCGCCGTGCGGTGCCAGATCGGGTGATCCCTGGACAGAATTTCGGGTCGAAAATCCCCCTTGCTTTCGGAAGCGGGCTTACGATACACGTGGCATGTAGCCCGACCGGTGCGGCTGGGATTGGGATAGAAAGCAAGACCACTTCCTGCCCCCTAGAAAGGACGCTCGGGAAGATCGGAAAGAGAGCTCCAACCCCTTGCTTTCAACTGGGATACCCGTTTGCGGAGAGTCGGCTATCTTTCAAGTCGGATCTCTCCGTCTTACCCTTCGGGCTCCCAATTGGTGCGGCTGGCTAGAGAGTTTAGATAAAGAGATAGAGCTCAGAACCCCCCTTTCGGGTCGAGCAGCGGTCCACGATCTCTCTCACCGACTGGACCAAGAGAAAGACAAGAAGGCACGATAGAGAGGAGGGCAGAGAATTCGGTTGCCAGGAGACTTCCACCCCTTCCCACCAGTGCACTGGATTTTCCTATACTCACGCGTCTTCTACGTCGATCCGATCCCGGGATCGATGAATAAGCCGGCTGGATCCCTTTTGCTCCCCGGCTGAACTCCTGGGGCTGTTGATTACCGCCCGGGAGATGGTCGGAGGTCCAAAAGGGTCTTCTCGGGCAAATTGGCCCGCAGCCGGCTGAAGAATTCGGGGCCCCCGGTCAGCAACCCGGGAGAACCGCTCAGCCCCACGTTGGGCGCCAAGCTGTTACGGAAAATCTGGGTGCGTATTTACCCTGCCACCCAGCCAATCGGACCAAGTCCGTGGATTCTAGCGGAAGAAAAGGAAGCTCAGCCGGACGCAGGAGCAAAATGCGAAGATCCGAGTTTATTGCGCAACAGGTTCAAAGTGGAATTGAACCCCGAGCATGGGGCGACATAAACTTTTAAAAGTTCCCTCCAAGTCCCAGAATACAGTGCGACAAAACGTCATGAATACATTAAAAGAAGGCTGGGTTTTCCAGGTTACATCATGAATACATTACAGGAAGGTGGGATTACATGGATTAACATTTCAGGAAGGGAGGGGGAAATATGCAGAGTAAGAGATATGCACAGATAAACACAGATAAGCGTTTCCTGAGTACAGGTGATGGGAAGACAATGGCGGAGATATGCATCGTCTGCCACCTGGCATCGCCCGGAGGAAGGGTATGGCAGAACGATCTGACAGGATTAAGGTCTTCCTGAGTACGTGACCTGTCGCTCAGGGGATCATGGAGGTAGGGGCAGCATCATGGAGTCCATAGGGAGCCGAGTTGAATGACACCAAAAGGAAAGAAATCGGAGTTACGGTTGATTTTATATCAATTTCTAAAGGTTTCCTAAGGTTTCCTATGCTGTCTGACCTATTCCGTATCGGTGATTGAAAGTGGAAACAAAATGGATACATTGTAGCAAGAATGGATACATTTTGACAGCTTTATGAGGCCCTTGGTTTCGGATCCATTGTTCTCGCCGTGGGGGGCCGTCAGCAGCTTGTCAGTAGGCTCAACGAGGCGTGCAAGGGCTCCGTGAGCTAGCTCGTGCAGGATAAATGCATGGCTGTGATTGGCTAAGGCGCAGCCATAGGAATTAGCGGAGAAGCTGGAACGCCAGGTCTACCCGTTCTAAGAATGGAGCGCGAATAGCCATAGGAAGAAATAGGAGGACATGTTCATATATTTGAGCTTATTTCGCTCCAGAAAGAAAGAAGGAAAAGGGGGGAGACGGGAGACGTGTGGTGCTTGTGTAACGGTGAGGGGGCTGAGGGTGGGTGTATTGTGGGCACCCTCGAGGTCATCGCCTCGGTTGTTCAAAGGAGAAGGGGGAAGGAGGTACCCCCCCCCTTTCCCGGTCCGTATCACTCCTAATCTGAGCATCCTGGACCCTGCCCCATGGTTCCCCTTGCCCTCCACCAAACACCCAGCGAGTGTCACAAAAGAGATCTTTACATTTCCCGGTTTCCCAGCCAAGTTCATCCCACTCTTTTGTCTTCCTCTGGGTTTGTTCTTTCTGGCATGGCTCCCTCTCTGGCACTCAGGTCTCAGGAGGCCAGGGATTATCGCTCAGGCAGAGGGGCTGCGGAGGAGCTGAGCTCACAGGTCTAGGTGAATTTCTGAAGTTTCCCCAGTGAGCCAGTACATAGAGACATTGATCAGTGAATTCTTACATTTGGTATCGTGCAGCAGAGGCCCTTTGAACAGATAGGAAGAAACTGTGATGAAGTGTTTTGTGGGGACAAGTCACAAAAGTGATGGTGCTGATTTTGGGGTGGGCTGCATGTGCATGATGTCTGCTGGAGGGGCAACCCCTCCCTCCCCCAACCTAGACACAAATTCCTGCAACCGTTTGACAAGCGCAGCCGCTGGCGCGGCGCATCTTTGGTAAATGAGCACACCCAGTCTCAAGTCCTTTAGCGATAAAGTAGGTATACATTTCAGTTATACCTGGGTATATATGTGTCAGGGGCACTGGAACAGAGGCAAAGGGGAGAGAGGAAATGGAGAGCGAAGGGGAAGAATCGGAGGGCAGCGTAGGGGAGTATGACAGTGAACCGAGAGATTCTATGAGCTTCTCCAGCGAATCAGAAGATTCCCAGAAGGAGGCGCCGATGGTCAGGGCAAGGGGGGTCCCAGGGGGAACACACCAGGAACAAGGGGCCAGCGGGGACTCCCAAAGCAGCAGCTGGAAATCAGGACCAGCTTCCCCACCAGAGCGTAGTGGGGGGGGGAAGAGTCCCATGGGGCAGGGCCAGCGTCTCCTCCAGCAGGGAGAGAAGAGGAGTCAGGGCTGACCACGCCTCTATCGGAGAGTGGGGGAACGGAGGGGAGGTCATGTCCAGCTAGCCTCCCCGAAGAGGGAAGCAGTGACAGGAGCAGTGTAACAGTCAGGAGGAAGGTGGCCGGCTGGGCGCGCACGCCAAGTTCGAATGTACAGGCGCGTGGGACAGCAGAAAACCCGGATTGGGAACCAGGTCCTAAAGCCCGCCGGAGGCAGGGGGAAGACTCAGGGGACTCAGCGTCAGATGAGTCTAGGAAGGGCGAGACCCCAGCTGACAGGCGGAGCCAGAGGAGGAAAGAGCAAAGGAAGAGGTGGAGTAAGGCGAGAGTCTTAAACTGGTGTCAGGGGGGGAAAGATTCAGACGGAGCTTCAGCGGTCTAGAGTTTCAGACGTAGAGCTGCGCGCTGCGGCTGTGAAAGTGAAACTGAACTTCAATAAAGACTTTTGTACATAACAACGAACCGGCGTTGGTCCTTTGTGAGGTGGGACCTCGGGCAGCTCTGACAATATGTATTTTGTTTTTCTAGCTTGATCAAAATTATTTATTACTTCTTAACAGGTAGATGGTTAAGAGCTTAGGCGGCTTCAGTGGCAGCCCCTGGCCCCCACCCCTTGCACCTCCCAGGTAAAGACGGCCCTGGCCCTCTCCGAGGGTCCGTCCAGCTCTGGGCTGCTGCTGCTGCTACTCACTTGCAATCATAATTAAAGCTTGCTGCGTGTCCTCCCCATCGTGGGAATTGATCCCACTCAACTTGACTAGACAGAACTCTAGCACTCTCCCGCCCCGGTCCTGCTCCCACGGTGGAGTCTACTTCTTCCCGAATCTGAGCGATTATATCTGCAAAAAACTTTGCAAAATCATTGCAGGAGAACATGTGGCCCATACTGGGCCCCGATGTTGCAGGTGGTTCCGCTAACTTGTGAACCACCTGAAAAAGTCTCCTGCTGCTGTTTTCTGCAGATGCAATAGAGGCGGTGAAGAAATTCTTCTTCGCCATCGCTATCGCCACTTGGTAGGCTCGACGTTGAGCTCTAACCTGTGTCCGGTCAGATTCGGAATGAGTTATCCGCCACCGGTGCTCTAGCCGTCTCAACGATTGTTTGATTGCCCTCAGATCCGTGGAAAACCACAGGGCTGTCCGGGCTCCATGCAATCGGAGAGGGCGCTTCAGAGCCAAACAGTCAATAGCCCTGGTAAACTCCACATTCCAGCGGGCCACCAGGAAGTGGTCAGTAAAACGGTGTTAAGTATAATAATAATAATAATAATAATAATAATTTATTATTTATACCCTGCCTATCTGGCTGGGCTTCCCCAGCCATTTTGGGCGGCTTCCAACAAAATATTAAAATATCATAATGCATCAAACGTTAAAAGCTTCCCTAAACAGGGCTGCCTTCAGATGTCTTCTAAAAGTCTGGCAGTTGTTCTTCTCTTTGACATCTGGTGGTAGGGCGTTCCACAGGGCTGGCGCCACTACCAAGAAGGCCCTCTGCCTGGTTCCATGTAACTGGGGTTCTCGCAGCGAGGGAACCACCAGAAGGCCCTCGGTGCTGGACCTCAGTGTCCAGGCAGAGCAACGGGGGTGGAGACGTTCCTTCAGATATACTAGACCAAGGCAGTTTAGAGCTTTAAAGGTCAGCACCAACACTTTGAATTGTGCTTGCAAACGCACTGGGAGCCAATGTAGGTCTTTCAAGACCGGTGTTATATGGTCTCGGCAGCCGCTCCCAGTCACCAGTCTAGCTGCCACATTCTGGATTAGTTGTAGTTTCCGGGTCAGCTTCAAAGATAGCCCCACCTAGAGCGCATTGCAGTAGTCCAAGTGGGAGATACCCAGAGCATGCACCACTCTGGCGTGACAGTCTGCAGGCAGATAGGGTCTCAGCCTGCGTACCAGATGGAGCTGGTAAACAGCTGCCCTGGACACAGATTTGACCTGTGCCTCCATGGACAGCTGAGAGTCCAAAATGACTCCCAGGCTGCGCACCTGGTCCTTCAGGGGCACAAATACCCCATTCAGGACCAGGGAATCCTCCACACCCACCCGCCTCCTGTCCCCCCAAAACAGTACTTCTGTCTTGACAGGATTCAACCTCAATCTGTTGGCCGCCATCCATCCTCCAACCGTCTTTGTGACGCCTATGTTGGATATAGGGTCCATAAGCAATGTTGCTCATTTTATTAACATCACTGGTAAGTTGGGGTAGGGATGGGGGTGTTGATATCCTCTGGCAGCCCCAATGTGCTGCTTGTTTGTCAGATTTTAGCCTGTTTGTGGATTGTTTTATTGAGGTTAGGGTGAAGCAGGACCACCTGAATGAATTCTACCCTTATGCTTCTCATATAATCAGTTAGCCATATAACCATATATCCTTATAATGATTTTTATATAATCCATGTTTGAATCATGACGGCTTCTGCAAAAGCTTATAGCATATTGCTTAGATCGGAAGAATCCAAAATGAACTCTGCCCCAGTTCGCTTCCCTTGTTCTTCTCAGTGTCTCGCTAACATAAGGGGGAAGCAATAAATCTGCTGTGCTGGCACTTTCCCCCCTGTCCAGACAGGGTCCCGAGTAGCTCAAACAGGAAGATGCTAACCGCAGAATGTCCCGGTATAGCAGATGTCCGCGTAGGAGCGTAAGGGCCAAAGTGCCACTGTATTCTGCTCTGGTCAGACCTCACCTGGAGTACTCTGTCCAGTTCTGGGCACCACAGTTCAAGAAGGACACTGACAAACTGGAACGTGTCCAGAGGAGGGCAACCAAAATGGTCAAAGGCCTGGAAACGATGCCTTATGAGGAACGGCTAAGGGAGCTGGGCATGTTTAGACTGGAATCATAGAATCATAGAATCAAGGTTGTTTTCTGCTGCTCCAGAGAAGTGGACACGGAGCAATGGATCCAAACTACAAGAAAGAAGATTTCACCTAAACATTAGGAAGAACTTCCTGACAGTAAGAGCTGTTCAACAGTGGAATTTGCTGCCAAGGAGTGTGGTGGAGTCTCCTACTTTGGAGGTCTTTAAGCAGAGGCTTGACAACCATATGTCAGGAGTGCTCTGATGGTGTTTCCTGCTTGGCAGGGGGTTGGACTCGATGGCCCTTGTGGTCTCTTCCAACTCTATGATTCTATGATTCATTTTTCTTCCTCCTTACCATAAATCAGGGGAAAGGTTAAATGCATGTTCAGACTGAAAAAGCAGAAGTTGGGAGGGAACTCTTTACATGATCAGGGGGCAAGGCTTGAATGCGCTCATTGGTTTTCTTTTTGCTGCTGTGTGCGATTGTATCAAGTATGTCATGAACTATGATGTATGTACACAGGTATAGAGGCCTCAGGGCGCTGGAGCCCGGGGCCCAGTCTTTGGGAAACGATTCCACTGGGCCACTTATTGCTCAGCAATAAATATCACTTTCTTTTTCTCCACTGCTGCGTCTGTCAATTCTGGAGCACAATTTGAGTGGCTGACTGGTACCTTAAAAATCCTGGCAACAAGGGGAATTATTTTACTTAGTAAGGCGTGGGGAGGGGTGCTGAGAGTGAGTTGTAGATTGTTGGGTAATGGGGAGTGTCTTTTGATGTCACCTGGACTGGTGTTGGGTGGGGATCTCTGTGGAGGTGTGAGGCTGGGGGGAATATTGATCGTGTTAGCTGTATTGATGGCTTGGGGGGAGAGGAAAAGGAGGAGGGGGTCACCAGTCCATCGGGTTGAGGTGATTTCTGGTTGCTTCATTCTGCCTTCTGCCACACTGGCCTCCGCTTCCCGTTTGGTGTCATCCGCAAAGGGGATGAGCACCCCATCAGTTCCTTCATCCAAGTCATTCATAAAGACGCTGAACAACTACGGGCCCAGGACAGAACCCTGCAGCACCCCTCTGGTCACTTTCCCCCAGGAGGAGGAGGAACCATGGAGGAGGACTGTTTGGGTTCGGTTAGTCAAATCCACCTAAGAGTTTCCTCATTCAGCCCATCTTTTAGAAGCTTAAAGGCAAAAATATTATGGGGGACTACGTCAAAAGCCTTACTGAAATCAAGATGCACTATTTCCACAGCTATTCCCTGGTCAACAAAGTTTGTAACTCCATCCAAAAAAAAGGGGGGGGGGAGATTTCTCTGGCTTTTCTTGTTTTTGAGAAAGCCATGCTTTTATCTTGTATGTTTATGTTGTGAAATCTTCAGATGAAAGGCACATAAATATTAAAAATGATAATAAATAAGGATATTGGCAAGCTGGAACATGAGCAAAGGAAGGCGATTAATGTATTTTTTTAATTTATATACCATCCGACCCAGTGGTGCCAACCTGAATAAAATATTGGTGGGAGGGGAGGGAGGTAAGGCCTGCCTTGCATAATCAATCACATGATGCATAAAGGGCATTGGAATGGCATTGCCTATCAACTGGGGGGGGGACCCTCAAATATACTATTGGGGGGCAAAAACTCCTTGGTCTCTAAATGTTGACTCCTGTCCCCACATGTCTCAGGACAGTTACAACATAAAAACAACATAAAAACACAAAATACACATCAGTAACTCAACTCCGCACCACATTTTAAAAGGGCCTTAGATGTCAGTCAGCCAAAGGCCTGGTTAAAAAGGAAGAGATTTGCCTGGCTCCTAAAGCTACAGAATGAAATATTTTTCCGACCTTTGTATGAATTCTTTGATGGGAAGTGAGAGAGGAGTTGTGACTGAATATCTTTCCACATTCCACACACTGAGAGGGTTTCTCTCCTGTATGAATTCTCTGATGCTTATTGAGATTGGAGCCCTGACTGAAGTTCTTTCCACATTCCACACACTGATAGGGTTTCTCCCCTGTATGAATTCTCTGATGGGAAGTGAGAGAGGAGTCATCAGTGAAGCTCTTTCCACATTCCATGCACTGATAGGTTTTCTCACCTGTATGAATTCTTCAATGTGAAGTGAGATCACTCTTGTGACTGAAGCTCTTTCCACGTTCCCCACACTGATAGGGTTTCTCCCCTGTATGAATTCTCTGATGGGAAGTGAGTTTGGAGATATAAGCGAAGCTCTTTCCGCATTCCATGCACTGATAGGGTTTCTCCCCTACATGAATTTTCTTATGGGAAGTGAGAGAGGAGTCATCAGTGAAGCTCTTTCCACATTCCATGCACTGATAGGGTTTCTCCCCTGTATGTATTCTTCGATGGGAAGTGAGAGCACTCTTATGACTGAAGCTCTTTCCACATTCCCCACACTGATAGGGTTTCTCCCCTGTATGAATTCTCTGATGCTTATTGAGATTGGAGCTCTGACTGAAGCTCTTTCCACATTCCACACACTGATAGGGTTTCTCTCCTGTATGAATTCTTCGATGGGAAGTGAGAGAGGAGTCATCAGTGAAGCTCTTTTCACATTCCATGCACTGATAGGGTTTCTCCCCTGTATGAAGTTTCTGATGCTTAGTGACAGCAGAGCTGTGACTGAAGCTCTTTCCACATTCCCCACACTGATAGGGTTTCTCCCCTGTATGAATTCTCTGGTGAGAAGTGAGAACACTCTTATGACTGAAGCGCTTTCCACATTCCCCACACTGATAGGGTTTCTCCCCTGTATGAATTCTCTGATGCTTATTGAGATGGGAGCTCTGACTGAAGTTCTTTCCACATTCCCCACACTGATAGGGTTTCTCCCCTGTATGAATTCTCTGATGGGAAGTGAGATGGGAGCTCTTCCTGAAGCACTTTCCACATTCCATGCACGGATAGAGTTTCTCTCCTGTATGAATTCTCTGATGGGAAGTGAGACTGGAGCTTCTAATGAATTTCTTTCCACATTCCCCACACTGATAGGGTTTCTCCCCTGTATGAAGTCTTTGATGGGAATTCAGACTTTGGCTGTGACTGAAGCTCTTTCCACATTCCATGCACTGATAGGGTTTCTCCCCTGTATGAATTCTTTGATGGGAATTCAGACTTTGGCTGTGACTGAAGCTCTTTCCACATTCCATGCACTGATAGGGTTTCTCCCCTGTATGAATTCTCTGATGCTTAGTGAGATGGGAGCTCTGACTGAAGCTCTTTCCACATTCCACACACTGATAGGGTTTCTCCCCTGTATGAATTCTCTGATGCTTAGTGAGATTGGAGCTCCAACTGAAGCTCTTCCCACATTCCATGCACTGATAGGGTTTGTCTCCTGTATGAATTCTCTGATGCTTAGTCAGATTGGAGCTCTGAGTGCAGCTGTCTCCACACTCCAAATTTTTCCATGGCTTCTCCTCTCTGGGGATTTTGTCGTGTTCACCTTTGTTCTCGATTTCCAATTCATCACAATCTGCAACGGAGACAAAAAGGGATTAGAGCCTCGGGAACAAATGAAGAAGAACTGAAGGGAGTTGGGTGTGTGCTCGTTACCTTTGTGGTTTGTCATTAACCAACATATTTCTTATTAGATTCTGATGGGTTGTTGAATGTTATTTTCTTTGATATACTGTAGTGGTAAAATTGTGAAAGCCTTTCAGAAAAAAGTGCATTTCAGATGTTTGATGGCTCATAACACCACTTCTTTTGGAGTACAGTGGATGCTCGGGTTGCAAACATGATCCGTGTGGGAGACATGTTCGCAATCCACAGCGTTCGCAACCTGCAGTGTTGCATCTGCGCATGTGTGGGTCATAATTTGGTGGTTCTCCGCATGTACAAGCACTGAAACCTGGAAGTAAGCCATTCCGGTACTTCCAGGTTCGGCGTAGTGCACAACCTGAAAACACGCAACCTTAAGCAACTGTAACCCGAGGTATGACTGTAATACCATAATATTATATAGCAATGGAAAGATAATTTAATCAAGAATGCAGTGCAACAAAGTTTGTTCAATTATCTGTATTCTATCAAAGGTTATAGACATATGACCCGAAAAGGGAAGCACAACTTGCTTAGGTTGACTTTTGTCAGTGTATTATGGGAATGCTATCAATTTGGTTGGTCTTTTTGGTTTTCATTTGGTGAGTTTGTAAAACGTAATAAAATAAAATAAAAGGTACAAAGAGTTGACTAGTTACCCAGAAAGAGATGTAAAATCGTACTATTAGGGACACGACAAGGCTGCCCAATTTCCCCACTACTTTTTATTTCGGTCCTGGAGGTTCTGTTAATTATGATTAGAAGGGACCATTTGAATAAGGGTATAACGGTCGGAGCTAAACAATATAAATTGAAAGCTTTTGCAGATGACTTAGTATTGACACTACAGGAGCCAGAATCTAGTAATAAAAGAGTATTAGAACTGATCCAAGAGTTTGGTCATGTGGCAGGATTTAAGTTGAACAAGTTAAAAACTAAAGTCCTTGAGAAAAATTTAACAATGATTGAGAAAGAGAGGTTTCAGAATGAGACAGGTTTAACAGTGGTTAAGAAGGTGAAATACTTGGGGATTAATATGACAGCTAAAAATGGGAACTTATTTAAAGACAATTATGAGAAATGTTGGTCGGATGTTAAAAAGGATTTAGAAATATGGTCAAATCTGAAGCTTTCCTTGTTGGGTCGAATTGCTGTTATAAAGATGAATGTACTGCCAAGGATGTTGTTTCTGTTTCAATCATTACAAATTTTGGACAAGATGGACTGTTTCAAGAAGTGGCAGAGAGACATTTCTAGATTCGTCTGGCAGGGCAAGAAGCCCAGAATTAAATTTAAAATACTAACTGATGCAAAAGAAAGAGGGGGATTTGCCCTGCCAGACCTTAAACTCTATTATGAATTCACAATTATGAATTGTTTAATGTCTGGATAAGATATAAAACTTACTTGAAAATGAGAATTCCGGAGGCGGCGCCAACGGCAATGGCGGTCTCCTTCTAGCTCGGAGGGAGAAGCTCCGCGGAAACCTGGTCTTACCGCTACGGTGAAGTGGGGACCCTGTCAGAAACCACAGGCGGGTGAAGCCTGTGGCCGTGGGACTCGGCGGGCACCGAAAGCGCCTCCCCAATTTGCAAAGGGACCCCGTGAGGGGTTCCGGAGCGGAACGGGGGTGGCGCGGTGCTGAGAGTCGATCGCTACTTCCGTGGAGTGAAGCTGCTCAGCTGTTGCCGGAGAGCGCTGACCTTTTTTCCTCTGACAATTCGGCTGTCAAACAACAACCCGTGAGTAGGTCAAGCATTAAGACTGAAAGCTTAAGGAAAATTAAAGTAAAATTTGGTACTGAAGCGGGAAGGTGCAAAGAGGAAGTCCACCTTCTGGTTTGTATAAAGATCAAAGGAAAGACCGTCCAAGCCAAATACCGGGCGAGGAGTGTTAAAAAGATTTAAATCCTAAATGTCTAACTAAGGAACTCCCTCCCTAAAATGAAAGAGAGGGAGGGAAGAAGGGACAGTATTTCTTTTGCCTATTTAAAAATTTAAAAGAGAAAGGAAGAGACACAAGACCACCTCTCAATTCCTGGGAACAGACTGCCAAGACTGAATAGATTTGTTGCATTGAGAACAGCACTCTCTATGAACAATGTAACTTGCTGACAGTTAACCCTGCAAGTGAGACACTTTGAAACTGTTAAAACTGTTATTTGTTCTGCTGAAGGGGGCTTTTGAAAGTTTGGCAAGACATTTTGTTGCATTATTACTGACTATTACTGTGTCCCCCTAGAGGCTTATTGAAATTGTTACAACTGGCTGGGAAATTTTCCATCTAGTACCAGCTTGGGAAAGCCCGACAGCAAAACAAGTCTGACTGTGGGAGCGACCTTGACTTCCAGATAAAGTGCCATGGATGAAAAGCAAACAAAATCGGATGAAAAGGTAACAAGATCAGGCAAAGTGAGACACCAACCGACCAGTGCAATACTGCAGCATCGTAGGGCATCTGCCTCTGGCCCTCCTGTGCCACAAGGGGAAGACCCAGTGCAAGCTGGGTCAAAAGGGATGACAGAAGAAGGATTTACTTCTGTTTAAAATAAGATTTATGAAACTTTGGACAAATCAAGTAATCAAGTTGCTAAAGCAACAAATAAAATTGACCAGAATACTACAAGTATTAACAATTTGGGGCAGAAGGTGAATTCTAATACAGATTCAATAGAAAAATTACTGCAACAGTCAGAATTAAACCAAAAGACGGCCCAGGAAGCAACAGAAAAAGCAGCTGCCGTAGAAGAAAGGATAGCGCCGATAAGCAAACAGCTTGGGGACCATCAGGAACTTCTGTCTATGATTGAGTTGAAGGAAAAACAGACCAATTTGAGGGTCAGGGCGGTACCTGAACTTGAGAAAGATAGCTTGAGTGACTATTTGACACAGGAATTTGCAGACTTTTGGAAATTGGAGGACAAGCAAGACTTCAAAATAATAAACGCCTTTAGACTTGGGAAAGGAGGGAGAAAGAACAGAGTGAGAGACTGTTTGATTACTCTTCGATCTAAAGAGGAGCGAGATAAAATACTGAGTCTGCACTATCAGAATACCTTGATAATGCAAGAGTCAAGAGTAGAAATATTTAAGGACATCCCGAAACATCTTCTGGAACTCAGCTCCAATTACGGAGACCTGGTGACTTTGCTGAGAGGAAACAGAATTATTTTCAGGTGGGAATTCCCTCAAGGCCTATCTTTTAGCTTTAAAGGCAAGAAGTTTAAAATAAGATCAGTGGAGGAGAAGGAATTTTTTTTGAGAGACCACCAAGAAGACCTGCAAAAAGGAGCGGAAGGAGAGCTTAGAGCCTTACCACCAGGATTACTAGACAAAGGACTACCACTTTTGGGAGTGGACAAGACAAAGAAAGTGATACTGGAAGTCAAGAGGGACTATTGGGAGCAGTTGGAGGAGAGTAAATTTAAATACATCATGTCTCTGCAACTATTAAGTTGGAATATTCACGGATTTAATTCCCCGGAGAAAAGGAAAAAGGTCTTTCATATACTTAAAAAGGAACAATTGGACTTAATTTGTTTACAGGAAACACATGTGACAAGGCTACAGAGGAAAATATTGACTAACAAAAGGTTGGGCCAAGAATTTATCTCATCGGACAATGTTAAAAAGCGAGGAGTGGTCATTTATGCAAAAGAGAGCCTGTCACCGAAATTTGTTTTCAAAGATGATCAAGGAAGATTCATAGCAATTGAAATTCAAACACAAGGAGAAAAAATTTTGATAGTAGGTGTTTATGCACCGAATGAGGGGAAATCTACATTTTATAAGAAGTTGCATGAGACACTATTGGACTATATGGACTATAACATCGTTTTGATGGGAGATATGAATGGGGCGGTATAAACAAACATGGATAAGTCACAGAGACAGGTAGTTACCAAAGATGGCAGACTACTAAAAACCTTTTTTGAATTGACCGACAATATGGACTTGATTGATGTTTTGAGAATCAGGAATCCCTTGGGATGATTGAAAGATGGAGTTAATTTTAAACTTTTTCTGTTTTCTTTTTATATATAGCTATTGTCATTTCTTTTTTTATATATATATTCACTTTTTCTATGTGTTTTTTTTTACTCTTTTATATTTTTTAGACTGTTACTTATGATTTTTGTGAATTGTATTGTGTAGCTCTATGTCCGTTTTTAAAATATTAATAAATATTATATTAAAAAAATGAGCACAGGATGTTGGACATAACATTATGTTTGCTGACTGGGAACAGCTGTGGACCACAGGTATGAAATTCACGGCATGTAATGCCTTAAGAGAGAATATTATGAAAAAGATATACAGGTGGTACATGACACCAGTCAAGCTATCAATTTGGTTGGTCTTTTTGGTTCTTTCATTTGGTGAGTTTGTAAAACTTAATAAAATGAAAAAATGGTACAAAGAGTTGACTAGTTACCCAGAAAGAGATGTAAAATCGTACTATTAAGTGAACAAGGCTACAGGTACGAAGAAAATAGAAGAAAGATTGGGGGAAACTTAACCAAAGCTGGTCTATATTTTTGAAGAGGTATAAGAGACTCAGTCACTCCAAAATCAGACTGGTAAAGGCAGGAAAAGGTGCAGAACAGCAAGTGATGATCGAAGAATGGAGAGACTGGGCCTGCATGACAGAAGAAAATCATTACATTCTTCATTAAATTATTTTTCCATTGATATGTAGTTTTATGCTATTACTCCCAAAAAAGTGGTGTCATGAGGTATCAAAGCTCTGAAATACACTTTCTCCAAAAGGTTTCCACAATTTTGGCCACTAGTGTAAGTTGCTCATTTTAAAGTTAATGTACTTTTTATATGGGGACAGATTGTTATTATTAATGTTTCATGTTTTTATATGTGTTGGAAGCCGCCCAGAGCAGCTGGGGCAACCCAGCCAGATGGACAGAGTAAAAATAAAAATCATTATTATTATTATTATTATTATTATTATTATTATTATTATTATTTCTACTACTACCTGAGATTCAATAAGCCTGGCTCTTCTCTGGGACGGATTTTGTTTGGCCCAGTCATGGCATCCCCTCCATCTCCCATGTCAGTCGTCTCTCTGGTCAACCCAAGACTGACAGCAGCAAAAACAAAAACAGAAAACTTGACAGAAGCTACTTATCTTTCCGCACAACTCTGAAGCTAAATAAAAAAAATTCCTTCCAGTAGCACCTTAGAAACCAACTGAGTTTGTTATTAGTATGAGCTTTCGTGTGCATGCACACTTCTTCAGATACCAACACTGAAGCTGACATTTAAGATGCCTGGGAAGTTCAGACACCCAACCGTGGTATAAAACGGCAGAACTGGAGGAAGATGGTTCACAGAAAAAACTGGAATTTGCTGTTCAAGGTTTATTGTGGGAGTGTTAGGTTCCCAGGTGTTGTATTGGGCACTGTTGAGCTATGTGGAAATGTATGAGGCTTGTCACACAGAGGTATTTTTTGAATATCCAGGCAGATAGGACGATCCCACAGAGAGCCTTACCAAGAGAGGCCACGATCCCACGATTCTCCTCCATGACGTCCTTATGCAGAGCTCTCTGGTCAGGATCCAGTAATGCCCACTCCTCGTCCGTGAAACAAACAGCAACATCTTCAAAGCACACTGGACCCTAAAAGAAAAAGGAAATGTCCTCTTCTGAGACAGCAGAAATATGATCTACTACACAATGCTCTGTTCTTTCCTTCCTCTTAATTGCTGTGTTGTTTCAATAAGATTGCTTTCAATAGGATTGACACTTTGACACGCATTCTGGAAACATATGTCTAGATGCTTGGTTCTGGCCTTCAACTGCCCAGATTCTGCCAACTTCAGACAGGGTTGATTGTCTTCCCAAACAGTGATGGGCAGGCAACAATCCCCATAGATCTCTTGCACCAGGCATCTATAGAACTCCAGTTCCCTGCACAATTCCGACTCACCCTCAGTAGAGGACAGCGCAATGAGACTTTGCTTCTAGGACGGGGGTCGGCAACCTGCGGCTCCAGAGCCGCATGCGGCTCTTTAAAGCCTTTGCTGCGGCTCCGGGGCGGTGGCGAGGGGAGGAGGCGAGGGGTGGAGGTGACCAGCCTGCCGCCCGGCGGGCGGGGCGCCGTAAAGAAGAGCGCCCCCTCGCCAGGCAGACATCCGCAGCGTGGGGAGCCTTGCCGGAGGTCCCGGCAAGGCTTCCCACGCTGCGGATAGCAGCCTGCTGCCCGGTGGGCGGGGCGCCCTAAAGCAGAGCGCCCCCCTTGCCAGGCAGACATCCGCAGCGTGGGGAGCCTTGCCGGACTTCCCGGCAAGGCTTCCCATGCTGCGGATAGCAGCCTGCCGCCCGGCGGGCGGGGCGCCCTAAAGCAGAGCGCCCCCCTTGCCAGGCAGACATCCGCAGCGTGGGGAGCCTTGCCGGACTTCCCGGCAAGGCTTCCCACGCTGCGGATAGCAGCCTGCCGCCCGGCGGGTGGGGCGCCCTAAAGCAGAGCGCCCCCCTTGCCAGGCAGACATCCGCAGCGTGGGGAGCCTTGCCGGACTTCCCGGCAAGGCTCCCCACGCTGCGGATAGCAGCCTGCCGCCCCACAGGCATCGGCCAGCCCCACAAGCTCGGGGGACAGCAGGGAGGCGAAGCGCCGCCATCCCGCTGTTCCTCGACCTGGTTCGGTTTCCCCGACCTGCTTTTGGGGGGGGAATAAAGGGAAATTTTTTTCCCTTTATTTCCCCCCAAAAAAACTAGGTGCGTCCTATGGGACGGAGCGTCCTATGGGGCGAAAAATACGGTATTTTTATAATGACGAATGCCTCATTATTAATTATTATTTACATCAGGCACTGATTATGATTTATGGTACACTGGGGCCCTGATTAATTTTCTATGGCATTTTGGGGCATTGATTATTGGGCATAGCAAGTCGCGGTCGCGTGGAATTTGTGCTTTGTGACCGTTTGAAGTGGGGTTTTTTTCTTGGGAGGCTGGGCGGCACGAAGTGAGGGATTATTTTTGTAATGATGAGGATGACATTGGGCCCTCATTATTAATTATTATTTACATCAGGCACTGATTATGATTTATGGTTCACTGGGGCCCTGGTTAATTTTCTTTGGCATTTTGTGGCATTGATTATGCAGTCGCGGTCGCGTGGAATTCCACGTGGAGTTAGTTGCCTGAAGCCCCTTTTTAGTTGCTTGAAGCCCCTTTTTAAACTTAAGCGGGTGAAAGTTTGGTGAATTGCTGCCAAGGAGTGTGGTGGAGTCTCCTTCTTTGGAGGTCTTTAAGCAGAGGCTTGACAACCATATGTCAGGAGTGCTTTGATGGTGTTTCCTGCTTGGCAGGGGGTTGGACTCGATGGCCCTTGTGGTCTCTTCCACATATGTATGTGAGCAGGTCTTCTCCAACATGAACTATATTAAAAACAAGCACCGATCACGCCTCACAGATGACAGCTTGCAAGCCTGTGTGAAAATGAAGGTGACGTCTTACAGCCCTGATGTGCAGACACTGAGCACTGAGGTTCAGGAGCAAAAGTCCCATTAACCTGGTTACCTGGTTGTAAATTAAATATTTTAATTAGCTATTAATTTGTCCTTTTTTCTTGAGATTGACAGCTGACTGCACGATCCTGTATATATAGCATTAAGGCCAGAAACAATATATGTAGTGTTATATTTGTTTTAAATGTTGCAATGTTTTTGCGGCTCCCAGTTGTTGTTGTTTTTTCGGAAACGGGTCCAAGTGGCTCTTTTTGTCTTAAAGGTTGCAGACCCCTGTTCTAGGACTTCCACCCAACTAGAGAGTCCCCAAGGTTTATTACTATCACAGATACGGACTTCCTGTCATCCAGATTCACCCCGTCGCTATCTCCCCAGCAAGTAAGCGCCGTCTCACCTGCAGCTGACAGCTTGAGACTGAAGTCCTTGGTATCCTGCAGGTAACGCAGCACCCGCTTGATACCATGCCAGGCATTTACACTGGGCTTTGATGCTTCCCTACTGAGCAGATTGGTAGCAAAAGCAATGTCCGGCCTGCTCCACTGGGACGGATACAACAGACTACCCAGAGCGGACTGGAAGAGCTCAGCGTTCTCGCACTCAATGCGTTCTGCTAGCCGACTGTCTTTCACGTAGCTTGTCTCCATGGGTGCCCTAACCCCTGCACAATCAGACATTCTGAACTTCTCAAGCAACTGCTCAATCTTGCCTTTCTGACTGAGCAAGAAGCTTCCATCTTCAGTCCTGTCTATCTGAACACCTAAGTAGATCCTTACTGCACCCAGGTTCTTGAGCTGAAACCGTTTTCCAAGCTCTTTGGCAAACTTCTGCACCTGTTTGTTTGCCCCTGAGATGTGAATGATGTCATCAAAAAAGATCAACACCATTTCCTGTGACTCTCCTGACCCTTTAAGGTACAGGCAGCTGTCAGCAAGACTCTTCTTGAAACCTAGCTTCTCTAATGCTTCATTCAGACTCTTCTTGAAACCTAGCTTCTCTAAGGCTTTAAGCCATAAATGGACTTGTGAAACTTCCATACAGTATTCGGCTCATTGCCCTCAAACGCTGGAGGAGGAAGCATGTACAGATCCTCCTGGAGCTCTGAGTTCAAATAGGCCACATCCACATCAAAGTGATTCACCTGAAAAACTCTTTGTGTAGCAATTGCTAAGAGCATGTGCAGAGTTTCACTTCTGGAAGTAGGAGCGTATACCTCAGTATAATGCAGCCCCTTTTGCTGAGTGAAGCCTCTGGCTACTAGTCTAGCCTTGTATTGTGGTTCCCCTGTTGCTGTGGGTTTAAGACGGTAAACCCAGCGGCTGCTCACAGCCTGTTTCCCCACTGGCAACGTTGTGAGGGAGAACACACCTAGAGACTCCATTGAGCTCATCTCCTTCTGCATTGCCTCATGCCATTTCCTGGCTTCTTCCTGAGGCAGTTTCTGAACACCCTCAAAACTCTCGGGTTCACACTGTGCCATGCCAACCCACACACTTGTGACTGCAAACCTGTCAGGAGGCTTACCTTTCGTTGTGCGAGCTGAACATCTCAACTCAATTTCAGGTACCCCCTCAGACCCACTAGGACCAGCTAGAACGTCCTTGGCCTCAGAGAGCTCCCCCTCTGACTTACTGCGCCGTTTAGACTTCTCAGCTGAACCTGTGGGTGAGGAAGGAGCACTTCTCTGTTCAAGCTTCACAGCTTTAGGAGAAATTCTTCCCTCTACCTGCTCTGGGTCAGGACTCTGTGCCTCACCAGCAGGTTCAACCTCTACCTCTTCCTCATCAGCAGAGTCTTGTAGACTCTCTGAAAGAAGATCAGGGTTCCCATGTATGCGTGTCCATCCATTCTACTCACAGAACTCAGCACTGCTGCTGAGCAGAATCCTGGACTGATTGCCTGTTGGATAGGCAAATCTCCACCCCTTGGACCCTGGCTCATACCCACAGAAAATCATCTTTTGGGACCTAGGGGCACCCTTTCTGAGCTTGGCCTTTGGCACAAGGACCCAGGCCTCACAGCCTGAGTACAGCTGGGTTAAAGTGGTTCTGTTATGTCTTCTGTCAAGGTCATGCTGACTATAAGAAGAGGCCAGAAGGCCTATCACTGAAATTCTTATTTAAAGATGATCAAGGAAGATTTGTAGCAATTGAAATTCAATCACAAGGAGAGAAATTCTTGATTGTAGGTATTTATGCACCAAACGAAGGAAAATCGGAATTCTTTAAGAAGTTACATGAGACTCTGATGGATTACATGGACTATAATATGATCTTGATGGGAGATATGAATGGAGTGGTGTCTACAAATATGGATAACGCACAGAGACAGGTAGTCACCAATGATGGTAGACTACCAAAAACTTTTTTTGACATGACTGAAAATATGGACTTAGTTGACATTTGGAGAATGAAGAACCCTCTGGGAAGAGAGGGAACTTTCTTCTCTGAGGCTAAAATGAAATGGACAAGAATTGACCAAATCTGGGTAACCAGGGGATTGGCTCCGAAGATCAGCAAAGTGGAGATTTGCCCCAAAACTTGTTCTGACCATAATGCGGTGAAGATGGAAATGAAATTGACGCCAATTGGTTCCTTTAGATGGAAGATGAACGACACTCTGTTTAGGAATGAAGAGGTGACCAAGAAGGCCCAAAAAACTCTAAGAGACTATTTTGAGATAAACATGAATACCACAGTGGAAAAAAGAGCAATTTGGGACGCAAGCAAAGCGGTTATGAGAGGATTCCTAATACAACGGAACGCAATTAAGAAAAGAACTCAGAATGAAAAAAAGGATAAAATCCTGGGAAAGATAAAGGAAGGAGAGAAGAAACTGAGAGCAAAACCAAAGTCACAGGAGATTCTGAAAGAGATACCGTTATATCAAGTACAATATGCGAAGCTGATGAATCAGGAAATAGAATGGAAGATTAAACAGATGAGGCAAAAGACATTTGAATCGGCAAATAAGTGTGGAAAATTGTTGGCCTGGCAAATAAAAAAAGACAAAAACTCAATACTATTACGAATTTGGAAGTGGAAGGAAAGAATATACAGAACCCAGTGGAGATAAGGAAGTGTTTTCAGAGGTATTTCAAACAACTTTATATACAGGAGAAGCAGAAAGAAATGGACATTGATCGATTTTTGAAAATAAATGGATTACACAAAATCTCTCAGGAAAAACAGCTAATGTTGAATTGTAAAATAACGGATCAGGAGGTGGAAGGGGCCATCCAGAATATGCAATTAGGTAAATCTCCAGGACCAGATGGTTTGACTTCAAGATATTACACATCCTTGAAAGAATGGTTAATACAACCATTGAAGGAAGTCTGCAATGAAATATTGGAAGGGAGAAAGGCACCAGAGTCGTGGAAAGAGGCTTACCGTATTTTTCGCTCCATAGGGCGCACCTGACCATAGGGCGCACCTAGTTTTTAGAGGAGGAAAACATGAAAAAAAATATTCTGAATCAAATGTTGTACTAAACTATTTAAAGGAGGAAAGCGGGTGGCTCCAGTCCGCTTTGCTGCTTTAAAGTCAGCCTCAGAGGAGGGAAGGAAGGGGAACCATGGCTTATCTAAGTCCAGTTAATAATGTTGTGCCTGATTTTATATGCATCTCAAAGCCCTTGACATATATACATTATAATGACAGGCCGAGATAGGCCTCCTGCAGAGGAGGAGGGGAGGGAGCCATCACAGCTCAATGGGCAGAGCATGGAGAAGATCCCAAGTCCAGTCCTTGAAAGCTTCTCCGGGTAGGGCTGAGGGTGGGTCTCCTGAAACCCAGGTGAGCCTCTGCCCATCAGTGAAGACAAGACTGAACTCAATGGGCTCAGGGGTCCTGACGTGGTACAGGGAAGGTCCCTCTGTTCCTCTTTAAATTAGCCCTTTCTTCAGAACCATGGGGACTACAATCTTTGTTTTTAAAGGGAACAGCTGTAACCTCAGTGGCTTTGCATGCAGAACACCACATGCTCAATCCCCGGCTTCTCCAGGCCTGAAACTCTGGCAAACTGCTACCAGTCAGTGTTGACGTTACTAAGCTAGATGGAGTAGTGGATCCAACTCCTTATCAGGCAGCTTCCTAGGTTCCCATTTATGCTTCTGATCTGGGCGTGAGGCCTGCTGTCACTTTTAGTGTCAAGAGGGTGGTTCTTTGCACATCTGGAAGATGACTGTGTCACCTCCCATCACCCTCTTGAAGGTGCTTTTACAGCTCAGGGGAAAGGGCAGGCAGAGACATCATCTGTAAACTGTAGCATCCTGAATTAAGGGAGGGAGGAATTCCCCTTGCAGCCAAAGGGTTGTTTGATGCCACCACGAAAGAGCTGATCTTCAGCTTGAAACCAGGACTTGCTCTTTAACCATGCTGCTCCTCCAACTGCCAATGCCATCCATGTAACCTGTGTGAATATCAAGTGTGGGTTGTGTCCAGGAACCTGGGAGGATTTCTTTCACATGAGTGCATGTTTTTGTCTTTAAATAAACAGCCCATGCAAGTTTCCAGCTCTTAGGGCCATGCCTGGCTGTCTCAGTGGAAATCTGAGGAGGCTGAGGTGGACTTTCCAGTGGTCAAAGTCTTCCTGCCCGGCATCTATTTCCTGCCCTCTTGCCCCACTGAACTCCCGCACCCTGCTTCAAAGCAAGCTACGGAGGGGATTCCCTCTGCTTTGAAGCAGGAAAGTGGGAGAGGAGCTGCTTACACGAGTGTAAGCTGCTCCCCTCCCACTTTCCTGCTTCAAAGGGAGCCCGGGAAGAGGGAATCTGCTGCAGCCTCGAGCAGCGAGGAGGACCTCTTCCGTGGTTGCTCTGAAGCAGGAAAGTGGGAGAGGAGCTGCTTACACGAGTGTAAGCTGCTCCCCTCCCACTTTCCTGCTTGAAAGCGAGCCACGGAGGGGGGAGGGACCAACGGAATCCCCTTCCCTCCCTCCTCCCCGGCTCAGCTCAGCAGCCGCGGCTCTCGCTGGCTTTACAATGAGCCGGAAGGAGGGAAAGACGGCAGTCCCGCCTCCCGCCTCCCTGTAAACCCAGCCAGAGCCGCAGACACACTCTACGCAGCTCTTGCTTTAAAGGGAGAGCTGCGCAGAGCTTGTCGGCGGCAGCGGCTCTTCCTGACTCTGCTCCATAAGACGCACAGACATTTCCCCTTACTTTTTAAGGGGGGGAAAGTGCGTCCAATGGAGCGAAAAATACGGTACATAACACTTATACCGAAAACAGAGACTGAAAAGACACAGCTCAAGAACTACCGCCCCATATCGTTGCTTAATGTGGATTACAAAATTTTTGCAGATATTTTGGCTAAAAGATTAAAAAAGGTGTTAGTAGAAGAAATCCATAAAGACCAAGCGGGCTTTCTCCCGGGCAGACATCTGTCTGATAACATGAGGAATATAATTAACATTCTAGAAAAACTACAAGTGAATATCAACACTAAGGCGGTTTTGATATTTGTGGACGCGGAGAAAGCCTTTGACAATATTTCTTGGAGTTTTATGAAGAAGAATCTACAGGGGATGGGGGTAGGTCAAGGGTTTGAAAATGGTATAGGTGCAATTTATTCAGAACAAAAGGCAAAATTAATTGTGAACAATGTAGTGACAGAAGAGTTTAAGATTGAGAAAGGGACACAGCAAGGCTGCCCAATTTCTCCATTGCTTTTTATATTGGTCCTTGAGGTTTTGTTAAACATCATAAGAAAGGACCAAGAGGTTAAAGGTATACAAGTGGGAGCTAAACAGTACAAACTGAAAGCATTTGCTGATGATTTAGTATTGACCTTACAGGAGCCAGAATCCAGTACTAAAAGGGTATTGGAACTGATTCAAGAATTCGGACAGGTAGCAGGTTTTAAGCTGAATAAGACGAAAACTAAGGTTTTAGAGAAAAACTTAACTGTGAATGAGAGAGAGAAGTTTCAGGAGGAGACAGGACTAACACTGGTTAAGAAAGTGAAATATTTAGGGGTTAACATGACTGCCAAAAATGTGAATTTAGTTAAGGATAATTATGAAAAATGTTAGATTGAAGTGAAAAAGGATTTAGAAATATGGACAAATTTGAAGTTATCATTGTTAGGCCGAATTGCTGTGATAAAAATGAATGTGCTGCCAAGGATGCTGTTTTTGTTTCAAACATTACAAATTTTGGATAAGATGGATTGTTTCAAGAAGTGGCAGAAAGATATTTCTTTGGCAGGGCAAGAAGCCTGGAATAAAATTTAAGATATTAACTGATGCTAAAGAAAGAGGCGGATTTGCCCTGCCAGACCTTAAACTTTATTATGAATCAGCTGCTTTTTGTTGGCTGAGAGAATGGCTGCTTCTTGAAAACACTGACGTGTTGGATCTAGAAGCTTTCAATAATGTATTTGGCTGGCATGCATATTTGTGGTACGATAAGGTCAAAGCACATAAAGCGTTTAAAAATCATATTGTTAGAAAAGCATTGTTTAATGTTTGGATAAGATATAAAGATTTGCTAGAAAAGAAAACCCCAAGATGGTTGTCACCAATGGAAGCGAAGGCACAGAAAAACTCAATATGGAGGCCAAGTCCCCTCCTCTCTGGGGTTTCTGGCAAGCGATCCAACAGTGCGCCAGTGTGCAGCCTGCCTTTGCTCCTCCATTGTCAGCCATCTCCTGGCTCTGAGAGACAAGCAGGGAGGGTGGCTTCTGGCAGAAGGAGAGGGAGCCATCGGTGGTTCCTCCTTCTCCTGACTCACCTCTGCCTCTCGACCTTCCTCTCCCACTCGCTTCCTTCCTCTTCTGCCTCTGATTCTGCACTGCATTCTGCAACAGAGTCTCCCAGACCCCATGCCCTGTTGCCCCTTCAGCTTCTGACACCTCCTCTTCCCAGACTTCTCCCTCTTCTCCCTTTCACTGCTCATTCTTCCTCCACCTCCACTCCTTGGGCTGAGACATCTTCCCTTCCTGGTTCCCCGGCTGCTTCCTCCCACCATTCCTCTGTGCCCAACCAGTCCATGACATTGCTCCATCCCTCAGCCTCTGTCCCCACAAGGCAGCTTCCCCTGACCTGATCTGGTTCCACAGACGCTGCTTCCCTTCTGCTCCCATGAAAAGACGGATCAGGAGGTCTTGCTGGCATCATTCTGTCTCCTGAAAGAGAAAACAGGTAAGCAGGATGCCAGGCGTGCCCATGTCTCTCACAGGGGAAACAGGGCATCTCTATCTACAGATGGGCCTTTCAGAAAGCCTTACCTGCTGAGAGCATTTGGACATTTGTGCCCACTTCATATGTTAGTCATGCAGAAATACATTCTCATTCTCTAGACCCTTCCTCCCAACTCCCCCCCCCCAAAAAAAAAAACTTGATGAAAAGAACCCAGAGATTATATGGGAAACCAACAGAATGAGACCAAATGGAGAAAAACCGCCTTCTTCCTTACCCGGTGGCCTCTCTCTGGTGTCCAACGGAGGCCTCTCTGCCTCACAGGAATCCATGTCCATTTCCTCAAAACGATCCTTTTCCTGAAAGAGCAACAAGGATTCAAAACAGAGAATGAATGACAAGAAATAGCAGAAAGATAATGGAAAAGTAAAAAACTTTAAGGGTGTGAGATCTCATTCCATGGATGCCTTCCCAGAAAAAGCATGGGCCATCAGCAGAGCATTGTGGGATGTTCTCCATCCTCTTTGGAGCCCCTAATAATAATAATAATAATAATTTTTTATTTGTACCCCACCCTCCCTGGTCGGAGCCAATCTTTTGGCGGCTAACATCATAAATCTAACACAGTATACAAAGAACAGGCAATCGATTAATTAAAATACTTCTTAAAATTAGTTCAAAACAAATTAAAATCTGGACAGACGGCAGTCCACTGGTATAATAATAATAATAATAATAATAATAATAATAATAATAATAATTTATTATTTATACCCCGCCCATCTGGCTGGGTTTCCCCAGCCACTCTGGGCGGCTTCCAAAAGAATATTAAAATACTGTGATACATCAAACATTAAAAACTTCCCTAAACAGGGCTGCTTTCAGATGTCTTCTAAAAGTCTGGTAGTTGTTCTTCTCTTTGACATCTGGTGGGAGGGCATTCCACAGGGAGGGCGCCACTACTGAGAAGGCCCTCTGCCTGGTTCCCTGTAGCTTGGCTTCTCGCAGTGAGGGAACCGCCAGAAGGCCTTCGGAGCTGGACCTCAGTGTCTGGGTAGAACGATGGGGGTGGAGACACTCGTTCAGATATACTAGACCGAGGCCGTTTAAGGCTTTAAAGGTCAGCACCAACACTTTGAATTGTGCTCAGAAACGTACTGGGAGCCAATGTAGTTCTTTCAAGACTGGTGTTATGTGGTCTCGGCGGCCGCCCCCAGTCACCAGTGTGGCTGCTGCATTCTGGATTAGTTGTAGTTTCCGGGTCACCTTCAAAGGTAGCCCCACGTAGAGTGCATTGCAGTACTCCAAGCGGGAGATAACCAGAGCATGCACCACTCTGGGGAGGCAGTCCGCAGGCAAATAGGGTCTCAGCCTGCGTACCAGATGGAGCTGGTACACAGCTGCCCTGGACACGGATTTAACCTGTGCCTCCATGGACAGCTGTGAGTCCAAAATGACTCCCAGGCTGCGCACCTGGTCCTTCAGGGGCACAGTTACCCCATTCAGGACCAGGGAATCCTCCACACCTGCCCGCCTCCTGTCCCCCAGAAACAGTACTTCTGTCTTGTCAGGATTCAACCTCAATCTGTTAGCCGCCATCCAACCTCCAACCGCCTCCAGGCACTCACACAGGACCTTCACTGCCTTCACTGGTTCTGATTTAAAAGAGAGGTAGAGCTGGGTATCATCTGCATACTGATGAACACCCAGCCCAAACCTCCTGATGATCTCTCCCGGCGGCTGCAAGTTGAAAAGCATGGGGGAGAGGACGGAAACCTGAGGCACCCCACAAGTGAGAGCCCAGGGGTCTGAACACTCACCCCCCACCACCACTTTCTGAACACGGCCCAGGAGGAAGGAGCGGAACCACTGTATAACAGTGCCCCCAGCTCCCAGCCCCTCAAGACGGTCCAGAAGGATGTTATGGTCGATGGTATCAAACGCCGCTGAGAGATCCAGCAGAACTAGGAAACAGCTTTCACCTTTGTCCCTAGCCCGCCAGAGATTATCAACCAGTGCGACCAAGGCAGTTTCAGTCCCGTGATGAGGCCTGAATCCCGACTGGAAGGGATCCAAATGGTCCGCTTCTTCCAGGCGTGCCTGGAGTTGTTCGGCAACCACTCGCTCAGTCACCTTGCCCAAGAATGGAAGATTTGAGACTGGGCGATAGTTGGCCATCGTGGCCGCATCTAAAGATGGTTTTTAAAGAAGTGGTTTAAAGCATCCCCTACCACTCTCTGGAAACCATTTGGATCCATTAAGTGGCGGGGGCGGACCATCCGAATTGGTCCCACCTCCCTGCAGAGAGGAAGGGTCGCGGAGAAGTCAAGTTGCACCAGGAAGTGATCTGACCATGGCACTTCTTTTGTTTTGCTTTTACTTAGTGTCAGATCACCAACATCCATAGAGGTAAACACCAGGTCCAAGGCATGTCCATGACTATGGGTTGGGCCAGACTTATTCAGGGACAGCCCCATGGAGGCCATGCTTTCCACGAAGTCCCGAGCGGCCCCTTGTAAGGTCGTGTCGGCATGGATGTTAAAATCCCCTAGGACAACCAAGCTAGGTGTCTCCAGGAGAACATCCGCCACGACCTGAAGCAGCTCGGGCAGGGAATCCTTGGTGCAGCGGGGAGGTCGGTACACCAAAAGGAATCCTGTACTGCCCCTATTGCCCAACTTCCAGAACATGCACTCAGAGAACTGGGTCTTCCCAATAGGACGCCTGGTGCAAACTAATGACTTCCTAAAAATCACTGCAACCCCCCCTCCCCGCCCACGTGACCTGGGTTGCTGTGCGTAAGAGAAACCTGGTGGACAAGCAGCGGCAAGAACAGGCCCATCTGCTTCATCCAACCAAGTCTCTGTTACACATGCCAGGTCAAGTCCTCCATCCATGATCAAGTCAAGTAAAAATGAGAGTGGTTAATATTCGCTAGGGCCAACTACTGTTACCACTGGTCTTATAAAGGAGGTGTGAGCAGGCTAGGAAGCCTCTTTAATGCTTATTCTTGCACTGAAAGAAAAGAATCAGACTGAACTCTGAACCCTGAAGGCCTGGCGGAACAGCTCTGTCTTGCATGCTCTGAGGAAAGATGTCAAATCCCGCAGTGCCCTGGTCTCTTGTGAGAGAGCGTTCCACCAGACCGGAGCCACTGTGGGAGTTGGAACTTAACTGGTTAAGTTGTTCCCATGGTGCCTCAGCATTCTGACGTCACTTTTGGAAGCTCGGGAGGAGCTTGAGGCAAAGATTGCCAGTCCCACTCTGTGTTCCGTGGGGAAAAGACGTAGCCTGTAATGGCGGAGAGGAGCCCAGGAAATCCCTGGGGGGAATGTTGGAATAAATGCTGTAAATAGACGAACTGGACTCTGTGTATTTGTCTGGAAGCTGAATCAAGCTGGTGACAGTTCTACACCGCTGTGTGAAACTCTGCTGAGCCATGACTGAGTGGCGCAGCTGAGGGAAGCGCGCCGGACCGGGCAGCCATATATCGCTAATCGAGGTTCGTAAATCAATTAGCGGGGGTCACGGCTAATAACCAAAAGTCACAGGTTATGGATGACCCTAAATCACCGCTTGTAAAACTGTCACGGAAGATACTGCCGGGAGCTTTGATCTGCGGTGTCGAGTAAGAGGCAAGGAGAGCTGCGGAGCTAAAAAAAAAAAACGGCTGGCTGAAAAACGCAGAGGACTGCTGTGGAGCCAAGGAGCTGAGAGCAGCAGGGAATCGTTTCTCCGGACGGGTGCTGGATGAGCTGGTGATCTTGTGAGTACAGCTTGGGGCCCCTGGGAGAACGGAAGAGGATGGCAGGCTGCCAGGTCTTGGAGGACTGTGGGAGGCTCACTTTAAGAAGTTGGGCAACCTGGCTGCTGATCTGAAGTCTACTGTTCTGGGTGCCAGGAAGCCAGAGGCCGTTCAGCGCTCCAGGGTGTTTGTGAGGCTGGAGGCGGAAAGCAAGGGCCGGGAGATGGCTGCTTCAGAACAGAAAGACAAGATGGCGCTGATCACCTACGTGAGAGCCGGTGCACAGCTGGGAAAGGCTGTGGGCCCCAGAGGGGGGGCAAAGGGACTATTGGCACTTGGAAATGTACTGCTGTGTTTGCTGTGAAGCTTCAGCAGGAGGCCAGAGCCCTGGAGAAGGACTACAAAAGCCTAAAGATGGCTGGAGCCCCTGTCCCTGATGCTTTAGCCACAAGGAGTGCTGCTGAGCAGGTCGGGGGGGCGGAAGGTTTCCAAAGGCACGTTTAAAGTTTTCCACTGTACGTGCTGGAATGAAGTGGAGGTTCAGAGGGGCGTAGCTGGCAAGGAGTGCTTTTCCGGAAGAAGGAGAAGGAGGCCAGCTGGGAGGAGCCCCGGAGCAGTATTTTTCCACTGGAGTTCGTCATTGCTACAGGCTTCAAGGCCAGCCATCTGCTGCAGCGGGAGATACGTGCTGCAGAGTTGTCTGGGAACTCTGAGATAAGTCCAGTCTTCAGAGCAACGCAGGATGTTGCGGTTTTCGGACGCTGCCAAGGACTGAGGCAGCGGGACGTTTGTTGCTTCTATTGGCAACTGTGAAAAACAACTCCAGCCAGGACGCGATGACACGCTGGGTGTTTTGGTTTCTGCTATCAGGCAGCACCTGATAGGCAAGCTGCGGAACTGCAGGGCTGTTTTCAACAGGAACAATTGTTTTATTGGCTAACGTGTTTTTTCTCTCCTTCACAGGAGGAGCTAGAGATCTGCGTTGTGCCGGGACTGAATAGTTGTCAGTTATCTGTATCTGCTCTAACGAAGCAGGGGTTCAAAAATGTGCTTTGAAAATGACACCTGTTCCATTTTCAGAGGGGGGCGACAACGGGTCAACATGGCGAAGAGCAAGAACAATTTCTTTGTTCTGGAGTCACCTATGGAGGGTGGTGGGAATGCTGAAAAAGCACAGGCGCAGTGTGCTATGGTTCCCAAAGATGTGCAAAAGTTGCACAGGTGCACAAAAGGGTACAAGCTCCGGAAATGTGGGAGGAGGTCCCAAGGGTGCAGGGCATGCAAAGATGCAAAGGTGCTTGGTTTTCCCGGGTTTGGGAGGGTAGCCAAAGAGCCCTTTGAGCTTGTTCACACAGATCTGTCAGGACCCAAGAGGTCTGAGAGTCTGGGTGGGACCAGGTATGTGCTGTCGCTGACAGGTAACCACAGCCAGGCTGGCTGGTGTTTCTCTCTCAAATCACAGGGGGAGGTGGCGCAACTGTTCCAAGATTGGGTTGCGGAGGTGGAACTAAGGTTCTCCACCAGGGTGCAAGGGTTCAAGAGCGACCGAGGGTCACAGTTTACTGGGTCTGCTCTGGAGAAGTTTTTCAAGGAAAAGGAAATACGTCACCAGGTGACGGGTGCAAAGTCTTCTCAAGGGAGAAGGGAGGCTGTGGCTGAACCCAGTGATGGGGATAAGGTCCAGAATCAGGGTTCAGATCCCGGTGATGGGGACCAGATCCAGGGTCAGGGTTCAGGGCAGGTTTGGGCATCTCCAAGGGTTGTGAAAGGAGTGTCCAGGTGTGAGGCTTCATCTCCGGTAATGGAGAAAGCTCACGGAAGGGTTGTCAAGTCAGAGGGGGAAGAGTCTGACGGAGGAGACACAACTGCTGGCCTTAATGGGTCAGTAGGGTATCAGGTCACAGGGGCGTGGAAAAGTGTCGCACAGTGTGATTCTGGGAGTGTTGAAGGGGTTCAACAGGTGCCTGGGAAAGATGCCGGGGAGGGGCACAAGGCAAAGGGGAAGGTGTTGAACTCAGAGGGTCTTGTCAGAATGTGATGCAAAAGGGGGTGTGGGAGTTGGAACTTAACTGGTTAAGTTGTTCCCATGGTGCCTCAGCATTCTGACGTCACTTTTGGAAGCTCGGGAGGAGCTTGAGGCAAAGATTGCCAGTCCCACTCTGTGTTCCGTGGGGAAAAGACGTAGCCTGTAATGGCGGAGAGGAGCCCAGGAAATCCCTGGGGGGAATGTTGGAATAAATGCTGTAAATAGACGAACTGGACTCTGTGTATTTGTCTGGAAGCTGAATCAAGCTGGTGACAGTTCTACACCGCTGTGTGAAACTCTGCTGAGCCGTGACTGAGTGGCGCAGCTGAGGGAAGCGCGCCGGACCGGGCAGCCATATATCGCTAATCGAGGTTCGTAAATCAATTAGCGGGGGTCACGGCTAATAACCAAAAGTCACAGCCACATCCGAAAAGGCCCTGGCTCTGGTGAAGATAGTATCCAGAGGAAAGTCTCTCTCACCTGCTTCCTCTCCTCTGCCTGACTCAGGAGGAAACCTTCGGCCAGGGCCACTGCCTGGGAACTGGTCTCCGCTCCACACTCCCTCACCCAGCTCTCCATCTCTGGTGGAAGGACAGCCAGGAACTGCTCCAAGATCACCAGGTCCAGCATCTCAGCTTTCGTGTGCCTTTCTGGCTTCAGCCACTGGTGGCAAAGGTGGTAGAGTCGGCTGCAAACCTCTCGGGGTCCTTTGGCCTCCTGGAAGCAGAACTGCCTCACCTGCTGGCTCTGCACCTCTGAGCGGAGGGTGCCCTCCTCACCCAGGATCTTCTGCCCAGAGTTTTCCCAGAATCCCCCACTGCTCCCAGTTTGGTTGGCATGGCCTCTTCCTGCTTCAGGGCCAGCTGGGTCTTGCTCATCCATCTGGGCTCTCCTGAAGCCTCTCAGAGATCAGAAGGAACCCTTTGGTCTTCTGCCAAGTTCTGTCCGTCTGAATGAGAAGCTCTAGAAAGCAAATACATTGTTCTGTTACAGAATTTGTAGGTCAGGAGAAGAAACAGATCCCTGAACAAGCATGGATGAGTCTTGCCAGGAATCAGGACTGGACGGTACCAGAGCCCAAACCATGAGATACCTTTTTGAAAAGAAAGAGGAGGAGGAAGGGGAGAAGAAGTAAGTCTCCAGCCCTCTAGCAATGCAGAATGTGGAGGCAACTGAAGGGATTTCTGGGAGATGAGTCAGCCTGGTTGCTCCTGCCTTCCAGTCAATGCATGAAGTCAGAACTGACTGACAAGGGAGTCATTTGAAAAATGGATGCTTGGCTCTAGTGGGGGTCCTCATCCGGGGGTCCTCAGGAGTTGCTCTCCCCCCCCACCCCCACTCCCCTGCTTCTGTCTCCTTTTCTTGCACTTGGACTCTCTGCCGCTCTCAAGACAGACTCCTGGGGTGGGGTCCCTTTTTCTTTCTCTTGAGGGCCAGGTGTGTATCTAGTCAACCCCCTGAGGGCCAAGTGGACGGGGCCAAAGACATCTCCCTTGAAACTCAGAGTAAAGGATGGGTAGTTTGATGATGATTCTATTAGATAGCTTAACACACACACAACCATTGAAATATCTCCTTTGGAATTTAGGCAGCTAATTTATTATTATTATTCTCTTAGATATCTTAACACACGCACAGCCATTGATGCCCAGGTTCCTGGAGGCTCAGGGAGTAGCAGCGCCCATTTCCGGCTGCTTTGCCAGCAACAATCCCTTTGGGAGAGAGAGGATGTGGTCCTGGGATGCCCTGCTCTGGGTGCGAGGGGATTGCTGCAGTGGTCTCCGTGGGGAGCTGCCCTGGGAGACACTGGGAAACTGGTCCCCAATGCAGCAGCCAGACTCTGGGCTGGGATCCCTCTCTTTATCCCTGGTTTTATGGGGGGGGGGTGTCTAGTCCACCTCCTTGTCCAGCTTTGGAAAACCATTTGCAGATGTTTCCTCTGTTCTGCAGTGACGCTGAGCGACGTCACACCGAGTTAAAGTCTCAGGGACTCCTTTGTTTAAAGAAGGGAGATTTCGGGGGAGTCCTTGTTTTTCTGAAGGGGCGGCGGAAGGCCAAATGAGTTTGGGATCCTCTGATCTGCAGGAAGGAGAGTGTGGCAGACCTGGCCCCTCCCTGGCAGGACCCTCTCCTCCCTGACTTGGGGTCCCCCCTGCAGGAGCAGATCAGCCCCCCCAGGCCCCCTCCCCTGCTGCAGCCCTGGGACCCCCACCAGATCCCAGAGAGAGAGGAGACTCACCAGATCCCAGAGAGAGACACCCAAGCAGGGAAGGACTGGGGAGGGGGGGCCTTGGCTCTGGAGGACCTGCCCCCCCTTGCTTCCTGGCCTCTCTAGGAAGGCAGCTCGGTTCCCTTTAACCCTTGCCAAGCCGAGTCCACCTTGGCAAAACCTCAGATTCTTCTTTTTCTATCGATTTCGGGGGGGGGCAGCTGCCCCCCTGGCTCCCTCAATGCCCAGATATCCTTTTGGGGGCTCAGAGCATCTCCTTCCCTTGGCCAGAAACCGGAGGAAGAGTTTGCAGGGAAAAGGGCTTTGCAGGAAGGAAGGAAACTCCTCCTAGAATTCAGGAAGGGGAGGAATGGGGCTGGGCTTGATCTACAGGAGGGGAATTTCAAAAGTCTTGATAAGGCCTTGCACCCCATTTTTCTGGGTCCCTCCCCTCTCCTGCAAGTGAGGGGAGCCCCCTGTTGCAACAGATCAATAAAGGCCAAGCCTACAGGCTGCTGTTTTGCTCCAAGTTATCCTGGTTGGTGTCTTTCTTTTTCTCCAAGGGAGCCCTCGGATTTCTCCCTTGAGACCCCCAGGGCTGGACCCCCCCCCCCCCCGCCCCTCCTCCCAGGCGCTTGTCAAGGGGAAGCCCAGGGAAGCCCAGCGCTGGTTGCCTTTCCTTGCCCGCAGGGGTCTCCACCCCTCAATTTCTGCGCAGACCCCATCCTAGGCTTGGCTGCGCTCGGGAGTCCAAGCCCCCTCCAGGGTGCAAAGACCGGCCCATTCCCCCAGATTGAGTTCATTTCAGTGCACGGCACCGTGGAGAATTGTTAAGGGAGAAATCTGAGGCTCCCTTGGACAAAAAACAAGGACACCGGGCAGGAAGAGCAGAGCGAATTGGTCTGGATTGAAGACTGTCGCGACAGGACTCCCACCTGCCACCAGGTGGAACAGGATGGAAGCCCGGAACAAAAGAGAACCCAAAGTTTTATTAGCCGCTCATCCCCAGGTTACACCCCCAAAAAATACATCACTCCTACATCTGGTGGCAGTAATCTGGGCATCCTGGACCCTGCCCCATGGTTCCCCTTGCCCTCCACCAAACACCCAGCGAGTGTCACAAAAGAGATCTTGACATTTCCCGGTTTCCCAGCCAAGTTCATCACCCCCTTTTGTCTTCCTCTGGGTTTGTCCTTTCTGGCATGGCTCCCTCTCTGGCACTCAGGTCTCAGGAGGCCAGGGATTATCGCTCAGGCAGAGGGGCTGCTGAGGAGCTGAGCTCACAGGTCTAGATGAATTTCTGAAGTTTCCCCACTGAGCCAGTACATAGAGACATTGATTAGTGAATTCTTACATTTGGTATCGTGCAGCAGAGGCCCTTTGAATAGATAGGAAGAAACTGCGATGAAGTGTTTTGTGGGGATAAGTCACAAAAGTGATGGTGCTGATTTTGGGGGTGGGCTGCATGTGCATGATGTCTGCTGGAGGGGCAACCCCTCTCTCCCCTAACCTAGACACAAATTCCTGCAACCGTTTGACAAGCGCAGCCGCTGGCGCGGCGCATCTTTGGTAAATGAGCACACCCAGTCTCTAGTCCTTTAGAGATAAAGTAGGTATACATTTCAGTAATACCTGGGTATATATGTATTTTGTTTTTCTAGCTTGATCAACATGATTTATTACTTCTTAACAGGTAGATGGTTAAGAGCTTAGGCGGCTTCAGTGGCAGCCCCTGGCCCCCACCCCTTGCCCCCCCCCAGGTAAAGACGGCCCTGGCCCTCTCCGAGGGTCCGTCCAGCTCTGGGCTGCTGCTGCTGCTGCTACTCACTTGCAATCATAATTAAAGCTTGCTGCGTGTCCTCCCCAGCGTGGGAAGAGCACACCCACTCTTTCCTCCCCCCCCCCCGGTAGGGGAAAGAGATGGTCAGAAACGTCTATTTACATTGCTATTTAGAATGCGCATCCCTAGAATGCTTCCCTGGACGCAGCAGCACCGGAGCACGGAGAGGAGGAGGAGGAGGCAGCTGTCGGTTGCGCTCCTAGGTGCCGGAAGCTGATCCGGGTGGGCTGGAGCCTGCGCACAGGACACGATCCTTTCTGCTCTGCTTGCCAGGAGGGCAGGGGATTTCCCTGCTCTTTCTTGCCTTTGTCTGCCACCAATCTCCTTGCTTAGCGTGTCTGCTTGCTGCGAGGTGACGCTGCTGCAGCCTGCGCTGAGCAACGGAAGGGGAGAGGATCGTGTCTGCCTGCTGAGTCCTTCCTAGCTGCGTCACCTTGCACCAAGCAAACACGCTGAGCAAGGGAAATGGGCCATTGCTGGCCCAATCCGAGCAAACACAGCAACCGAAAACAGAAGTGGGTGGGCAGTAAGACCCTGAGGCAGAGGGCAGGAAAGGAATTCACTGCGGCTGTGTACTCCCTGCCAGAAAGGGACCAGAACAAGAGGAGGGGAGCAGCAGCTGACTTTAACTACCCAGTTGAAACCATACGCAGCAGGAGACGCAACTGAATCCTTAGGAAGGCGCTACAATCATTAGGCAAGGGGAACAGGGCTGATGAACAGACGGTAGTCTTGGGATGCCATACAGATCGAGAGACTCCACCCACAAGGTCACTCCAACGCCCCCTTTAATCACGCGCTCTCCCGTGCAGCAACACGACTCACACGCCTCCACACACACATCAAAATATGCCCCATACAGGAACCCCAGCAGCCTCCTCTCTGCAGCCTTCCCTCCTCCGTAACACGCGATCTGATTTTCGCCCCTGCACTTGGGCCAGTCGGCTCCAGGGACCACATATTCGCTCAGTAAGACACACAGCCATTTCCCCTTACTTTTGAGGAGGAAAAAAGTGCGTCTTATCGAGCGAAAAATACGGCAATTTTCCCTTTCAAACAGGATACGTGAACCTCTAAGAGAACTCAAAACCCACATAAGGAAAATGTTTAATAATTTGTCGACTGTGTCTAAATTAACAAAGGTTTTGTCCCTTCATTTCTACCACAGCCAAACTAAGTGAAGGAAATTAGACTGAGCAGAAAATAACAGTAGTAATTATATGTAAAGGTGATAGTATTTAAATGAATAAAATGCTGAACTCTAAGTGTTGTTGTTTTTATCGTTTACAGCTTCCCTTGTGATATTCCCCCCTCTTTGGCTTCTTACCCCTTCAGGTGTTAAACAGGGTTGTGTTATTGCCCCAGCTCTATTCATTATTTTCATTGCCATGATCCTACACGTTGTCGAAGGGAAACTCACCACCGGAGTAGAAATCATATATCGAACAGATGGAAAGAAAGCTCTTCAGTCTGAGCAGGCTGAAAGCAGGGAGTAAGGTGACCGTAACTTCCGTCATAGAGCTTCAGTATGCTGATGACAACGTAGTGTGCGCACGCTCAGAGGATGACCTCCAAACCATCCTAAATATCTTCACAGAAGCTTACGAGAAGCTTGGCCTATCACTCAACATCCAAAAAAACAAAGTGCTGCACCAAGTACAAAATAACCCCTCTGCAGTGCCACAAATCCAACTCAATGGTGTAACAGTGGAAAATGTCAATCACTTCTCCCTAGGCAGTTATCTTTCCACAAGGGTCAACATTGATGCCGACATCCAGCATCGCCTGAGCTCAGTGGCGTAGCGTGGGTTGTCAGCACCCGGGGGAAGGCAAGCAATTTGTGCCCCCTAACCCGTGGATTTTAGCACTCGAGTCTCTTCCACTAGATTGGTGCGCGCCCCCCAGATGTTGCGCCCGGTGCGGCCGCCCCCCCTGCACCCCCCACGCTACTCCACTGCCTGAGCTCTGGGAGTGTGGCTTTCTCCCAATTGAAGTGCAGAGTGAGGACCGGGAGATTGGCAGGGAAAGCAAAATGTTTGTTTGCAAATGGCCTTAAGAGGCGTGACATGCAAGTCCCTTTCCGATTTACTAAAACCCATGCATTTGGGAGGGGAATAGCAGGTTATTATTTAGTGCATATCTATATAACATACAGGACCACAGGGGGTGGGAAATATGTCTGTGTGTGAACTGTAGTTAAATGTGGAGAGGAAGAGGGCCCCCCAGGGCCGGGTGGAGCTTGGATGCGGCCCTCAGCTCCGGAAGGGAATGGAGCCCTTTCTGGGTCCAGCTCTCCTTTGTCAACTACAAATTGCCACTGTTTTATGTGTTGAATATATGTGAGATGGTAATTTATGGACCTAATAAGTGTCTCAGGGACGTGGGTAGCGCTGTGGGTTAAACCACAGAGCCTAGGGCTTGCCGATCAGAAGGTCGGCAGTTCCAATCCCCGCGACGGGTTGAGCTCCCGTTGCTCGGTCCCTGCTCCAGCCAACCTAGCAGTTCGAAAGCACGTCAAAGTGCAAGTAGATAAATAGGTACCACTCTGGCAGGAAGGTAAACAGCGTTTCTGTGCGCTGCTCTGGTTCGCCAGAAACAGCTTAGTCATGCTGACCGCGGCTCCCTTGGCCAGTAAAGCGAGATGAGCGCCGCAACCCCAGAGCCGGTCACGATTGGACCTAATGGTCAGGGGTCCCTTTACCTTTACCTATATCACATACAGGACCAAAAGGGGGTGGGAAATATGTCTATGTGTGAACTGTAGTTAAATGTGGAGAAAATATTTGCGATTCCTACGGAACCTAAGCAAATTTATCTCCAAAGGGGGGAGCTGTTACAGAAATGATGGGGGGGACACACATCTTTAAATTGTTAAATGTTACAAATATTATGCCTGAATGTATCCTTTTGCCTTGACAGCTCAGGGAAGATATCTCACTTTATAAATCATATCAAATCTACTCCTTTGCCAGTTTCCTCCATTCCAATGCTATTTTGCCCTTGGAAAAGGGACTCCGGGAAATGCCCAGAGGTGACAATTGCTGGGCTGATTATTCGAAAGCCTAAGGGACGTGGATGGCACTGTGGGTTAAACTACAGAGCCTAGGACTTGCCGATCAAAAGGTCAGCGGTTCGAATCCCCGTGACGGGGTGAGCTCCCGTTGCTCGGTCCCTGCTCCTGTCTGTTAGCAGTTCAAAAGCACATCAAAGTGCAAGTAGATAAATAGGTACTGCTCCAACGGGAAGGTAAACGGTGTTTCCGTGCGCTGCTCTAGTTCGCCAGAAGTGGCTTAGTCCTGGTGGCCACATGACCCGAAAGCTGTACGCTGGCTCCCACGGCCAATAAAGCAAGATGAGCGCCGCAACCCCAGAGTCGGCCACGACTGGACTTAACGGTCAGGGACCCCTTTACCTTTAAGATATAGAAAATGAATGTACATAAAAAACAGATGGGAAAAGGAAAAAGAAAGGAAATAAAAAGCAGACAAAAAATAGGGAAGGAAGAGAAGAGAAAAGAAGAAAAGAAGAAATATAGAAAGATAAAAAGAACTTCTGATTTTCCATCTGCCGGTTACATTCAAAAGTTATGAAAAACGTCTTATTTTAAGAGAAGGAAATCTACCTTTTCAGGAGCTAAAGGAGAAGCCTCAAGAAACTAGGGAAAGACATTCCTGGCCTTTCCTGCACTTCCCATCCATCTTCTAGGGGAGTTCCTCAAACTCCTCAGGGACTCCTGAGGTAAAAAGGGATTATTTCAAGCTGAAGCTGTTTAGAGCTGCCCTTGCCAAGACCTCCACACCAAGTCTTCTTTGAGCAAGCAGCTTGGGGGTCTTTTATTCTGATCAAGTGGAGAGGGAGAAATCCCTATGAATCTCCTGCAAAACCTCCTGGGGGCCAGCCTGCCTCACAGGGCAATGGGGAGGAGAAGCATGTCCGCCACTGGGAGCTCCTTGGAGGGGAAAGACGGGATGGAAATGTCATGAAGGAATCCAGGAAGCCAGATGCAATGTATTCCTTTTTCCTACACCTCTTTGCTAATAATCTGGAACTTTCCCCTCCATACTCACAGAAACGTTGTTGAGAGTATGGAATGCTGATCATTATTTTCTTGATTTCTAGGGAATCTAGTTCTCTCTGTTTTTGTTCTATAGCTTTAAGTGTTGGAATTCAAGCCTCTATCTGGAGAAGCTGGCATCTCTCCCAGGCCCCCGGCTTGAGCCCCGATGATCTACTCTGGCTGCCCACGTCCCGGCAGTCCAGGCAGATCTTGATAGGCGACCCTCCCCAGCGTGGGAAGAGCACACCCACTCTTTCCTGCCCCCCCCCGGTAGGGGAAAGAGATGGTCAGAAACATCTATTTACATTGCTTTATTTCTGACTCTTCAGCATAACAGAAATCATGTCTGCTCTCTTCAAGCATCGGCAAACAAGTGACAAAGACTTCCTGTACAAGAGCAAGAGGAAGAGCTCATATTACACTCTGAGCTTATTCTGGCGCATTGCCCTGTGAACTGACTGTCCCTCTGTTTCCCACGGACAGTCCCAACATTCCCATCATGTTTTGTTTTCAAGCTAGCAGTTTGCAGCTGCATTGCATCCATATCACAACATTAAGGACGTTTTTAGATCCTGTTTGTTTGTAGCATGATGAGAGGGCCGTGATGTCTTGTTCTATCTTGCTAACTTTTAAGGAGGTTTGTTTTTTAAGGGATGCTTTCTCTTTTATACAAGCTCCTCTGGTGACCGCTTTCATTGCATCCCATAGGAGCGGGGTTGTTTGTCGTCTACATTGTTTTCCTTGAAGTAGTTTTGGAGAGTTTCTGTGAGACTCTCTCTGTTTATTCGTGGTTAGGATGGGACTGAAGGACCATGATGGGGTGGCTTGTGCCCCCCCCTATTTTGAGGGTAACTTCTACTGGGGCGTGATCTGTGATTTTAATGTTACCTACGTTGATTGATTCTACTGAGGGGATCCGACCTTGTGTGAGCAGAATGCTGTCCAGGTGGACACTGTGCCATGGCACCCAGACAAGACTGTGTGGCTGGTGTCTCCTGGGTTTTCTTCACCACAAATGTCAGAGACCCCTGTTTTTGGCATTTTTAGCAAATTGTAAGAGTCCCTAATTGTTGGGGTTTCCTTCAGAGGAAGGTTGCCCATGGGGTTGTAGGGTGGGTGTCTTTCAGGGATATGCTTTTCATATTTAGGTTGAGGTCACCCCCCCGGAATTGCTTCCCCTTTGGAGGAGAGGAACTTGTTTAATGTTTTTTGGATGAACTCTAGCTTTTTCAAGTCTGGGGCATATATGGAGCCAATTGTCAGTTTAGTTTTGCCATCTAGTGTCCCTTTAGCAAAAATGAGTCTGCCTCCTTTGTCTTTGAGGACTGTTGCGGCTTTGAAGTTCAGGTCTCTACTGAGTATTATGGCTACTCCACAGGACTTCGCTGAGCCAGGTGCAACTCATTGTTGACTGAAGCAGGGATCGCTCAGGAGTTTGGGAGGGTTGTGTATTTATTGTAGGAAGGCGATGTGTGGTTTCATGGTGTTTACATACAAGGTGATGCATTTTCTTTTGATGGGGTTTCCCAACCCCCTCACATTTAATGTAATTGCTTTTACGCTAGCCATCTTGCTTATCTACTATATAGGGTGATTCCATGCCAGCCCGTCCGGGTTGCCCTGTGTCTCCCACCTTGTATTGTCTATCAAACCAGTGAAATTGCGCTGACCTAGAGGTTAAAATTAGATTTGGGTTAAAGAGTGGGGGGTGGGTTGCAGAAAGTATCCCCTATGTAGTCATATAGGTGTTTATTTGGGGTATCATGGGCCATCTGGCATTTAGCCAATTGGTCCTAGGTCTCAGCTGGCATGGAGTTCTTTGTTCAAGGTCAGGCCATCCTCCCTGTTGTTTGTGATAGGAAGTGGTCAGTGAAACGATGTTAAGTGTCTTAATAATAATAATAATTTATTATTTATACCCCGCCCATCTGGCTGGGCTTCCCCAGCCACTTTGGGTGGCTTCCAACAAAATATTAAAATATCATAATGCATCAAACATTAAAAGCTTCCCTAAACAGGGCTGCCTTCAGATGTCTTCTAAAAGTCTGGTAGTTGTTCTTCTCTTTGACATTTGGTGGGAGGGCGTTCCACAGGGCGGGCGCCACTACCAAGAAGGCCCTCTGCCTGGTTCCCTTTAACTGGGCTTCTCGCAGTGAGGGAACCACCAGAAGGCCCTTGGTGCTAGATCTCAGTGTCCAGGCAGAGCAACGGGGGTGGAGACGTTCCTTCAGATATACTAGACCGAGGCACCAACACTTTGAATTGTGCTCGGAAACGCACTGAGAGCCAATGTAGGTCTTTCAAGACCGGTGTTATGTGGTCTTGGCGGCCGCTCCCAGTCACCAGTGTGGCTGCTGCATTCTGGATTAGTTGTAGTTTCCGGGTCACTTTCAAAGGTAGCCCCACCTAGAGCGCATTGCAGTAGTCCAAGCAGGAGATACCCAGAGCATGCACCACTCTGGCGAGACAGTCCGTGGGCAGGTAGGGTCTCAGCCTGCGTACTAGATGGAGCTGGTAAACAGCTGCCCTGGACACAGAATTGACCTGTGCCTGCATGGACAGCTGAGAGTCCAAAATGACTCCCAGGCTGCGCACCTGGTCCTTCAGGGGCACAGTTACCCCATTCAGGACCAGGGAGTCCTCCACACCCGCCCGCCTCCTGTCCCCCCAAACAGTACTTCTGTCTTGACAGGATTCAACCTCAATCTGTTGGCTGCCATCCATCGTCCAACCAACTTTGTGACGCCTATGTTGGATATAGGGTCCATAAGCAATGTTGATAATGTTATTAACATCACTGGTATGTTGGGGTAGGGATGAGGGTGTTGATATGCTCTGGCAGCCCCAATGTGCTGCTTGTTTGTCAGATTTTAGCCTGTTTGTGGATTGTTTTATTGAGGTTGGGGTGAAGCATGACCACCTGGAGGAATTTTACCCTTATGCTTTTCATATAATCAGTTAGCCATATAACCATATATCCTTATAATGATTTTTATATAATCCATGTTTGAAACATGACGGCTTCTGCAAAAGCTTATAGCAAATTGCTTAGATCGGAAGAATCCGAAATGAACTCTGCCCCAGTTTGCTTCCCTTGTTCTTCTCAATGTCTCGCTAACATAAGGGGGAAGCAATAAATCTGCTGTGCTGGCACTTTCCCCCCGGTCCAGACAGGGTCCCGAGTAGCTCAAACAGGAAGATGCTAACCACAGAATGTCCTGGTATAGCAGATGGCCGCGTAGGAGCGTAAGGGCCGAAGTTCCTTTTTCTTCCTCCTTACCATAAATCAGGGGAAAGGTTAAATGCATGTTCAGACTGAAAAAGCAGACGTTGGGAGGGAACTCTTTACATGATCAGGGGGCAAGGCTTGAATGCGCTCATTGGTTTTCTTTTTGCTGCTGTGTGCGATTGTATCGATTATGTCATGTATGTACTCAGGTATAAAGCCTCTGGGCGCTGGAGCCCGGGGCCCAGTCTTTGGGAAAAGATTCCACTGGGTCTCTTATTGCTCAGCAATAAATATCACTTTCTTTTTCTCTACTGCTGCGCCTGTCAATTCTGGGACACAATTGGAGTGGCTTACTGGTACCTTAAAAATCCTGGCAACAAGGGGAATTATTTTACTTAGTAAGGCGTGGGGAGGGGTGCTGAGAGTGAGTTGTAGATTGTTGGGTAATGGGGAGTGACTATTTATGTCACCTGGACTGGTGTTGGGTGGGGATCTCTGTGGAGGTGTGAGGCTGGGGGGAATATTGATCGTGTTAGCTGTATTGATGGCTTGGGGGGAGAGGAAAGGGAGGAGGGGGTCACCAGTCCATCGGGTTGAGTTGATTTCTGGTTGCTTCATTCTGCCTTCTGCCACATTGGCCTCCGCTCCCCGTTTGGTGTCCTCCGCAAATGGGATGAGCACCCCCTCAGTTCCTTCATCCAAGTCGTTCATAAAGACGTTGAACAACAACGGGCCCAGGACAGAACCCTGCAGCACCCCTCTTGTCACTTTTCCCCAAGATGATGAGGAACCATGGAGGAGGACTGTTTGGGTTCGGTTAGTCAAATCCACCTAAGAGTTTCCTCATTCAGCCCACATTTTAGAAGCTTAAAGGCAAAAATATTATGGGGGACTTCGTCAAAAGCCTTTCTGAAATCAAGATGCACTATTTCCACAGCTGTTCCCTGATCAACAAAGTTTGTAACTCCATCCAGAAAAAGGGGAGGAGAGATTTCTCTGGCTTTTCTTGTTTTTGAGAAAGCCATGCTTTTATCCTGTATGTTTCTGTTGTGAAATCTTCAGATGAAAGGCACAGAAATATTAAAAATGATAAAAAATAAGGATATTGACAGGCTGAAACATGTGCAAAGGAAGGTGATTTATGTATTTATTAAATTTGTCTATCACCCGACCCAGGGGTGCCAACTTGAATAAAATATAGGTGGGGGACAGGTAAGGCCTGCTTTGCACAATCAAACACATGACGCATGCAGGCCATTGGAATGGCAATGCCTATCAACTGGGGGAGTGCCCCCCTCAAATATATCATTGGGGGGCAAAACCCCCTCAGCCTCTAAGTGTTGACTCCTGTTCCCACATGTCTCAGGACGGTTACAACATAAAAACACAAAATACACATCATAACTCAACTCCCCACCACATTTTAAAAGGGCCTTAGATGTCAATCAGCCAAAGGCCTGGTTAAAAAGGTGCGTATTAACAAGGCTCCTAAAGCTATAGAATGAAGGGTTTCTCCCCTGTATGACGTTTCTGATGCTTAGTGACAGCAGAGCTGTGACTGAAGCTCTTTCCACATTCAAAGCACTGATAGGGTTTCTCTCCTGTATGAATTCTCTGATGGGAAGTGAGTTTGGAGCTTGTAATGAATTTCTTTCCACATTCCCCACACTGATAGGGTTTCTCCCCTGTATGAATTCTTTGATGGGAAGTGAGATCATGGCTGTGACTGAAGCTCTTTCCACATTCCCCACACTGATAGGGTTTCTCCCCTGTATGAATTCTCTGATGGGAAGTGAGATCCGAGCTCTTCGTGAAGCTCTTTCCACATTCCCCACACTGATAGGGTTTCTCCCCTGTATGAATTCTTTGATGGGAAGTGAGATCATGGCTGTGACTGAAGCTCTTTCCACATTCCCCACACTGATAGGGTTTCTCCCCTGTATGAATTCTTTGATGGGAATTCAGACTTTGGCTGTGACTGAAGCTCTTTCCACATTCCATGCACTGATAGGGTTTCTCCCCTGTATGAATTCTCTGATGGCTATTGAGACTGGAGCCCTGCCTGAAGCTCTTTCCACATTCCCCACACTGATAGGGTTTCTCCCCTGTATGAATTCTTTGATGGGAAGTGAGAGAGGAGCTGTGATTGAAGCTCTTTCCACATTCCACACACTGATAGGGTTTCTCTCCTGTATGAATTCTCTGATGCTTAGTGAGATGGGAGCTCTCCCTGAAGCTCTTTCCACATTCCACACAATGATAGGGTTTCTCCCCTGTATGAATTCTCTGATGGTTAGTTAGATGGGAGCTCTGACTGAAGCTCTTTCCACATTCCACACACTGATAGGGTTTCTCCCCTGTATGAATTCTCTGGTGGTAAGTGAGATGGGAGCTCCAACTAAAGCTCTTCCCACATTCCATGCACTGATAGGGTTTGTCTCCTGTATGAATTATCTGATGCTTAGTGAGATTGGAGCTCTGAGTGCGGCTGTCTCCACACTCCAAATTTTTCCATGGCTTCTCCTTTCTGGGGATTTTGTCTTGTTCAGCCTTGTTCTCGATGTGCAATTCATCACAATCTGCAATGGAGACAAAAAGGGATTAGAGCCTCAGGAACAAATGAAGAAGAACTGAAGGGAGTTGTGTGTGTGTCCATTACCTTTGTTGTTTGTCATTAACCAACATATTTATTAGATTCTGATGGGTTGTTGAATGTTGCTTTCTTTGATATACTGTATGTCCAGAGACCTGTTGCCTCCAAGAGGGCCATATGGAGTCCTGCAGGCTTCCGTTGTGCACCCCTGCTCCATGCCTCTCTGCCCTCCTTGGCTGGCTTAGCAGAGTAATCGCAGCGGCGAGAAGCGAATGCAGTGTGGGGTAATAAATGTCAGACTTGACTCAGCCTTTTTTGCTTATCTCCAAATCTTTATTCGTGTAGTAAGACAGCTCATAAAATTCCTGGTGAGAGAGCGCACATTTTCTCTCTCGCCTTCCGTCCGAGCAAACAACAGACTAACACACTCAGAGTAAAACCCTCCCAAATGTGTCTGTAACCACGCCTCAAGAAAGAGACGTCATTCAGAACGTCACTCAGAACTCTTTAACCCTGTACGTTCTGAATCCCTTAACACTGTAGTGGTAAAATTGTGACCAAGCTGCGGGAGGCAGTGGAAGACAGGGGTGCCTGGCGTGCTCTGGTCCATGGGGTCACGAAGAGGCGGACACGACTAAACGACTAAACAAGAACAACAAAATTGTGAAAGCCTTTTAGAAAAAAGTGCATTTCAGATGTTTGATGTCTCATAACACCACTTCTTTTGGAGTACAGTGGATGCTCGGGTTGCAAACATGATCCGTGTGGGAGACATGTTCACAACTCGCAGCATTCGCCACCAGCAGCGTTGCATCTGCGCATGGGTGGGTCGTAATTTGGTGGTTCTGCGCATGTGCGAGCACTGAAACCTGGAAGTAACCCATTCCGGTACTTCCAGGTTCGGCTCAGTGCGCAACCCGAAAACACGCAACCTAAAGTGACTGTAACCCGAGATGTGACTGTCATACCATAATATTATATAGCAATGGAAAGATAATTTAATCAAGAATGTAGTGCAACAAAGTTTGTTCAATTATCTGTATTCTATCAAAGGTTATAGACATATGACCAGAAAAGGGAAGCACAACTTGCTTAGGTTGACTTTTGTCAGGGTATTATGTGATTGCTATCAATTTGGTTGGTAGTTACCCAGAAAGAGATGTAAAATCGTACTATTAAGTGAACAAGGCTACAGGTATGAAGAAATTAGAAGGAAGATTGGGGAAAACTTAACCAAAGCTGGTCTATATTTTTGAAGAGGTATAAGAGACTCAGTCACTCCAAAATCAGACTGGTAAAGGCAGGAAAAGGTGCAGAACAGCAAGTGATGATCGAAGAATGGAGAGACAGGGCCTGCATGACAGAAGAAAACCATTACATTCTTCATTAAATTATTTTTCCATTGATATATAGTTTTATGCTATTACTCCCCCAAAAAGTGGTGTTATGAGGTATCAAAGCTCTGAAATACACTTTCTCCAAAAGGTTTCCACAATTTTGGCCAGTAGTGTAAGTTGTTCATTTTAAAGTTAATGTACTTTTTATATGGGGACAGATTGTTATGATTAATGTTTCTGGTTTATATAAGTGTTGGAAGCCGCCCAGAGCAGCTGGGGCAACCCAGCCAGATGGGCAGAGTAAAAGTAAAAAATATTATTATTATTATTATTATTATTATTATTATTATTATTATTATTATCATCATCATCATCATCATCATCATCATCACTGCTACTGCTACCTGAGATTCAATAAGCCTGGCTCTTCTCTGGGATGAATTTGGTTTGGCCCAGTCATGGCATCCCCTCCATCTCCAATGTCAGTCGTCTCTCTGGTCAACCCAAGACTGACAGCAACAAAAACAAAAACAGAAAACTTGACAGAAGCTACTTATCTTTCCGCACAACTCTGAAGCTAAATAAAAAAAAAATCCTTCCAGTAGCACCTTAGAGACCAACTGAGTTTGTAATTAGTATGAGTTTTTGTGTGTATGCACACTTCTTCATACACAAAAAAACCCCGGGAATTTGCTGGAATACAGAAAAAACTGGAATTTGCTGTTCAAGGTTTATTGTGGGGGTGTTAGGTTCCCAGGTGTTATATTGGGCGCTGCTGAGCTATGTGGAAATGTATGAGGTTTGTTACATAGAGGTATTTTTTGAATTTCCAGGCAGATAGGACGATCCCACAGGGAGCCTTACCAAGAGAGGCCACGATCCCACGATTCTCCTCCATGACGTCCTTATGCAGAGCTCTCTGGTCAGGATCCAGCAATGCGCACTCCTCGTCCGTGAAACAAACAGCGACATCTTCAAAGCACACTGGACCCTAAAAGAAAAAGGAAATGTCCTCTTCTGAGACAGCAGAAATATGATCTGCTACACAATGCTCTGTTCTTTCCTTTCTCTTAATTGCTGTGTTGTTTCAATAGGATTGCTTTCAATAGGATTGACACTTTGACACGCATTCTGGAAACGAATGTCTAGATGCTTGGTTCTGGCCTTAAACTGCCCAGATTCTGCCAACTTCAGACAGGGTTGATTGTCTTCCCAAACAGTGATGTGCAGGCAACAAACCCCATAGATCTCTTGCACCAGGCATCTATAGAACTCCAGTTCCCTGCAGAATTCCGACAGTGCAATGAACTCAGCCTCAGTAGAGGACAGCGCAATGAAACTTTGCTTCCGGGACTTCCACCCAACTAGAGATTCCCCAAGGTTTATTACCATCCCAGATACGGACTTCCTGTCATCCAGATTCACCCCGTCGCTATCTGCCCACAAGTAAGCGCCGTCTCACCTGCAGCTGACAGCTTGAGACTGAAGTCCTTGGTATCCTGCAGGTAACGCAGCACCCGCTTGATACCATGCCAGGCATTTACACTGGGCTTTGATGCTTCCCTACTGAGCAGATTGGTAGCAAAAGCAATGTCCGGCCTGCTCCATTGGGACAGATACAACAGACTACCCAGAGCTGACTGGAAGAGCTCAGCGTTCTCAAACGCAATGCGTGCTGCTAGCCAACTGTCTTTCACGTAGCTTGTCTCCATGGGTGCCCTAACCCCTGCACAATCAGACATTCTGAACTTCTCAAGCAACTGCTCAATCTTGCCTTTCTGACTGAGCAAGAAGCTTCCATCTTCAGTCCTGTCTATCTGAACACCTAAGTAGATCCTTACTGCACCCAGGTTCTTGAGCTAAAACCGTTTTCCAAGCTCTTTGGCAAACTTCTGCACCTGTTTGTTTACCCCTGAGATGTGAATGATGTCATCAACAAAGATCAACAACATTTCCTGTGACTCCTGACCCTTTAAGGTACAGGCAGCTGTCAGCAAGACTCTTCTTGAAACCTAGCTTCTCTAAGGCTTCATTCAAGTACAAGTTTCAATTTCTGGCCGATTGCTTTAAGCCATACATCGACTTGTGAAGCTTCCATACAGTATTCAGCTCATTGCCCTCAAACGCTGGAGGAGGAAGCATGTACAGATCCTCCTGGAGCTCTGAGTTCAAATAGGCCACATCCACATCAAAGTGATGCACCTGAAAACCTCTTTGTGCAGCAATGGCTAAGAGCATGTGCAGAGTTTCACTTCTGGAAGTGGGGGCATATACCTCAGTATAATGCAGCCGCCTTTGTGTGTGAACCCTCTGGCTACTAGCCTAGCCTTGTATTGTGGTTCCCCTGTTGCTGTGGGTTTAAGACCCAGTGGCTGCTCACGGCCTGTTTGCCCACTGGCAACGTTGTGAGGGAGAACACACCTAGAGACTCCATTGAGCTCATCTCCTTCTGCATTGCCTCATGCCATTTTCTGGCTTCTTCCTGAGGCAGTTTCTGAACACCCTCAAAAACTCTCGTGTTCACACTGTGCCATGCCAACCCACACACTTGTGACTGCAAACCTGTCAGGAGGTTTACCTTTCGTTGTGCGAGCTGAATAGTGCCACTGTATTCTGCTCTGGTCAGACCTCACCTGGAGTACTGTGTCCAGTTCTGGGCACCACAGTTCAAGAAGGACACTGACAAACTGGAACGTGTCCAGAGGAGGGCAACCAAAATGGTCAAAGGCCTGGAAACGATGCCTTATGAGGAACGGCTAAGGGAGCTGGGCATGTTTAGCCTGGAGAAGAGGAGGTTAAGGGGTGATATGATAGCCATGTTCAAATATATAAAAGGATGTCACATAGAGGAGGGAGAAAGGTTGTTTTCTGCTGCTCCAGAGAAGCGGACACGGAGCAATGGATCCAAACTACAAGAAAGAAGATTCCACCTAAACATTAGGAAGAACTTCCTGACCGTAAGAGCTGTTCGACAGTGGAATTTGCTGCCAAGGAGTGTGGTGGAGTCTCCTACTTTGGAGGTCTTTAAGCAGAGGCTTGACAACCATATGTCAGGAGTGCTCTGATGGTGTTTCCTGCTTGGCAGGGGGTTGGACTCGATGGCCCTTGTGGTCTCTTCCAACTCTAGGATTCTATGATTCTATTCTATGATTCTATGAACGTCTCAACCCAGTTTCAGGTACCTCCTCAGACCCACTAGGACCAGCTAGAATGTCCTTGGCCTCAGAGAGCTCCCCCTCTGACTTACTGCGCCGTTTAGACTTCTCAGCTGAACCTGTGGGTGAGGAAGGAGCACTTCTCTGTTCAAGCTTCACAGCTTTAGGAGTTCTTCCCTCTACCTGCTCTGGGTCAGGACTCTGTGCCTCAGCAGTGGGTTCAGCCTCTACCTCTTCCTCATCAGCAGAGTAAAGCAGGCTCTCTGAAAGAACATCAGGGTTCCCATGTATGTGTGTCCATCCATTCTACTCACAGAACTCAGCACTGCTGCTGAGCAGAATCCTGGACTGATTGCCTGTTGGATAGGCAAATCTCCACCCCTTGGTCCCTGGCTCATACCCACAGAAAATCATCTTTTGGGACCTAGGGCCACCCTTTCTGAGCTTGGCCTTTGGCACAAGGACCCAGGCCTCACAGCCAAATACACGGAAGAAATGCACCTTGGGCTTCTTGCCATGCAGCAGAAAATAGGGCGTGTCCCCTACAACAGAGTAGAATGACCTGTTCAACGTGAAATTAGAATTTTTCCAGGCTTCGGCCCAAAAGTGCTGGGGAAGCCCAGCATCAGACAGCAAAGCTGCAGACATGTCCTGCAGCGTTCTGATCCTAAGTTCTGCAACACCATTCTGTTGGGCTCTGTGTGGAACCGTCAACCTGTGATGTATTCACTTCTGGCGGAAGAAACAGTTCCACTGCTGCAATCCAGTCTCTGATCAGTGGCGCAGCCTCACTCTTGTGTTTGATTATGAAGATCCACCCATTTCTAGAAAAATCATCTGTCAGAGTGAGAGCATATTTGGCCCTGCCCAGACTGGCTACTGGCATAGGGTCACACAAATCTGCATGCACCAGCTCAAAAGGACTGCTGATCACTCTTTCAGACCTTGGGTAGGAGCACATTTTCACCTTCGCCTGTTTACACACCCTGCAATCAAGAAATTTAGCACATGAACTCTGGGATCTTCTTCACATAACCCCAGGACATGTGACCCATACTCTGGTGCCAAAGATGATGGCACGCATCATGGACTGGAATGTTGGCACATTGTGCTTGAGCTGCCTCAGTGGTACCTGGACCTGCAAGAGAAGTTTCTAGCACAAACAGCCTATCTTTACATTCCACACTGACCAGGTGTTGTCCACCCCTGGAAATGAAACACATGTTATTTTCAAAACAGACTCTGTAACCATCAGCAACGGATAACAGACAGCAGGACAATCCGGGGACTACAAACGCCTCTATCAACTCCTGTAAGAAAGAGCAAAACAATGAGCCAGATTGTGTCAGAGGATGTCTGGTTCCATCTAAGGGAGCTGGGCATGTTTAGCCTGGAGAAGAGGAGGTTAAGGTGTGATATGATAGCCATGTTCAAATATATAAAAGGATGTCACATAGAGGAGGGAGAAAGGTTGTTTTCTGCTGCTCCAGAGAAGCGGACACGGAGCAATGGATCCAAACTACAAGAAAGAAGATTCCACCTAAACATTAGGAAGAACTTCCTGACAGTAAGAGCTGTTTGACAGTGGGATTTGCTGCCAAGGAGTGTGGTGGAGTCTCCTACTTTGGAGGTCTTTAAGCAGAGGCTTGACAACCATATGTCAGGAGTGCTCTGATGGTGTTTCCTGCTTGGCAGGGGGTTGGGCTCGATGGCCCTTGTGGTCTCTTCCAACTCTATGATTCTATGATCTGCAAGACAGATTTCCCAGATTTGACAGAGGTGCAGTTCTGCCAAAGACCACTAGATGGCACGAGGTGGTGGGAGGCACCAGAGTCAATTACAAAGGTCAGCACAGCATCCTGTTCACAGCTCTTTGCTATTGCCATGGAAGCTGCTAGGTGCCTTTGTTCAGAGCCATCCCTGCCAGTTCCCTTTGTTTTCTGCTTCCCACACTTTGACGATGCAGATGTGGTGGCTCTTATCTGTTGGTTGCTATGGGAGATGACCTTGGTTCCTTCTGGAGCTTCTACAGGGCAGTCTCTCACGAGATGGGGGGGGGCCTGCATCTGTGGCAGCATCTCAAAGCAAAAGCCCCCACCCTTGGGTGCAGGACAGCCTGGGCCTGCAGCTCAAACCCCGGTTCTCTGTCTACGAGCCTCTTCTCATAAACGTGTGTTCCCTGCACCCCCACCTTTGGCTGCACAGCCTGGGCCTGCTCGCCCCTCAGCTCTCTCTCTATGGCCCTCTTCATCACATGGCCTCCCAGAGACAAAGCACCCAACTGTGGTTTCAGGAACGTGGCCTTCAGCTCCCACTGGGCCCTCAGCTCCCTGATGGCCCTTGGCTCCCGCTGTGGTTACACAAACTCTCTCCAGCGCCTGCCAAGCAGCCTCAGCCATCTTGAGACCCTCAAGGTAGGGCAACAGCAAAGCGTCCACACTTGCCCTCAGCATACACAGCACCTGCTGCGCTCTCTGCAGAGCAGCCTCCACGTCTGCTGCAGCAGCTCCAGCAGCAGCCTGGGCCGATGGGGCTTGTATGCAATGCCAGAGCCCTGTGGCCATTAGCCATCCACTTGCTCTTCTAGAACAGACTTCCCAGTTCTGGCCATTGAGCCACTCAAAGGGGACGTTAAAAGTTTATTGAAGCTCTGCCATCTCCTACCCCGGGGCTCAGTACTCACGCGTGCCAGCTGTCTTCCGAGGAGAGGCCTCCAGCTTCCTCCTTGCCAGCCTGCTTCAGCACACAGCTTCGCAGCAGCTTCACCCAGCGAGCTCTACTGCCTCTGCTCTCAGCAAAGCAGCAGGCAGGATCTCAGAGCTGGGCTTCTCTGCAGCTCTTCAGCACACAGCACAGCTCAGACATGAGAGCTCGGCTTGTCTTTACAGCGTAACTCTGCGTCCATAACCTCTGAGATTTATTGCTCGGGGGGAAAGGTCCTGCAAGCTTCTGTTACGCAGTCGGCTTTCCCGGACTTCTGAGCGTAGCAGAGTAAAAACACAGCGGTCAAAGCCCTTAGCCTTCTGTCTTCTGTGCGTGTCGTTAGTGTGCGTAAATCAAGAGCCCATGCAGCTTTTCCTAAGCTAAAGGTCTTTATTTTTACAGCAGTAAATTATCCAGTATCGAACAGATCGTAACTCATGACTGTTCCGTACAAAAGACAAAGCAGAATAGAACAAAGAAAAAGAGATTCTGGATGTGATGCAAGATCCCTCCGCCCCACAGAAGGCTGGATGCATACACTGAGCTGTTTAACCCTGTGAGCTCAGGTTCTCCTCACAGGATGGGGGCAGGCCCCATTTCGCAGCAGATGGGGCTGGATAGGTGAATCCTGGACACTATTTGTTCTCGTCTGTCCGCTGCTTAGAAGCCTATTTTAGCATTCATTGATGAATATAGAAATACAAGAAGCCTACTTTGGATGGCCATCTGTCTTGGAGGATCTAGCTGAGACTCCTGCAATGCAGGGGGTGGGACTTGATGACCCTTGGGGTCCCTTTCAACTCTAGGATTCCATGAAAACTGCAACTACAGGTGAATCCTACTGTCAACATTGAGAAGGCTGGTGTCACAGAGTTATCGGGGCAGGAAATCCCACACTTCACAGCTGGAGTTAGCTCTTTATCAGCAAGAACACGATGTTCACAGACTTGGCTATGTTTCGGGCCTCATGAGAAGAGCAGCTCATTTCTTGAGGGTCTGTCAGTTTGCACTGTCAATCAATTAATGGACTAGTTGTCTAGGTGGAAGTTTCTTTAGTGTGGAGAGATTTGAAAAGTGAGATGATACAGGGCAAAGTTTGTTGATGTGGTCTGGTAAAGAAGTGCTCTGTTGAATATTCTGTTGGAGAGATTTGCTATAAAGCGAGGTTTTCAGGTCTTGGTTTATATGTTTGAGTGGAGTTTATATACTATTAGTAAGATAAGATATAAACCTTATCTTATAGCTGTTTTGATGAGTGAGTTGTGTTTTTTCCTTAACTGTGTAAGGTTTCATAGGTAGCCTTTTGTTTTCTAATGTGAAAGACAACATTTAGTTTTAGGAGTCAGGATGTTGTTCTGCTGCTCACAGAAGCTTCTGGTCAGACTGTGTCATCTGCTGGTGAACTGCAGGTCTACCAACCAAAGGCTAGGATTTATTCTTGTTGAAGGAAAGTGTACATGCAATGTTTTTCCAGAGGTGTTTTGCATATCAATACTTCCTGCACTTAATAAATGGGGGGATGGTCAGTCTGCATTTCTTAGCGGAGAAAGTATTGATCTGATATGTAGAGCTCTTTCCTATTCTAGTTAATTCAAGAGGGTTCCGGAAGCTTCTCTGCAAAAAAGAAACAGGCAGAAGGTTCGTAAGCTTTGGGTTATTCCTTCAGAGTACAGCTGGTTTAAAGAGGTTCTGTCAACTCTTCTGTCAAGGTCATGCTGACTATAAGAAGAGGTCAGAAGGAGCCTGGGTTTCACTTTCTCTCTCTCTCCCTCCCTTCTGGTGTTCTGTACATAGTATGCTGAGTGTTAAGGTTTAGACATTCTAAGTTGTGGTAAGTTTCAGTTAAGTCTGCTGCAACTGGATTTCTTATGGACAGGGTCAATCCTGAACATTTTGGATGTGGGACCATTATGCTCATTTGTCTTCATTAGCTGTAAAGCTCTGCTGGATGAAATGCTGGGTGAGATCCCATGGACAGTAATACTAAAAGGAAAGGGAGTTCATGATGGCTGGGAGTTTGTTAAGAGGGAGATAGTAAAAGCACAACGTCAGGCAATACCATTGAGACGGAAACATGGAAGGTGCCTAAAGAGGAATTCAAACAAATAGCCAGCACGTGTAGACACAAAGTCAGAAAAGCTAAAGCACAGAATGAACTCAGGCTTGCTAGAGAGGTTAAAAGCAACAAAAAAGGCTTTTATGGGTATGTTCGTAGCAAAAGGAAGAACAAAGAAACAGTGGGGTCACTCAGAGGAGAAGATGGTGAAATGCAAACAGGGGACACAGAAAGGGCTGAACTCCTCAATGCCTTCTTTGCCTCAGTCTTCTCCGATAAAGAAAACAATGCCCGACCTGAAGAATTTGGAGCAAATGATTCAGCAAAGGAAACACAGCCCAGAATAACTAAGGAGATAGTACAAGAATACTTGGCTAGTCTAGATGTATTCAAGTCTCCAGGGCCAGACGAACTGCATCCAAGAGTATTAAAAGAACTGGCAGATGTGATCTCAGAACCACTGGCAGTCATCTTTGAGAATTCCTGGAGAACAGGCGAAGTCCCGGCAGACTGGAGGAGGGCAAATGTTGTCCCTATTTTCAAAAAGGGGAAAAGAGAGGACCCAAATAATTACCGCCCAGTCAGTCTGACATCAATACCAGGGAAGATTCTGGAGCAGATCATTAAGCAAACAGTCTGTGAGCACCTAGAAAGGAATGCTGTGATCACCAATAGTCAGCATGGATTTCTGAAAAATAAGTCATGTCAGACTAACCTGTTCTCGTTTTTTGACAAAATTACAAGCCTGTCTTGGGCCCGGTCTTATTCAACATCTTTATCAACGACTTGGATGATGGACTCAAGGGCATCCTGATCAAATTTGCAGATGACACCAAACTGGGAGGAGTGGCTAACACCCCAGAGGACAGGATCACACTTCAAAACGACCTTGACAGATTAGAGAACTGGGCCAAAACAAACAAGATGAATTTGAACAGGGGGAAATGTAAAGTATTGCACTTGGGCAAAAAAAAATGAGAGGCACAAATACAAGATGGGTGACACCTGACTTGAGAGCAGTACATGTGAAAAGGATCTAGGAGTCTTGGTTGACCACAAACTTGACATGAGTCAACAGTGTGACGCGGCAGCTAAAAAAGCCAATGCAAACTGTTTGATTACCCTCCGAACAAAAGAAGAGAGAGATAAAATATTGAGTCTGCACTTCCAGCAGACATTGGAGATACAAGAATCAAAAGTAGAGATTTTTAAGGACATTCCGAAATATTTACTGGATCTTAGGGCTAACTACGGAGAGTTGGCGGCCCTGCTGAGAGGAAACAGAATTGTTTTCAGGTGGGAGTTTCCCCAAGGCCTTTCTTTTACCTTTAAAGGGAAAAAAATCAAAATATGATCAGTGGAAGACAAAGAAATTTTTTTGAGAGAGCACGGAGAAAATCTACAAAAAGGAGTTGAAGAAGAAGAGCCAAGAGCACTAAAACCAGGAACATTAGACTTAGTATCACTACCTTTGGGATTGGACAAACTAGAGAAAGTGACACCACTGACAAAAGAAGAGGAATCATTGGGAGCAGTTGGAGGAAAAGCAAAATAACTATACCATGTCTCTGCAACTATTAAGTTGGAACATTCACGGTTTTAATTCCCCGGAGAAAAGGAAAAAAGTGTTTCATTATTGAAAAAGGAGCAATTGGACTTGATTTGCTTACAGGAAACTCATGTGATAAGGCTACACAGGAAAGTATTGATCAACAAAAGATTGGGTCAGGAGTTTATTTCGTCGGATAAAGTTAAAAAGAGAGGAGTTGTAATCTATGCTAAAGAGAGCCTATCACCGAAATTCATTTTTAAAGATGATCAAGGAAAATTTGTGGCAATTGAAATTCAAATTCAAGGAGAGAAATTCTTAATAGTAGGAGTTTATGCACCAAATGAGGGGAAATCTGAATTTTTTAAGAAGTTGCATGAGACATTGTTGGACTACATGGAGTATAATATCATTATGATGGGAGATATGAATGGAGGGTGTCCACAAATATGGATAAGTCACAAAGACAGGTAGTTACTAAAGATGGCAGACTGCCAAAAACTTTCTTTGATATGACTGACAACATGGACTTACCGTATTTTTCGCCCCATAAGACGCACTTTTTCCCCTCCAAAAATGAAGGGGAAATGTGCCTGCGTCTTATGGGGCGAATGCAGGCTTTCGCTGAAGCCTGGAGAGCGAGGGGGGTCGGTGCGTACCGACCCCTCTCGCTCTCCAGGCTTCAGGAAGCTCTGCGCAACCCTCGGGAGACCGGCTCGAGGGTTGCGCAGAGCTGCCGGCAATCCCGGGACCAGCGCAGCTCTGCGCAGCCACCGGGAGCCGGGGGAGAAGCTCCGACCCGCTCCCGGTGGCCGTGCAGAGCTGCCTGCGGTCCTGGGACCAGCGCAGCTCTGCCCGGCCACCGGGAGCCGGGGGAGAAGCTCCGCCCCGCTCCCGGTGGCCGTGCAGAGCTGCCTGCGGTCCTGGGACCAGCGCAGCTCTGCCCGGCCACCGGGAGCCGGGGGAGAAGCTCCGCCCCGCTCCCGGTGGCCCTGCAGAGCTGCCTGCGGTCCTAGGACCAGCGCAGCTCTGCCCGGCCACCGGGAGCCGGGGGAGAAGCTCCGCCCCGCTCCCGGTGGCCCTGCAGAGCTGCCTGCGGTCCTGGGACCAGCGCAGCTCTGCCCGGCCACCGGGAGCCGGGGGAGAAGCTCCGCCCCGCTCCCGGTGGCCGTGCAGAGCTGCCTGCGGTCCTAGGACCAGCGCAGCTCTGCCCGGCCACCGGGAGCCGGGGGAGAAGCTCCGCCCCGCTCCCGGTGGCCCTGCAGAGCTGCCTGCGGTCCTGGGACCAGCGCAGCTCTGCCCGGCCACCGGGAGCCGGGGGAGAAGCTCTGCCCCGCTCCCGGTGGCCCTGCAGAGCTGCCTGCGGTCGCGGGACTGCAGGCAGGTCTACGCCGCCATCCCGAGCGGGGCGCTAAGTCCCGCCCCGCTCGGGATGGCGGCACAGAGCTGCCTGCCGTCGCGGGACTGCCGGCAGGTCTACGCCGCCATCCCGAGTGGGGCGCTAAGTCCCATCCCGCTCGGGATGGCGGCACAGAGCTGCCTGCCGTCGCAGGACTGCAGGCAGGCCTACGCCGCCATCCCGAGCGGGGCGCTAAGTCCCGTCCCGCTCGGGATGGCGGCACAGAGCTGCCTGCCGTCGCGGGACTGCAGGCAGGCCTACGCCGCCATCCCCAGCGGGGCGCTAAGTCCCATCCCGCTCGGGATGGCGGCACAGAGCTGCCTGCTGTCGCGGGACTGCAGGCAGGCCTACGCCGCCATCCCGAGCGGGGCGCTAAGTCCCGTCCCGCTCGGGATGGCGGCACAGAGCTGCCTGCCGTCGCGGGACTGCAGGCAGGCCTACGCCGCCATCCCGAGCGGGGCGCTAAGTCCCGTCCCGCTCGGGATGGCGGCACAGAGCTGCCTGCCATCGCGGGACTGCAGGCAGGCCTACGCCGCCATCCCCAGCGGGGCGCTAAGTCCCGCCCCGCTCGGGATGGCGGCACAGAGCTGCCTACCGTCCCGGGACTGCAGGCAGGCCTACGCCCCATCCCCAGCGGGGCGCTAAGTCCCGCCCCGCTCGGGATGGCGGCACAGAGCTGCCTCCCCTCCCGGGACTGGTGCACTTCTCCCCATCGCCAGCCCCACAAGCTCGGGGGACAGCGGGGAGGCAGAGTGTGCCTTCCCACTGTTCCCCGACCTGGTTCTTCCAGCCCCGCACCTGGGGGGGAAATAAATTTTTTTTTCTTTATTTCCCCCCCAAAAAACTAGGTGCGTCTTATGGGCCGGAGCGTCTTATGGGGCACAAAATATGGTAATTGACATTTGGAGAACTAAGAACCCCTTGGGTAGAGAGGGAACTTTCTTCTCTGAAGCCAAAATGACATGGACAAGAATCGACCAAATTTGGATAACTAGAGGATTGGCTCCTAAAATTCGAAAAGCGGAAATTTGTCCTAAAACTTGCTCCGACCATAATGCTGTGAGAATGGAGATGAAATTAACACCAATTGGTTCCTTTAGATGGAGGATGAATGACACCTTGTTTAGAGATGCAGAGGTTACCAAGAAGGCCCAAAAAACCTTGAGAGACTATTTTGAGATAAATTTGAATGCCACGGTTGAAAAAAGAGTAACCTGGGACGCAAGCAAAGCGGTCATGAGAGGGTTTCTGATTCAACAAAATGCAATAAAGAAGAGAACCCAAAACGAGGAAAAAGATAAAATTTTGGAGAAAATAAAAGAAGGAGAGAAGAAATTAAGAGCGAAACCAAAGTCCCAAGAGATTCTAAGAGAAATAAAGTTATATCAAGTACAATATATGAAAATGATAAATCAGGAAATAGAATGGAAAATTAAACAGATGAGACAAAAGACATTTGAATCGGCTAATAGATGTGGGAAACTGCTAGCTTGGCAGATGAAAAAAAGACAAAAATTAAACACTATTACAAATTTGGAAGTGGAAGGAAAGAATATACAGAATCCATCGGAGATTAGAAAGTGCTTCCAAAGATATTTTAAACAGCTATATACACAAGGGCCACAGAAAGAGACTGATATAGACCAATTTTTAAGAACAAATGGATTAGAAAAAATCTCTCAAGAAAATAAGTTAATGCTGAATTATAAAATAATGGAACAGGAGGTGGAAGGTGCCATCCAGAATATGCAGTTGGGCAAAGCTCCAGGGCCGGATGGTTTAACCTCAAAATATTACAGATCTTTGAAAGATTGTTTAATTCTACCACTAAAGGAGGTTTGTAATGAAATTTTGGAGGGGGGGAAAGCGCCAGAGTCGTGGAAGGAAGCTTACATTACACTTATACCGAAAACTGAGTCTGAAAAAACGCAACTTAAGAAATACCGCCCGATATCCCTTCTTAACGTGAATTACAAAATTTTTGCAGATATATTGGCTAAAAGGTTGAAAAAAGTTTTAGTTGAGGAGATACATAAAGACCAAGCTGCTTTCTCCCGTGTAGACACTTGTCTGACATCACGAGAAATATATTTATTTATTTTTTGAAAATAATGTTTATTAAAGTTTCACAAACAATAAAAAGTTTCAAAATTTAAACATATGAAAAACTACAAAAATGAAAAAATACAGAAACAAAACACATAAAAAATAGACAATAGAAAACAATTAACAAAAGAAGGGAAGGAAAAAAGGAGAAAAAACAAAAAACAAAAAACAAACCAGAAAATAGATTAGTATTTTCATATCTGTCAGAGCTGCTTCCAGATCCTAGCTCACAGAGGATCACGCTAGCCAGCAATCATTAAGTAAAAGTCTTTATTGAGTTACAGTTTCCATTCTCAAGCTGCTGCGTGCAACTCTACGTCTAGTAGCTAGATCGGCGAAGCTCCGTCTGAGTCTCCGCCCCTTGTGCACCAACTTAATATCCTAGCCCTGCTCCACCTTTTCCGCCTGACTGTTCTCCTCTGGGTCCCTCTGCCCCCCAGGGTCTCTTCCTTCCTGGATTCTTCTGACGCCGACCCCCCGGACTCTCCTTGCGCCGGGCTTTAGGACCTGGCTCTCTTTCAGGGCTGCCTACTGCGTCACTTCCCTGTGCATTTGAACTTGGCGCGCGCGCCCAACCTTCCACTTTCCGTCTGACCGTTTCTTCGCTCCCCGATGGAGGTGTGGCCACTCCTGACTCATGCCCTCCCTCCTGTGGTGAGCTGCCAGCGCTTGCCCCCTGGCACCCTTCCTCTTCCCTGCTCTCTGGCGGTGACGCTGGTCCCGATTTCCAACTGCTCTCCTCTGAGTCCCCTCTGGCTCTATCTTCCTGGGGTGCCCCCCTAGGCTCCCCCCTTGCCCTGGCCACTGGTGCTCCTTTCTGTGAATCTTCTGATTCACTGGAAAGACTCGGAGATCTCGGGTCGTCGTCATCACTCATCTTTTCCTCTGCCTCCTCCCCCTCGCTCTCTGTTTCCTCCCTTGCCCTTGCCTCTGCTCCTGAACCCCTGACAATATCTTATACTTCATTCACTAGTTTCTTGACCTCCTCACACCTCCCATTTTGTATTCCAGTTCAGATATTAAATTCAGCAAATCCTTACCCTCTAGCATTTATCCTCACTCAAGATATTAACCTATTAAAAATATCAATTTTCCAGTTATCAACCCCTATTTACATTTTCTTAGAAATCTTTTTACCAATACCACTTCTTTTCCATCAGACATCGTTTTAACATTCCTTAATTTTACAGTGCTTCTGCAAGTAGTCTTTAAATTTCTTCCAGTCTTCCTCCACCGACTTCTCCCTGGTCACGAATTCTGCCAGTCATTTCTGCCAATTCCATGTAGTCCATCACTTTCATCTGCTATTTTTCCAGTGTGGGTAGCTTCTGTGTCTTCCAGTACTTTGCAATGAGAATTCTTGCTGCTGTTGTGGCGTACAAAAAGAAAGTTCTATCCTTCTTTGGCACCAATTGGCCGACTATGCCCAGGAGAAAGGCCTCTGGTTTCTTCAGGAAGGTATATTTAAATACCTTTTTCATTTCATTATAGATCATCTCCCAGAAAGCCTTAATCCTTGGGCACATCCACCAAAGGTGAAAGAATGTACCTTCAGTTTCTTTACATTTCCAACATTTATTATCAGGCAAATGATAGATTTTTGCAAGCTTGACTGGTGTCATGTACCACCTGTATATCATTTTCATAATATTCTCTCTTAAGGCATTACATGCCGTGAATTTAATCCCGGTGGTCCACAACTGTTCCCAGTCAGCAAACATAATGTTATGTCCAACATCCTGTGCCCATTTAATCATAGCAGATTTGACTGTTTCATCCTGAGTATTCCACTTTAACAGCAAGTTATACATTCTTGAAAGTATCTTAGTATTGGGATCTAGCAATTCTGTTTCCAACTTTGATTTTTCCACCTGAAAGCCATTTTTTTTTATTGTATACAATTTTATTTAAATTGTATACCTCTCTTATTTGATAATAATGAAGCCAATCTCGCACTCTATCTTTTAATTTCTCAAAACTCTGCAATTTCAATTTGTCTCCTTCTTGCTCTAGAATCTCCCAATATTTTGGCCACTTGGCCTCCATATTGAGCCTTTTTTGAGCTTTTGCCTCCATTGGTGACAACCACCTTGGGGTTTTATTTTCAAGTAAGTCTTTATATTGTATCCAGACATTGAACAGTGCTTTTCTGACAATATGTTTTTTAAATGCCTTGTGTGCTTTAACCTTGTCGTACCACAAATATGCATGCCACCCAAAAACATTGTTGAAACCTTCTAAATCCAAAATGTCTGTGTTCTCAAGAAGCAGCCAGTCCTTCAACCAGCAGAAAGCTGCTGATTCATAATAGAGTTTAAGGTCTGGCAGGGCAAATCCCCCTCTTTCTTTTGCATCGGTTTAAATTTTAAATTTTAATATTTTAAATTTTATTCTGGGTTTCTTGCCCTGCCAGACAAATTTAGAAATGTCTCTCTGCCACTTCTTGAAACAGTCCATTTTATCCAAAATTTGTAACGATTGAAACAAAAACAACATTCTTGGCAATACAGTCATCTTAATAACAGCAATTTGGCCCAACAAGGAAAGCTTCAAGTTTGACCATATTTCTAAGTCCTTTTTAACACCCGACCAACATTTTTCGTAATTGTCCTTAAATAAGTTCCCGTTTTTAGCTGTCATGTTAATCCCCAAATATTTCACCTTCTTGACCACTGTTAAACCTGTCTCATTCTGAAACCTCTCTCTTTCAGTCATTGTTATGTTTTTCTCAAGAACTTTGGTTTTTAACTTATTCAACTTAAATCCTGCCACATGACCAAACTCCTGGATCAGTTCTAATACTCTTTTAGTGCTAGATTCCGGCTCCTGTAATGTCAATACTAAATCATCTGCAAAAGCTTTCAATTTGTATTGTTTAGCTCCGACCATTATACCTTTAATCAGATGGTCCCTTCTTATCATGTTTAATAAAACCTCCAGGACGGAAATAAAAAGTAATGGGGAAATTGGGCAACCTTGTCGTGTCCCTTTCTCTATCTTAAATTCCTCTGTTACCACGTTATTAACTATTAATTTAGCCTTTTGTTCTGAGTAAATTGCACTTATACCATTTTCAAACCCTTGACCGACCCCCATCCCCTGAAGATTTTTCTTCATAAAACTCCAAGAAATATTATCAAAGGCTTTTTCGGCATCCACAAAGATTAAAACTGCTTTGGTGTTAATGTCCTCTTGCAACTTCTCCAAAATGTTAATTATATTCCTCGTATTATCAGACAAGTGTCTGCCTGGAAGAAAGGCAGCTTGGTCCTTGTGTATCTCTTCCTTTAATACTTTTTTTAACCTCTTAGCCAAAATATCAGCAAAAAATTTATAATCCACATTTAACAGGGATATGGGTCGGTAGTTCTTAAGTTGTGTCTTTTCAGACTCAATTTTCGGTATAAGTGTAATAAATGCTTCTTTCCACGACTCTGGCGCTCTTTCCCCCTCCAGAATTTCATTACAAACCTCCTTTAGTGGTTGAATTATCCAATCCTTCAAAGTTCTATAGTATTTTGAGGTTAAGCTGTCCGGCCCTGGAGATTTTCCCAACTGCATATTCTGAATGGCACCTTCCACCTCCTGTTCTGTAATTTTATAGTTCAGCATTATCTTATTTTCTTGCGAGATTTTTTGTAATCCATTTGTTTTCAAAAACTGGTCTATATCAAACTCTTTCTGAGGCCCTTGTGTATATAGTTGTTTAAAGTACCTCTGAAAGCATTTTCTAATTTCCACTGGGTTCTGAATGTTTTTTCCTTCCACTTCCAAATTGGTAATAGTATTGAGTTTTTGTCTTTTCTTCATCTGCCAAGCTAGCAGTTTCCCACATTTATTTGCCGATTCAAAAGTCCTTTGTCTCATTTGTTTAATTTTCCATTCAATTTCCTGATTCATCATCTTCATATAATGCACTTGATATAACTTTATTTCTCTCAGAATCTCTTGTGAGTTGGGTTTCAATCTCAGTTTTTTCTCGCCCTCTTTTATTTTATCCAAAAAAAATTCTTTTTTCGCGTTTTGAGCTCTCTTCTTTAGTGAATTCTGTTGGATCAGAAACCCCCTCATAACTGCTTTACTTGCATCCCAAATTACTCTTTTTTCCACAGTGGTATTCAAATTTATCTCGAAATAGTCTCTCAGGGTTTTTTGGGCCTTTTTGGTCACCTCTTGATCTCTAAACAGTGTGTCATTCATCCTCCATCTGAAGGAACCGGTTGGTGTTAGTCTCATCTCCATTTTCACGGCATTATGGTCGGAGCACGTCTTAGGGCAGATCTCTATCTTCCTGATCTTGGGTGCCAGTCCTCTAGTTATCCAGATTTGGTCAATTCTTGTCCATGTCTTTTGAGCTTCAGAAAAGAAGGTTCCCTCGCTACCCAAGGGATCCCTGGTCCTCCAAATGTCAATCAAGTCCATATTGTCAGTCAGTTCAAAAAAGGTTTTTGGTAGTCTACCATCTTTAGTAACTACCTGTCTCTGTGACTTGTCCATATTTGTAGATACCACCCCGTTCATATCTCCCATCAAAACGATGTTGTAGTCCATATAGTCCAATAAAGTCTCATGCAACTTCTTGTAGAATGTATATTTCCCCTCATTCGGTGCGTATACACCTACTATCAGGAATTTTTCTCCTTGTGTTTGAATTTCAATTGCTATAAATCTTCCTTGATCATCTTTAAAAACAAATTTCGGTGACAGGCTCTCTTTTGCATAGATAACCACTCCTCGCTTTTTAACTTTGTCCGATGAGATAAATTCTTGGCCCAACCTCTAGTTAATCAATATTTTCCTGTGTAGCCTTGTCACATGTGTTTCCTGTAAACAAATTAAGTCCAATTGTTCCTTTTTGAGTATTTGAAAAACTTTTTTCCTTTTCTCCGGGGAATTAAATCCGTGAATGTTCCAGCTTAATAGTTGCAGAGACATGATGTATTTAAATTTACTCTCCTCCAACTGCTCCCAATGATTCCTCTTCTTCTGACGGTGGTATCACTTTCTTTGTCTTGTCCACTCCCAAAAGTGGTAGTACTTTGTCTAGTATTCCTGGTGGTAAGGCTCCTGGCTCTCCGAGAAATATAATTAAAATTTTAGAGAAACTGCAAGTGAACATTAATACTAAAGCAGTTTTGATATTTGTTGATGCGGAGAAAGCCTTTGATCATATTTCTTGGGAGTTTTATGAAGAAAAATCTTCACGGGATGGGGGTCGGTCAAGGTTTTGAAAATGGTATAGGTGCAATTTACTCAGAACAAAAGGCTAAATTGATAGTTAACAATGTGGTGACAGAAGAATTTAAGATGGAGAAAGGGACACGACAAGGCTGCCCAATTTCCCCATTACTTTTTATTTCCGTCCTGGAGGTTTTGTTAAATATGATTAGAAGGGGCCATCTGATCAAAGGTATTCAGGTCAGAGCTAAACAGTACAAACTTAAAGCTTTTGTAGATGATTTAGTATTGACATTACAGGAGCCAGAATCTAGTACCAAAAGAGTATTAGAATTGATTGAGGAATTTGGTCAAGTGGCAGGATTTAAGTTGAACAAGTTAAAGACTTGAGAAAAGTCTTGAGAAAAAATTAACATCGATTGAGAAAGAGAGGTTTCAGAAGGAGACAGGTTTAACACTAGTTAAGTAAGTAAAAATACCTGGGGGTTAACATGACCGCTAAGAACTTAAATCTATTTAAGGACAACTATGAGAAATGCTGGTCAGAAGTGAAAAAGGATCTTGAAATATGGTCAAACTTGAAGCTTTCCTTGTTTGGTCGAATTGCTGTTATAAAGATTAATGTTTTGCCAAGAATGTTGTTTTTGTTTCAATCATTGCAAATTTTGGACAAAATGGACTGTTTCAAGAGGTGGCAGAGAGACATTTCTAGATTTGTCTGGCAGGGCAAGAAGCCCAGAATAAAATTTAAAATATTAACTGATGCAAAGAACAGAGGTGGATTTGCCCTGCCAGACCTTAAACTTTATTATGAATCAGCAGCATTTTGCTGGTTGAAAGAATGGCTGCTTCTTGAGAACACAGACATTTTGGATTTAGAAGGCTTTAATAACGTTTTTGGGTGGCATGCATATCTGTGGTACGACAAGGTTAAAGCACACAAAGCATTTAAAAACCATATTGTCAGAAGAGCATTGTTTAATGTCTGGACAAGATATAAAGATTTACTTGAAAATAAAACCCCAAGGTGGCTATCACCGATGGAAGCGAAGGCTCAGAAAAAGCTCAATATGGAGGCCAAATGGCCAAACTATTGGGAGATTTTGGAAAAGGAGGGTGACAAACTGAAATTGCAGAGTTCTGAGAAATTAAAAGATAAAGTGCGAGATTGGCTTCATTATTATCAAATAAGGGAGGCTTACAATTTGGACAAAAAAATTGGCTTCCAGGTGGAAAAATCAAAATTGGAAACAGAACTATTAGATCCCAAAACTAAGATATTATCAAGAATGTATAACTTGCTGTTGAAATGGAATACTCAGGATGAACCGGTGAAATCTGCTATGATTAAATGGGCACAAGATGTTGGACAGAACATAATGATGGCTGACTGGGAACAGTTGTGGACCACGGGTATGAAATTTACGGCATGTAATGCCTTAAGAGAGAATATTATGAAAATGATATACAGGTGGTACATGACACCAGTCAAGCTTGCAAAAATATACCATTTGCCCGATAATAAATGTTGGAAATGTAAAGAAACTGAAGGTACATTCTTTCACCTCTGGTGGACGTGCCCAAGGATTAAGGCTTTCTGGGAAATGATCTATAATGAATTGAAAAAGGTATTTAAATATACCTTCTTGAAGAAACCAGAGGCCTTTCTCCTGGGCATGGTCGGCCAAATGGTGCCAAAGAAGGACAGAACTTTTTTTATGTATGCCACAACAGCAGCAAGAATACTTATTGCAAAGTATTGGAAGACCCAAGATCTACCCACCCTGGAAGAATGGCAGATGAAGGTGATGGACTATATGGAATTGGCGGAAATGTCTGGCAGAATCCGAGACCAGGGAGAAGAGTTGGTGGAAGAAGACTGGAAGAAATTTAAAGACTATTTGCAGAAACATTGTAAAATTAATAAATGTTAAAATGATGTTGGATTGAAATGAAACGGCTTTAGCAACAAGGTTAAAAAGAATATGTAAAAATGGATTGGTAACTAGCTGAAAATACGAATTTATAATATGTTAAGGATTTAACCATGTGAACTGCAATACAAAAAAGGGAGGTGTGAGGAGGTCAGGAAACAAGCAAATGAAATATAAGACAAGAAAAGATTGATTTGTTTTTAACTGTTTTTCTATTTTTCATGTATTTTGTATTTTTCCTTTGTATTTTTGTACCTTTCTTATTTTTATTTTTTATTCTTTTATTTCGTAATTTTTTCTGTAATTTTTTCCTGTCTGTAAAACTTTAATAAATATTAAAAAAATAAAAAACATATAATATGTTAAGATATAGAATTAAGATAAAAACGAAGAGGGAAAGGATTTGCTGAATTAAACATGTGAGCTGGAATACAAAAAAAGGAGGTGTGAGGAGGTCAGGAAACAAGTAAATGAAATATAAGACATGAAAAGATTGATTTGTTTTTAATTGTTTCTTATTTTCCATGTATTTTGTATTTTCCCTATGTATTTTTGTACCTTTTTCTTTTTTATTTTTATTTAGTAATTTTTCTTTTCTGTTTGTAAAACTTTAATAAATATTATTCTAGAAAATAAAAAAATAAAATAAAAAAGCCAATGCAATTCTGGGCTGCATCAATAGGAGTATAGCATCTAGATCAAGGGAAGTAATAGTGCCACTGTATTCTGCTCTGGTCAGACCTCACCTGGAGTACTGTGTCCAGTTCTGGGCACCACAGTTCAAGAAGGACACTGACAAACTGGAACGTGTCCAGAGGAGGGCAACCAAAATGGTCAAAGGCCTGGAAACGATGCCTTATGAGGAACGGCTAAGGGAGCTGGGCATGTTTAGCCTGGAGAAGAGGAGGTTAAGGGGTGATATGATAGCCATGTTCAAATATATAAAAGGATGTCACATAGAGGAGGGAGAAAGGTTGTTTTCTGCTGCTCCAGAGAAGCGGACACGGAGCAATGGATCCAAACTACAAGAAAGAAGATTCCACCTAAACATTAGGAAGAACTTCCTGACAGTAAGAGCTGTTTGACAGTGGAATTTGCTGCCAAGGAGTGTGGTGGAGTCTCCTACTTTGGAGGTCTTTAAGCAGAGGCTTGACAACCATATGTCAGGAGTGCTCTGATGGTGTTTCCTGCTTGGCAGGGGGTTGGACTCGATGGCCCTTGTGGTCTCTTCCAACTCTAGGATTCTATGATTCTATGATACAATTGCCTCTGGTCTATTTTGGGGGATCCTGTAACATGTTTAGGTTTTACTCTGCTAACTATACATTGGAGTTCTGCCTGGATCAATACTGAGTAGAATTCCATGACAGGGTCTTCCTCCATGAAATCTGGACTGATTTGCGGTGCCCAGAAGCAGAGCTGTTTGGAGCAGAGTGTTCAAGCTGCCGCTGTTGCTGTTGCTGTTGCTGCTGCTTGATTTATGGAGGTATGTTGCTGACTGCCAAAGGAAGAAGATAGCATCCCTGTTTGCCTGTTAATTGCGCTCTGAGTGGGAGAGAGAGTGGCTGAAGGAGTCAAAGCTTTATCTGTGTTGCACGAGGGAAGTGTCTTGCTCTAAGTAATAGCAGACATGGCCTGTGCACATTCTGGCCAGATGGCTCTGTCCTTTCCTCTCCTGACGCCTGAAACCTATGCAGTTTGGCAAGTAAAGATGAAAGCGCTTTTACAGAGGGAAAAGCTATTTCACACGATAGAAGATGACCCTCCCGATGAGGATGCTGATGATTGGGCTGAGTGGCATGCTGCAGATATGAAAGCCCGAGGGACAATTGTTTTGAGTGTTTCAGACCACTTGCTGGTGAACTTAGAGGGTCAAGAGACTGCACAAGCTGTTTGGCATAAGTTGAGAGATATGCATCTGAGGCAAAATGCTGGTTCCAGTGTGATTTTCTTTAAGAAGCTGTGCAGGCTGCAGTTGGAGAAAGGTGGTGATTTGCCTAGCCATCTATCTTAATTAAAGCGTCTCAGACAGGACCTTGTTCAGCGAGACCTGGCTATTTCAGAGGCTGTGTTTTCAATGCTAATGATCAATAGCCTAGATGAGTCTTATGATGGAGTAGCTGCCCAGATTTCCACGATGCCTTCTGACCGGCTAATAGAAGATTATGTCTCTAGTGTGCTTCTGAATGAGTGGGATCGCAGACAGGCTGTTAAAGAAAGCCGGGAAAACTGTGCTGTTAAAAATGTGCTTGAAAATGTGCCTGAGTCTTCAGCAGGGGAAAGTGAAAGTGAAACTGCTGCTGTTAAAGCTTTGAAATTGAAGCGGTGCTTTTCGTGTGGAGCACAAGGCCATTTGAGTTTCCAGTGCAAGAAGTCTTCAAAGAAGAAGGGAAACTTCAGAAGCAGAGGGGGAGGAGGAAGAAATCCCCAAGCACCTGCTACTTCAAAGGCCTTGATCTCTCGCTGTTCCAGTCAACGTGGGCGGAGTTTCTTCGTGGTCGACTCTGGCTGTTCAAACCACGTGGCCAAAGATAAGAATCTCTTTGTTCAGCTTGAGAAGCAAGAGAAAGAAATTCATCAAGCAGACGGGACAGTTCTCACGAGTGTGGCTCAGGGAACTGTGTTCTTAAAGAGCCTGAATGCAACTATTAATAATGTCCTGTATGCACCTGATATTCAGGACAATTTGTTGAGTGTTTCCCAGCTTGATCGTCAAGGGTTTAAGGTGGTGTTTGCTAAATCTCGCTGTGAAATTCTTAGAGTTGGCAAGCTCATTCTGTATGCAAAATGTGTAAATGGATTGTACCAATTGCCTTTTGTTTCAGGTACAGGCACTGCAGAAGCAACTGAGAAAGAGTGTTGCAATTTATCTGTAGATAAGAATGAGAAGTTGCATGACCAATGTATTCATTACCATCGCATTTATGCTCATCTGAATTTCCAGGCTGTGGCAAAAATGCCTGATATGGTTCAGGGTATGAGGTTGAAAGAATGTCCCTACCACATGAAATGTGTTTCTTGTGCTGAGAGTAAGGCAAGGCAAGCTCCCAAAGGTACAGAGTCTGGGAGAGAGGCCAAGAAACCATATGAAGTCATTCATGCAGACTTAGTGGGGCCTCTAGCGCTCTCTAGAGGCAATTCAATGTTTTTCATGGTTCTGATAGACTCCTATTCAAAATATGTTTGGGTCTATGTGCTGCAGAAAAAGTCTGAAGCCTTTACCAAGTTTCGCCAGTTTTGTAAATGGCTCAGAAATGTACATAATGAGAATGTACGTTTTCTTTTCACAGACAAGGGTGGAGAGTTTTGTTCAGAAGAGTTTGAGAGTTTTCTTTCTGAACAGGGCATTGAGCATAGGACCGCCACGCCCAGATCACCCTGGCAGAATGGTTTATGTGAGAGAGTGAACCAAACCCTGCAGCAAGGAATCAGAACACTGTTACATGATTCGGGGCTGCCCAATCCTTTTTGGGCTGAAGCTCTTTCGTTTTTCTGTCACGTGTATAACAGGAGGTACCAGTCTAGTATAAATTGCACCCCATATGAGATGCTTCACGGAAGAAAGCCATGTGTAAAGCATTTTAAAATTTTCGGTTCGGAGGTTTGGGTGCACACCTCGCAAGGTGACAAACTGAGCAAGCGTGGAGAACATGGTATTTTCCTAGGATATGAGAAAGTGTCTTATCGTGTTCTGATCACAGACACGAAAACCATAAGGCTGACCAGGAGTATTGATGACAATCCACAATGGGACAGGATTGGTGTTTTTCAGTGCCATCCCATTTGTGATGATGGTGCAAAAGGGGCAAAGAAAGTTAAGAGAGAGGCAAGTGTTGTTATTGGTGATAATTCTGATGCCAATGTAGTTCCAGATGATGGCACAGATTATCAGAGCCCAAAAGCCTCAGGTGAGTCTGACGCTGACTCAGACTTAGCAGCTTCGTATACTTTAGCTCCCCATTCTCCCAAAGAGGAGGAAGCACCAGAACAAGAGGATCAAAGAGTTTTGCGCAGGTCCCAGAGAACAACCAAGGGTGTACCACCGAAAAGGTTTTCTGAAGAGTTTGCAAAGACTGCGGTCATGAGCAACTCTGATGGAGTTTTCAAACCTAGCATGAAGTGTGCTGAGAGTAGTAGCACAAAACGCTTTTATTTATTTCCTTTCCTGATATTTGAAGGAAAGCATGTATTTGAGTTCTGAAAATGGTTTGTTCAAATCTGCCTAATTAGAGATATCAATTTGCATTTGAGAGGAAAGAAATATGTGTGAAGATTTTTCTAGAAGCTGCTTATTCAATGGTATTGTAAAAGTGTGTTATATGCTGGGAAAAGAGAGATACCTGCAAAAATGTTAACCAAGGTTGTAAGCAGAGAACAACTTTTGGAGTGTATGTGTAAATTGCAGTTATGTTAAAGATTCTTGAAATGGTTGGATGAAATGGGGGAGGATGAGGAGATTTCACCCCTCCCATACCCAAGAATCTCCTGGCCATCTCCTGATGATCTCTGCTGACTCCACAGAGAAGAGGAGGCGTGTCCTGCCTATTAACTTATTCTGCCCAGCAACATATCTGTGTGTGTGAGAGAGAGTCAGTCAGTCAGTGTATCGGAGAGAGTGAGAGTGTTAGAGATCCTAGAGATTAGATTGCTGCTAAAAGCAGCTGCAGACTCTCAGTATAGCATTGCTTTATGCTTAGAATACGTAGCTCTGTATATAGTTTTGTACCATAGTTGTAGATATAGAATAAAAGGTATTTTACAGAGCTGCTCTCTGAGTGGTTTATACTCTGCAAGACTCTGCAAAACTCTGCTGCGCAATGACTGTAGTATTGAGACAGTGAATCCGGTGCTCTCAGCTCTAAGCTGTGAGTCGACAGCACTGTGACCGTTTCCTGCGGGAAGGAGGTCTCTGGCGGTGCTACCCAGCTCGCCCAGCCCAGTCGGGGTTGAGGTGCAAGAGTCCAGTTGGTGCACTGGCTCTAGGGCGATGCTGACAGCCCCCGGTGGCTCCTCCTTCTCCTGACTCTCCTCTCGACCTTCCTCCTCCCACTCGCCTCCTTCCTCTTCTGCCTCCGATTCTGGACTGCATTCTGCCTCAGAGTCTCCCAGCTCACTAAGCCCTGTTATCCCTTCAGCTTCTGAAACCTCCTCTTGCCAGGCTTCTCCCTCTGACCACCCATCCTTCTTCCACCTCCACTCCTTGGGTTGAGACATTTTCCCTTCCTGGTTCCCTGGCTGCTTCCTCCCACCATTCCTCTGTGCCCAACCAGTCCGTGACATTGCTCCATCCCTCGGCCTCTGTCCCCACAAGGCAGCTTCCCCTGACCTGATCTGGTTCCACAGCCGCTGCTTCCCTTCTGCCCCCATGAAAAGACGGATCAGGAGGTCTTGCTGGCATCATTCTGTCTCCTGAAAGAGAAAACAGGTAAGCAGGATGCCAGGCGTGCCCATGTCTCTCACAAGTGAAACAGAGCATCTCTATCTACATTTTCGCCTTTCAGAAAGCCTTACCTGCTGAGTGCAGTTGGACGTTTGTGCCCATTTCATATGTTAGTCATGCAGAAATACATCTCTCCTCCTCTGGACCCTTCCTCCCAACTCCCCCCCCCCAAAAAAAAACCTTGATGAAAAGAACCCAGAGATTATATGGGAAACCAACAGAATGAGACCAAATGGAGAAAAACCGCCTTCTTCCTTACCCGGTGGCCTCTCTCTGGTGTCCAACGGAGGCCTCTCTGCCTCACAGGAATCCATGTCCATTTCCTCAAAACGATCCTTTTCCTGAAAGAGCAACAAGGATTCAAAACAGAGAATGAATGACAAGAAATAGCAGAAAGATAAGGGAAAAGTAAAAAACTTTAAGGGTGTGAGATCTCATTCCATGGATGCTTTCCCAGAAAAAGCATGGGCCATCAGCAGAGCATTATGGGATGTTCTCCATCCTCTTTGGAGCCCCTAATAATAATAATAATAATAATAATAATAATAATTTTTATTTCTACCCCACCCTCCCTAGCCGGAGCCAATCTTTTGGCGGCTAACATCATAAATCTAACACAGTATACAAAGAACAGGCAAGCGATTAATTAAAATACTTCTTAAAATTAGTTCAAAACAAATTAAAATCTGGACAGACGGCAGTCCACTGGTATAATAATAATAATAATAATAATAATAATAATAATAATAATTTATTATTTATACCCCGCCCATCTGGCTGGATTTCCCCAGCCACTCTGGGCGGCTTCCAAAAGAATATTAAAATACTGTGATACATCAAACATTAAAAACTTCCCTAAACCGGGCTGCCTTCAGATGTCTTCTAAAAGTCTGGTAGTTGTTCTTCTCTTTGACATGTGGAGGGAGGGCGTTCCACAGGGAGGGCGCCACTACTAAGAAGGCCCTCTGCCTAAAGACAACTATGAAAAATGCTGGGTTGAAGCGAAAAAAGATTTAGAAATTTGATCAAATTTGAAGCTTTCACTGCTGGGCCGTATTGCTGCGGTAAAAATGAATGCATTGCCTAGAATGTTGTTTTTGTTTCAAACATTGCAAATTGTGGACAAAATGGATTGTTTCAAGAGGTGGCAGAGAGATATTTCTAAATTTGTCTGGCACAGCAAGAAGCCTAGAATAAAATTTAAAATATTAACAGATGCAAAGGAAAGAGGTGGATTTGCCCTGCCAGACTTTAAGCCTCAGCGCCTAGGGCTTGCCGATCGAAAGGTCGGCGGTTCGAATCCCCGCGGCGGGGTGCGCTCCCGCTGCTCGGTCCCAGCGCCTGCCAACCTAGCAGTTCGAAAGCACCCCCGGGTGCAAGTAGATAAATAGGTACCGCTTACCAGCGGGAAGGTAAACGGCGTTCCGTGTGCTGCGCTGGCTCGCCAGATGCAGCTTTGTCACGCTGGCCACGTGACCCGGAAGTGTCTCCGGACAGCGCCGGCCCCCGGCCTATAGATGTGAGATGGGCGCACAAACCCCAGAGTCTGTCAAGACTGGCCCGTTCGGGCAGGGGTACCTTTACCTTTACCTTAATGCCTGGATAAGGACTTATTGGAAAATAAAACTCCAAGGTGGTTGTCACCGATGGAAGCAAAAGCTCTGAAAAAGCTCAATATGGAGGCCAAATGGCCGAAATATTGGGAAATTTTGGAACAAGAAGGAGACAAATTGAAATTGCAGAGTTTTGAGAAATTAAAAAACAAAGTGCAAGACTGGCTTCATTATTATCAGATAATGGAGACATATAATTTGGATAAGAAAATTGGTTTCCAGGTGAAAAAATCAAAATTAGAAACAGAACGGTTAGAACCTAAAACTAAGACTTTGTCAAAAATGTATAACTTGCTGTTGAAATGGAATACTCAGGATGAAACGGTGAAATCTGTTATGATTAAATGGGCACAAGATGTTGGACATAACATTATGTTTGCTGACTGGGAACAGTTGTGGACCACAGGTATGAAGTTTACGGCATGTAATGCCTTAAGAGAGAATATTATGAAAATGATTTACAGGTGGTACATGACCCCAGTCAAGCTTGCAAAAATCTATCATTTGCCCAATAATAAATGTTGGAAATGTAAAGAAACTGAAGGTACATTCCTTCACCTTTGGTGGACGTGCCCAAGGATTAAAGCTTTTTGGGAAATGATATGTAATGAACTGAAAAAGGTATTTAAATATACCTTCTTGAAGAAACCAGAGGCCTTCCTCCAGGGCATAGTCGGCCAATTGGTGCCAAAGAAGGATAGATTTTTTTTTATGTACGCTACAACAGCAGCAAGAATACTCATTGCAAAGTATTGGAAGACACAAGATTTACCCACTCAGGAAGAATGGCAGATGAAGGTGATGGACTATATGGAACTGGCAGAAATGACTGGCAGAATCCGAGACCAGGGAGAAGAGTCACCGCCTTCACTGGTTCTGATTTGAAAGAGAGGTAGAGCTGGGTATCATCTGCATACTGATGAACACCCAGCCCAAACCCCCTGATGATCTATCCCAGCGGCTGCATGTAGATGTTGAAAAGCATGGGGGAGAGGACAGAACCCTGAGGCACCCCACAAGTGAGAGCCCAGGGGTCTGAACACTCATCCCCCACCACCACTTTCTGGACATGGCCCAGGAGGAAGGAGCGGAACCACTGTATAACAGTGCCCCCAGCTCCCAGCCCCTCAAGACGGTCCAGAAGGATGTTATGGTCGATGGTATCAAACGCCGCTGAGAGATCCAGCAGAACTAGGAAACATCTCTCTCCTTTGTCCCTAGCCCGCCGGAGATCATCAACCAGCGCGACCAAGGCAGTTTCAGTCCTGTGATGAGGCCTGAATCCCGATTGGAAGGGATCAAAATGGTCCGCTTCTTCCAGGCGTGCCTGGAGTTGTTCAGCAACCACTCGCTCAATCACCTTGCCCAAGAATGGAAGATTTGAGACTGGGCGATAGTTGGCCATCGTGGCCGCAATAAAGATGGTTTTTTAAGAAGCGGTTTAATAACCGCCTCTTTCAGCGGGTCTGGGAAGGCTCCCTCACGGAGGGAAGCATTCACCACCCCACGAAGCCCATCGCCCAGCCCTTCCCGGCTAGCTTTTATAAGCCAGGATGGGCAAGGATCCAGGAGACAGGTGGTTGGTTTCACTCGTCCAAGCAGCCTGTCCACATCCTCGGAGGTAACAGATTGGAATTGATCCCATGCAATTTGACTAGACAGGACTCTAGCACTCTCCCGCCCCGGCCCTGCTCCCACGGTGGCGTCTACTTCTTCCCGAATCTGAGCGACTTTATCTGCAAAAAACTTTGCAAAATCATTGCAGGAGATCATGTGGCCCGTACTGGGCCCCGATGTAGCAGGTGGTTCCGCTAAATTGCGGACCACCTTAGAAAGTCTCCTGCTGCTGTTTTCTGCAGATGCAATAGAGGCGGTGAAGAAAGTCTTCTTCGCCGTCGCTACCGCCACTTGGTAGGCTCGACATTGAGCTCTAACCTGTATCCGGTCAGCTTCAGAATGAGTTATCCGCCACCGGCGCTCTAGCCGTCTCAACGATTGTTTCATTGCCCTCAGATCCGTGGAAAACCACGGGGCTGTCCGGGCTCCATGCAATCGGAGAGGGCGCTTCGGAGCAAAACAGTCCATAGCCCTGGTTAACTCCACATTCCAGTGGGACACCAGGGAATCAGCTGAAAGGCCATCAACATGGGATAAAGCATCCCCTACCACTCTCTGGAAACCATTTGGATCCATTAGGTGGCGGGGGTGGACCATCCGAATCGGTCCCACCTCCCTGCAGAGGGGAAGGGTCGCGGAGAAGTCCAGTTGCACCAGGAAGTGATCTGACCATGGCACTTCTTTCGTTTCGCTTTTACTTAGTGTCAGATCACCAACATCCATGGAGGTAAACACCAGGTCCAAGGCATGTCCACGGCTATGAGTTGGGCCAGACTTATTCAGGGACAGCCCCATGGAGGCCATGCTTTCCACGAAGTCCCGAGCGGCCCCTTGTAAGGTCGTGTCAGCATGGATGTTAAAATCCCCCAGGACAACCAAGCTAGGTGTCTCCAGGAGAACATCCGCCACAACCTGAAGCAGCTTGGGCAGGGAATCCTTGGTGCAGCGGGGAGGTCGGTACACCAAAAGGAATCCTGTACTGCCCCTATTGCCCAACTTCCAGAACATGCACTCAGAGAACTGGGTCTTCCCAATAGGACGCCTGGTGCAAACTAATGACTTCCTAAAAATCACTGCAACCCCCCCCTCCCCGCCCACATGACCTGGGTTGCTGTGCGTAAGAGAAACCTGGTGGACAAGCAGCGGCAAGGACAGGCCCATCTGCTTCATCCAACCAAGTCTCTGTCACACATGCCAGGTCAAGTCCTCCATCCATGATCAAGTCAAGTAAAAATGAGACTGGTTAATATTCGCTAGGGCCAACTACTGTTACCACTGGTCTTATAAAGGAGGTGTGAGCGGGCTAGGAAGCCTCTTTATTGCTTATTCTTGTACTGAAAGAAAAGAATCAGACTGAACCCTGAACCCTGAAGGCCTGGCGGAACAGCTCTGTCTTGCATGTTCTGAGGAAAGATGTCAAATCCCACAGTGCCCTGGTCTCTTGTGAGAGAGCGTTCCACCAGGACGGAGCCACATCCGAAAAGGCCCTGGCTCTGGTCAAGGTAGTATCCAGAGGAAAGTCTCCCTCACCTGCTTCCTCTCCTCTGCCTGACTCAGGAGGAAACCTTCGGCCAGGGCCACCGCCTGGGAACTGGTCTCCGCTCCACAGTCCCTCACCCAGCTCTCCATCTCCGGAGGAAGGACAGCCAGGAACTGCTCCAAGATCACCAGGTCCAGGATCTCAGCTTTCGTGTGCCTTTCGGACTTCAGCCATTGGTGGCAAAGGTGGTAGAGTCGGCTGCAAACCTCTCGGGGTCCTTTGGCCTCCTGGTAGCAGAACTGCCTCACCTGCTGGCTCTGCACCTCTGAGTGGAGGGTGTCCTCCTCACCCAGGATCTTCTGCACAGAGTTTCCCAAGAATCCCCCACTGCTCCCAGTTTGGATGACATGGCCTCTTCCTGCTTCAGGGCCAGCTGTGTCTTGCTCATCCATCTGTGCTCTCAGTCTCTAAGAGATCAGAAGCATCTTTTAAAAGTTCTTTCCGTCTTAATGAGAAGTCCTGGAAATCCTACAAAGCAAAAACATTGTTCTGTTACAGAATTTGTAGGTCAGGAGAAGAAACAGATCCCTGAACAAGCATGGATGAGTCTTGCCCGGAATCAGGACTGGACGGGACCAGAGCCCAGACCGTGAGATACCTTTTTGAAAAGAAAGAAGAGGAGGAAGAGGAGAAGAAGTCAGTCTCCAGCCCTCTAGCAATGCAGAATGTGGAGGCAACTGAAGGGATTTCTGGGAGATGAGTCAGCCTGGTTGCTCCTGCCTTCCAGTCAATGCATGAAGTCAGAACTGACTGACAAGGGAGTCATTTGAAAAATGGATGCTTGGCTCTAGTGGGGGTCCTCATCTGGGGGTCCTCAGGAGTTGCTCTCCCCCCACCCCCACTTCTGGGCACATTCCCCCCCTGCTTCTGTCTCCTTTTCTTGCACTTGGACTCTCTGCCGCTCTCAAGACAGACTCCTGGGGTGGGGTCCCTTTTTCTTTGCTCTGATGGCCAGGTATGTATCTAGTCAACCCCCTGAGGGCCAAGTGGGTGGGGCCAAATACATCTCCTTTGGAATTTAGGCAGCTAATTTATTATTATTATTCTCTTAGATATCTTAACACACGCACAGCCACTGATGCCAAGGTCCCTGGAGGCTCAGGGAGGAGCAGCGCCCATTTCCGGCTGCTTTGCCAGCAACAATCCCTTTGGGAGAGAGAGGATGTGGTCCTGGGATGCCCTGCTCTGGGTGCGAGGGGATGGCTGCCGTGGCCTCCGTGGGGAGCTGCCCTGGGAGACACTGGGAAACTGGTCCCCAATGCAGCAGCCAGACTCTGGGCTGGGATCCCTCTCTTTACTCCTGGCCTCCCTCTCCCACCTTTTTTTTGGGGGGGGGCTAGTCCACCTCCTTGTCCAGCTTTGGAAAACCATTTGCAGATGTTTCCTCTGTTCAGCAATGCCGCTGAGCGACGTCACACTGAGTTAAAGTCTCAGGGACTCCTTTGTTTAAAGAAGGGAGATTTTTTCTGAAAGGGGGGGGGGGCGGAAGGCCAAATCACTTTGGGACCCTCTGATCTGCAGGAAGGAGAGCGTGGCAGACCTGGCCCCTCCCTGGCAGGACCCTCTCCTCCCTGACTTGGGGTCCCCCCCCTGCAGGAGCAGATCAGCCCCCCCCAGGCCCCCTCCCCTGCTGCAGCCCTGGGACCCCCACCAGATCCCAGAGAGAGAGGAGACTCACCAGATCCCAGAGAGAGAGGAGACTCACCAGATCCCAGAGAGAGAGAAGACTCACCAGATCCCAGAGAGAGAGGAGACTCACCAGATCCCAGAGAGAGAGGAGACTCACCAGATCCCAAAGAGAGAGGAGACTCACCAGATCCCAGAGAGAGACACCCAAGCAGGAAAGGACTGGGGAGGGGGGCCTTGGCTCTGGAGGACCTGGCCCCCCTTGCTTCTTTTCCTCTCTAGGAAGGCAGCTCGCTTCCCTTAACCCTTGCAAGGCCAGTCCCCCCCCCCCAGCTCAGCCCTCTCTCGCTCTCGCCATCCTTGCCCAATCCCAGAAGAGACGCCTCCCTGGGAAAGAGAGGAGGGTCCCGGGGGGTGACGAAGAGGCGGGAAGACTAAGGAAGAAGAGGAGCCTTGCTGCCTGGGAAGCCGGAAACCTCATCCTGGCCTCTCTAGGAAGGCAGCTCGGATCCCTTTAACCCTTGCAATGCCGAGTCCCCCTTGGCAAAACCTCAGATTCTTCTTTTTCTATGGATTTCGGGGGGGGGGCAGCTGCCCCCCTGGCTCCCTCAAGGCCCAGATATCCTTTTGGGGGCTCAGAGCATCTCCTTCCCTTGGCCAGAAACCGGAGGAAGAGCTTGCAGGGAAAAGGGCTTTGCAGGAAGGAAGGAAACTCCTCCTAGAATTCAGGAAGGGGAGGAATGGGGCTGGGCTTGATCTACAGGGGGGCAATTTCAAAAGTCTGGATCAGGCCTTGCACCCCCTTTTTCTGGGTCCCTCCCCTCTCCGGCAAGTGAGGGGAGCCCCCTCTTGCAACAGATCCATCCAGACCAAGCCCACAGGCTGCTGTTTTGCTCCAAGTTATCCTGGTTGGTGTCTTTGTTTTTGGCCAAGGGAGCCCTCGGATTTCTCCCTTAAGACCCCCAGGGCTGGACCCCCCCCCCGGCCCTCCTCCCAGGCGCTTGTCAAGGGGAAGCCCAGGGAAGCCCAGCGCTGGTTGCCATATTTCCTTGCCCGCAGGGGTCTCCCCCCCTCCCTTGATGCGCAGACCCCATCCTAGGCTTGGCTGCGCTCGGGAGTCCAAGCCCCCTCCAGGGTGCAAAGACCGGCCCATTCCCCCCCCAGATTGAGTTCATTTCAGTGCACGGCACCGTGGAGAATTGTTAAGGGAGAAATCTGAGGCTCCCTTGGACAAAAAACAAGGACACCGGCCAGGAAGAGCAGAGCAAAACAGCAGCCAGTTGGCTTGGTCTTGATTGAAGACTCTGGCGACAGGACTCCCACCTGCCACCAGGTGGAACAAGAGAACCCAAAGTTTTATTAGCTGCGGCTAATGCCCCCCCCCCAACTACATCACTAATACATCAGACCCTGGATCATCTTGGTCTCCCTCCTCTGCCCCTGTTCCAGCTTGTCCACATCCATCTTCAATGGGGATGCCCTGAACTGCCACTGGGCAGAGGCCCCAACTACTGTGTGTGTGTGATCTGCAGCCCCTCTCTCCCTGTGCCCCCCCCCCAGTCTTGGGGACACGCCTTAAACCAGGTTTTGTCCTCCTAGTGCCTTCCAGGTTCTCCCTGTTAACGGAGAAATCTGAGGGCTCCCTTGGACAAAAAACAAGGACCCCAGCCAGGAAGAGCAGAGCAAAACAGCAGCCAGTCGGCTTGGTCTGGATTGAAGACTCTGGCGACAGGACTCCCACCTGCCACCAGGTGGAACAAGAGAACCCAAAGTTTTATTAGCTGCGGCTAATGCCCCCCCCCCCAACTACATCACTCATACATCACGGTTACATCATGAAAGGGGAGGTCTGGTGGCAGGAATCTGGGCATCCTGGACCCTGCCCCATGGTTCCCCCTGCCCTCCACCAAACACCCAGCGAGTGTCACAAAAGAGATCTTGACATTTCCCGGTTTCCCAGCCAAGTTCATCACCCCCTTTTGTCTTCCTCTGGGTTTGTTCTTTCTGGCATGGCTCCCTCTCTGGCCCTCAGGTCTCAGGAGGCCAGGGATTATCGCTCAGGCAGAGGGGCTGCGGAGGAGCTGAGCTCACAGGTCGAGATGAATTTCTGAAGCTTCCCCAGTGAGCCAGTACATAGAGACATTGATCAGTGAATTCTTACATTTGGTATCGTGCAGCAGAGGCCCTTTGAACAGATAGGTATTCAATATGATAATATTGAAACCGCCTTTTGCACAAAGGAGTAACATGACATGGAGCTGAATCCTGTTGAAATATAAAATAAATGAATAAATAATGCTTCAGTATCTGGGAAAAGATCACATGGGGAAGGCTTCAGTTTGGGCTCACGTATTTATGTGTTTGGTGGTTTTACATTCCCATTAATGAAGCAAATTCTGCCCACACCTTTTGCTGTCACATAACGCCAGATCATCACACTAACTGGGTACTTCAAGGTAGGTGTAATGCAAGTGGGATGTAAATCTTCTCCGATTCTTCTCTCAAATCCCTAACCCGTGGATTTTAGCACTCGAGTCTCTTCCACTAGATTGGTGTGCGCTGCCCCCCCCCCCAGATGTTGTGCCCGGTGTGGCCGCCCCCCCTGCACCCCCCCTGCACCCCCCACGCTACTCCACTGCCTGAGCTCTGGGAGTGTGGCTTTCTCCCAATTGAAGTGCAGAGTGAGGACCGGGAGATTGGCAGGGAAACCAAAATGTTTGTTTGCAAATGGCCTTAAGAGGCGTGACATGCAAGTCCCTTTCCGATTCACTAAAACCCATGCATTTGGGAGGGGAATAGCAGGTTATTATTTAGTGCATATCTATATAACATACAGGACCAAAGGGGGGTGGGAAATATGTCTGTGTGTGAACTGTAGTTAAATGTGGAGAGGAAAAGGGGCCCCCGGGGCCGGATGGAGCTTGGATGCGGCCCTCAGCTCCGGAAGGGAATGGAGTCCTTTCTGGGTCCAGCTCTCCTTTGTCAACTACAAATTGCCACTGTTTTATGTGTTGAATATATGTGAGATGGTAATTTATGGACCTAATAAGTGTCTCAGGGACGTGGGTAGCGCTGTGGGTTAAACCACAGAGCCTAGGGCTTGCCAATCAGGTTGGCAGTTCGAATCCCCGCGACGGGGTGAGCTCCCGTTGCTCGGTCCCTGCTCCAGCCAACCTAGCAGTTCGAAAGCACGTCAAAGTGCAAGTAGATAAATAGGTACCACTCTGGCAGGAAGGTAGATGGTGTTTCCGTGCGCTGCTCTGGTTCACCAGAAACGGCTTAGTCACGCTGACCACGGCTCCCTTGGCCAGTAAAGCGAGATGAGCGCCGCAACCCCAGAGTCGGTCACGACTGGACCTAATGGTCAGGGGTCCCTTTACCTTTACCTATATAACATACAGGACCAAAGGGGGGTGGGAAATATGTCTATGTGTGAACTGTAGTTAAATGTGGAGAAAATATTTGCGATTCCTACGGAACCTAAGCAAATTTATCTCCACAGGGGGGAGCTGTTACAGAAATGACGGGGGGGGGCACCTTTAAATTGTTAAATGTTACAAAAATTATGCCTGAATGTATCCTTTTGCCTTGACAGCTCAGGGAAGATATCTCACTTTATAAATCATATCAAATCAACTCCAGGAAGTGCCCAGAGGTGACAATTGCTGAGCTGATTATTGGAAAGCCTCATCCCATCCCCAGACTTTCCAAGGGGTCCAGACATGCCAAGGAAGTTCTGCTGTACTTTTGGGTGGTGGGTACTTGAGACTTCTTTGCCTATGCTAATCCTATCCTTGGGTCTTGCACTGACTCATTCTCCTTATGTTCATCTTGTGTAACCCTCCCCTTTCTGACGTTTTAGTGGTGTAGCAATGACGTATTGATGATGCTGTACGAACTGCATTCTGGGATATGGTGGGAAGCTTTAAAAATCAATGTCGCCCCATGGCTCTGGGTTCCCACGCTGCTGTTGAACCTGTTGCGCAACCAGAAAGGATCTCAGTCTACTGGCTGCTGTTTTGCTCCAAATTGCTTGGCGGGAATTTCCTTCTTTTACTGACCACACGGACCCACGGGGGACTTGTGCCCAGACGAGCTGGGATCTTTTTGGTGATGCAATGTATTCCTTTTTTCCTACACCTCTTTGCTAATAATCTGGAGCTTTCCCCTCCATACTCACAGAAGCGTTGTTTAGAGTATGGAATGCTGATGATTGTTTTGTTGATTTCTAGGGAATCTAGTTCTCTCCCTTTTTGTTCTATAGCTTTAAGGACTTTTTAAGATCCTGTTTGTTTGTAGCGTGATGAGAGGGCAGTGATGTCTTGTTCTGTCTTGCTAACTTTTAAGGAGGTTTGTTTTTTAAGGGATGCTTTTAGCAACTTGTAAGACATAAGGAGGGAGCAATAAATCTGCTGTGCTGGCACTTTCCCCCCTGTCCAGACAGGGTCCCGAGTAGCTCAACCAGGAAGATGCTAACCGCAGATCGTCCCGGTATAGCAGATGGCCGCCTAGGAGCGTAAGGGCCGAAGTTCCTTCTTCTTCCTTCTTACCATAAATCAGGGGAAAGGTTAAATGCATGTTCAGACTGAAAAAGCAGAAGTTGGGAGGGAACTCTTTACATGATCAGGGGGCAAGGCTTGAATGCGCTCATTGGTTTTCTTTTTGCTGCTGTGTGCGGTTGTATCGCTTATGTCATGTATGTACTCAGGTATAAAGCCTCTGGGCGCTGGAGCCCGGGGCCCAGTCTTTGGGAAAGGATTCCACTGGGTCTCTTATTGCTCAGCAATAAATATCACTTTCTTTTTCTCTACTGCTGCGCCTGTCAATTCTGGGACACAATTGGAGTGGCTTACTGGTACCTTAAAAATCCTGGCAACAAGGGGAATTATTTTACTTAGTAAGGCGTGGGGAGGGGTGCTGAGAGTGAGTTGTAGATTGTTGGGTAATGGGGAGTGTCTTTTTATGTCACCTGGACTGGTGTTGGGTGGGGATCTCTGTGGAGGTGTGAGGCTGGGGGGAATATTGATCGTGTTAGCTGTATTGATGGCTTGGGGGGAGAGGAAAAGGAGGAGGGGGTCACCAGTCCATCGGGTTGAGGTGATTTCTGGTTGCTTCATTCTGCCTTCTGCCACATTGGCCTCCACTCCCCGTTTGGTGTCGTCTGCAAATGGGATGAGCACCCCCTCAGTTCCTTCATCCAAGTCGTTCATAAAGATGTTGAACAACATCGGGCCCAGGACAGAACCCTGCAGCACCCCTCTTGTCACTTTCCCCCAGGATGAGGAGGAACCATGGAGGCGGACTGTGTGGGCTCGGTTAGTCAAATCCACCTAAGAGTTTCCTCATTCAGCCCATCTTTTAGAAGCTTAAAGGCAAAAATATTATGGGGGACTTCGTCAAAAGCCTTACTGAAATCAAGATGCATTATTTCCACAGCTATTCCCTGGTCAACAAAGTTTGTAACTCCATCCAGAAAAAGGGGAGGAGAGATTTCTCTGACTTTTCTTGTTTTTGAGAAAGCCATGCTTTTATCCTGTATGTTTATGTTGTGAAATCTTCAGATGAAAGGCACATAAATATTAAAAATGATAATAAATAAGGATATTGGCAAGCTGGAACATGTGCAAAGGAAGGCGATTAATGTATTTATTTAATTTATATACCATCCGACCCAGTGGTGCCAGCTTGAATAAAATATTGGTGGGAGGGGAGGGAGGTAAGGCCTGCCTTGCATAATCAATCACATGATGCATAAAGGGCATTGGAATGGCATTGCCTATCAACTGGGGGGGGACCCTCAAATATACTATATTAGGGTGTGAAACCTAAGACGCTGGCAAGTTAGCAATGTCATGTAACTTTAAGTAGTCAAGCTCGTTAAGTTGTTAAGTTGCTCAGTATATAAAGAGTGTTTGTTTTCTCTGTCTGTGGGGCGTGAAGCAAAAATGTCCGAAAGCTCCGGAGGTGTTTCTGTTATCTTTCTGCAATAAACCTGTCTTTGGAAAGACAGGCTTCCCTGTGTCGTTATTTCTTTGCTGCTGAGACTCTGAAGCTTGTACTGCAACAAGAATCTCTGCACTGGACTTAATTAATGCTCTGCAAAGAGAGCTGTTGCTGGTGGCGCAGCGGAAGCGTTTACTGGACCACTACACAAACTCTCTTAGGTTATGGACTCCTTCTACATTTCTACAGCTGTATTGTGTGCAGAGAAAGTGAAAGCAGCTTTCGGATGAGAGAAGACCGGCTTGGTCGTAAATCCAGCTCTTAAAGGCTTCAGAGGAGGCTGGAGGCGTCTGAAAAGTGAGTAAAACAAATCCCAAGGGGAAAGAGAAGCAAGGGCACACAGAGGGAGTAGCAGCAGACCCCAAGAATGGCAATGGAAAATTTCCAGGTTCCCTTTACAAAGTTGAACTCTGCTAATTACGTGCAGTGGTCTAAGAGGGCTCAAGTCTGGTTGGAAGCCAAAGAAGTGTGGGCTGACTATGTCCAGAGGCGAAAGCCGTTTGTGGCTGTTGCAGCAGATGCCACAGCAGAGCAACAGGCTGCTGCACATGCTCAGAACAGGGAACATGATAAAATGGACACTAAAGCTAGATGCATGTTGATGGCATCGATAGACGATTCCCAATTACCTCATGTGGAAAATTTAAGGTCTGCATTTGAAATTTGGGAAGCTCTTAGGCGAATTCACCATAGAGCCACGCCCGGAGAGAAGGTGAACATTATACGTGCCTTGTATGAGTTGAAACTGAAGCCAGGGGATAGTGTGGTTGAACACACGTCACAGATGACTGAGTATTTCAACCGACTGCCATCTTTAGGTGTGAATTTTCCTGAAAATATTAAAGTTTATACTCTGCTTAGCAGCCTGCATGCAGGGTTTGAAAACTTAGTACTAACTTTACAAGTTTTGCCAGAGGACCAGCTGAATATGAATTATGTGACTGGTAGATTGTGTGAACAAGAATATCAACATCATCGAAAACGTATTGATAATTCAAATACCCCAAGGGTTGGATGTTCAGATAATTCCCAGCGTGGGGAAACTAGCAGGCAGAGCTGTAAGGAAGCCTCACAAGTGTCTGCTATGGCCAGCAAGTCATGTTTTCGATGTGGCAGCAGGTTTCATTTGATAGCAAAGTGTCCAGAAAAGCAACAGGAATTTCAACAGTCCAAGGCCAGTTTCCGGAGTTACAGGGGAAGACGACGTGAGAACTACAAGAATCAACGATCCAGAGGGGGAGCAGGTGCTGATAAGGGACTATCTGCAATGGCAGCACAACAGAGTCCTAAAAGGAGCCAACAAACCTTGAAGTGGATAATTGACAGTGGAGCAAGTCACAGTTTAGTTCCAGCGACATCTAGTGGCCGCTTGATGAACTGCAAGACATTGCCAGTTGCAAAAACCGTGACTATAGCAGACAATAGTAAACGAGAAATGAACCTTAAAGGCACAATTTATGTTAACTGTTTGCAAACTAACCTTCCTGTTTTTGTTCTTCCAGGAATGAAGAATGGACTTTTGAGTGTGTCATGCCTGGTAAAAAGTGGTTTTAAGGTTGAGTTTGAAAAAGATGTGTGCACCATTTCGAAACAGGGGAAGGAGCTAGTTAAAATTCCCTGTGAGGATGGGCTTTTTGTTTTGGTTGAAGAGCAGTTAGCAGCAGGTAGATGTTCAACAGGTGAAGCGCAAGCTAAGTGTGTAAATAAGGCTCCTCATACAGGTTGTGCACATCTACTACACAGAAGGTTAGCTCATATATGCTTTAAGTATGTAAGAAAGATGCCAAATTTAGCTGAGGGGTGTAACATTAAACCCTGTCCAAATTTTCTGGATTGTTGTGCTTGTAAACATGCTAAGGTTAAGACATGTAACTATCCTAGATCTGATAGAGTAAGCAAGAAACCCTTTGAACTTGTGCACACAGACGTGTGTGGCCCTATGCCAGTCAAATCGCTTGGAGGTGTGAGATTTATGCAAATTTTGGTGGATGACTTTTCAAGGGCTAGTTGGGTTTTCTTTCTGAAAGAAAAATCACAAGCAGCTTCCATCCTGATGGATTGGATTGAAGAAGTCGAATGTAAATTTGACACCAGGGTACGTAAAATACAATCAGATCGTGGTGGGGAATATGTGAACCACACGCTGGAGACGTGGTTAAAAAGGAAAGGTATAGTTCATAGACTTACCAATCCCTATTCACCACAGGAGAATGCAGTTGCCGAAAGAAAATTTTGAACATTACAGGAAGCCATTGCTGCTTTGCTGTTTGATTCTGGACTTCCACAGCGTTTTTGGGCTGAGGCTGCACTGTATGCGAATTATACTTTTAACAGAGTGTACAATATCACAGTAGGCAACACTCCTTACTTCATGCTATTTGGAAAAAAAACCAAAAATTGATCATCTAAGAGTTTTTGGATGTCGTGCTTATGTGCTGGTGCCTAGGGCACAACGTAGGAAAGGCGATCCTAGGTCTAAAGAAATGTTTTTCTGTGGTTATCAAGCAAACACAAAAGGTTGGAGATTTGTGAATGTAGAAGGCAATCAAACGAAAATCACAATCAGCAGAAGTGCGGAATTTTGTGAACAGGATGGTTGGAATAAAATTCATGGAAATCCTGACATACCATTTGATGTAGTGAACAGTAACAATGAAACTCAGGCCCCAGGGCAGGTGTTAGTTCCAGAACAGACTGAGGAATTTAAGTCTGAGGACGAGGGTGAGAAATCGTTTAGTTCACCCAAGTCTATAAAGTCAGAATCTTCTAGCTCTAAAAGTTCACCTGTACAGCAAGAGAGACGTGTAAAGTCAGAATCAGAAAGTTCTTCAACTACTAGTGACAAACAGGTGACGACTAGTGATTCTGCGTCAGAGGGGGGAACTGAAGGAACATCGCAGGAACTGTTAAGGCGTTCTAAGCGTACCAACAAAGGTAAACCTCCTGAAAGGTACCAAGCTATTAGTGTTAGGGCAGGTTTGGCAAATTGCGAACCTGAAAGTTTTGAGGAGGTTGAGCAATTACCCCAGGAGGAGGCCAGTAGGTGGCGTGAGGCCATGCAAAAGGAGTTGAATTCTATGAAAGAACTGGGTGTGTTTTCCATCACCAAACTGCCAGAAGGTACCAAGGCAGTAAGTTGTAGGTGGGTGTACAGGATAAAGACAACAGCAATGGGGAAACCAGAGTACAAAGCAAGGCTTGTAGCTCGAGGTTTTACACAAAGAAAGGGGTTACATTATTCCGAAGTCTATGCGCCTACTTCAAGGAGTGAAACCCTACGGGCACTATTAACAGTTGCTGCTCAGAAAGGGTTCAAAGTGAATCAATTTGATGTCTCTACAGCTTATCTTCATTCAGACTTGGCTGAAGAGCTCTATATGGAGCTACCGCCAGGATTGAAAGTTGGTAAATCAAATCAGGTATGGAAACTACATAAATCTATATATGGACTCAAGCAATCTGCTCATAATTGGAATGAGTGTTTGAATGATGTTTTGGTAGGCATTGGTTTTAGCAGGAGCAAGGCTGACAATTGCTTATATTTCAGAAGTTCAGGAGATGCTCAAGAATCTTTGCTTGTTTATGTAGATGACCTGATTTATACTTCAAAGACACAAGAACAAGTAAAAAAACTAGCCAAAGAGTTAAATAAATACTTCAAAGTTAAGAATCTTGGTGATGTGAAGAAATGGGTCTGAAGTAATTTTGTTTTTTGTATTGCCAGCGAGAGGGGGTGTTGGGGTGTGAAACCTAAGACGCTGGCAAGTTAGCAATGTCATGTAACTTTAAGTAGTCAAGCTCGTTAAGTTGTTAAGTTGCTCAGTATATAGAGTGTTTGTTTTCTCTGTCTGTGGGGCGTGAAGCAAAAATGTCCGAAAGCTCCGGAGGTGTTTCTGTTATCTTTCTGCAATAAACCTGTCTTTGGAAAGACAGGCTTCCCTGTGTCGTTATTTCTTTGCTGCTGAGACTCTGAAGCTTGTACTGCAACAAGAATCTCTGCACTGGACTGAATTAATGCTCTGCAAAGAGAGCTGTTGCTGGTGGCACAGCGGAAGCGTTTACTGGACCAGTACACAAACTCTCTTATACTATTGGGGGGCAAAAACTCCTTGGTCTCTAAATGTTGACTCCTGTTCCCACATGTCTCAGGACAGTTACAACATAAAAACAACATAAAAACACAAAATACACATCAGTAACTCAACTCCCCACCACATTTTAAAAGGGCCTTAGATGTCAATGAGCCAAAGGCCTGGTTAAGAAGGTGCGGATTTGCCTGGCTCCTAAAGCTACAGAATGAAATATTTTTCCGACCTTTGTATGAATTCTTTGATGGGAAGTGAGAGAGGAGTCATCAGTGAAGCTCTTTCCACATTCCATGCTCTGATAGGGTTTCTCCCCTGTATGAATTCTCTGGTGCTTAGTGACAGCAGATCTGTGACTGAAGCTCGTTCCACATTCCATGCACTGATAGGTTTTCTCACCTGTATGAATTCTTCAATGTGAAGTGAGATCACTCTTGTGACTGAAGCTCTTTCCACGTTCCCCACACTGATAGGGTTTCTCCCCTGTATGAATTCTCTGATGCTTATTGAGACTGGAGCTCTGACTGAAGTTCTTTCCACATTCCACACAATGATAGGGTTTCTCCCCTGTATGAATTCTCTGATGAGAAGTGAGTTGGAAGCTGTCCCTGAAGCTCTTTCCACATTCCATGCACGGATAGGGTTTCTCACCTGTATGAATTCTCTGGTGCTTAGTGACAGCAGAGCTGTGACTGAAGCTCTTTCCACATTCCCCACACTGATAGGGTTTCTCCCCTATATGAATTCCCTGATGGGAAGTGAGAGAGGAGCTCTGACTGAAGTTCTTTCCACATTCCACAAAATGATAGGGTTTCTCTCCTGTATGAATTCTTCGATGGGAAGTGAGTTGGAAGCTGTCCCTGAAGCTCTTTCCACATTCCATGCACGGATAGGGTTTCTCACCTGTATGAATTCTCTGGTGCTTAGTGACAGCAGAGCTGTGACTGAAGCTCTTTCCACATTCCCCACACTGATAGGGTTTCTCCCCTATATGAATTCCCTGATGGGAAGTGAGAGAGGAGCTCTGACTGAAGTTCTTTCCACATTCCACAAAATGATAGGGTTTCTCTCCTGTATGAATTCTTCGATGGGAAGTGAGTTGGAAGCTGTCCCTGAAGCTCTTTCCACATTCCATGCACGGATAGGGTTTCTCCCCTGTATGAATTCTCTGGTGCTCAGTGACAGCAGAACTGTGACTGAAGCTCTTTCCACATTCCACACACTGATAGGGTTTCTCTCCTGTATGAATTCTTCGATGGGAAGTGAGAGCACTCTTATGACTGAAGCTCTTTCCACATTCCACACACTGATAGGGTTTCTCACCTGTATGAATTCTCTGGTGCTTAGTGACATCAGAACTCTGACTGAAGCTCTTTCCACATTCCACACACTGATAGGGTTTCTCCCCTGTATGAATTCTCTGGTGCTTAGTGACAGCAGAACTGTGACTGAAGCTCTTTCCACATTCCACACACTGATAGGGTTTCTCTCCTGTATGAATTCTTCGATGGGAAGTGAGAGCACTCTTATGACTGAAGCTCTTTCCACATTCCACACACTGATAGGGTTTCTCCCCTGTATGAATTCTCTGGTGCTTAGTGACAGCAGAACTGTGACTGAAGCTCTTTCCACATTCCACACACTGATAGGGTTTCTCTCCTGTATGAATTCTTCGATGGGAAGTGAGAGCACTCTTATGACTGAAGCTCTTTCCACATTCCACACACTGATAGGGTTTCTCACCTGTATGAATTCTTCGATGGGAAGTGAGATCACTCTTACGACTGAAGCTCTTTCCACATTCCCCACACTGATAGGGTTTCTCTCCTGTATGAATTCTTTGATGGGAAGTGAGAGAGGAGCTATCAGTGAAGCTCTTTCCACATTCCCCACACTGATAGGGTTTCTCCCCTGTATGAATTCTCTGATGGGAAGTGAGATGGGAGCTCTCCCTGAAGCTCTTCCCACATTCCATGCACTGACAGGGTTTGTCTCCTGTATGAATTCTCTGATGCTTAGTGAGATTGGAGCTCTGACTGCAGCTCTCCCCATACTCCAAATTTTTGCATGGCTTCTCCTCTCTGGGGATTTTGTCTGGTTCAGCCTTGTTCTCGATCTGCAATTCATCACAATCTGCAACGGAGACAAAAAGGGATTAGAGCCTCAGGAACAAATGAAGAAGTGAAGAGAGTTGCGTGTGTGTTCATTACCTTTGTGGTTTGTCATTAACCAACATATTTATTATTAGATTCTGATGGGTTGTTGAATGTTGCTTTCTTTGATATACTGTAGTGGTAAAATTGTGAAAGCCTTTTAGAAAAAAGTGCATTTCAGATGTTTGATGGCTCATAACACCACTTCTTTTGGAGCACAGTGGATGCTCGGGTTGCAAACATGATCCGTGTGGGAGACATGTTCGCAATCCGCAGCGTTCGCAACCTGCAGTGTTGCATCTGCGCATGTGTGGGTCGTAATTTGGTGGTTCTGCGCATGTGCAAGCACTGAAACCTGGAAGTAAGCCATTCCGGTACTTCCAGGTTCGGCGTAGTGCACAACCTGAAAACACGCAACCTTAAGCGACTGTAACCCGAGGTATGACTGCAATACCATAATATTATATAGCAATGGAAATATAATTTAATCAAGAATGTAGTGCAACAAAGTTTGTTCAATTATCTGTATTCTATCAAAGGTTATAGACATATGACCAGAAAAGGGAAGCACAACTTGCTTAGGTTGACTTTTGTCAGGGTATTATGTGATTGCTATCAATTTGGTTGGTAGTTACCCAGAAAGAGATGTAAAATCGTACTATTAAGTGAACAAGGCTACAGGTATGAAGAAATTAGAAGGAAGATTGGGGAAAACTTAACCAAAGCTGGTCTATATTTTTGAAGAGGTATAAGAGACTCAGTCACTCCAAAATCAGACTGGTAAAGGCAGGAAAAGGTGCACAACAGCAAGTGATGATCGAAGAATGGAGAGACAGGGCCTGCATGACAGAAGAAAACCATTACATTCTTCATTAAATTATTTTTCCATTGATATATAGTTTTATGCTGTTACTCCCAAAAAAGTGGTGTCATGAGGTATCAAAGCTCTGAAATACACTTTCTCCAAAAGGTTTCCACAATTTTGGTCACTCGTGTAAGTTGTTCATTTTAAAGTTAATTTACTTTTTATATGGGGACAGATTGTTATGATTAATGTTTCTGGTTTATATAAGTGTTGGAAGCCGCCCAGAGCAGCTGGGGCAACCCAGCCAGATGGGCAGAGTAAAAGTAAAAATTATTATCATCATCATCATCATCATCATCATCATCATCATCATCACTGCTACTGCTACCTGAGATTCAATAAGCCTGGCTCTTCTCTGGGATGGATTTTGTTTGGCCCAGTCATGTCATCCCCTCCATCTCCAATGTCAGTCGTGGTTCACAGAAAAAACTGGAATTTGCTGTTCAAGGTTTATTGTGGGGGTGTTAGGTTCCCCGGTGTTGTATTGGGCGCTGTTGAGCTATGTGGAAATGTATGAGGTTTGTTACATAGAGGTATTTTTTGAATTTGAATTTCCAGGCAGATAGGACGATCCCACAGGGAGCCTTACCAAGAGAGGCCACGATCCCATGATTCTCCTCCATGACGTCCTTATGCAGAGCTCTCTGGTCAGGATCCAGCAATGCCCACTCCTCGTCCGTGAAACAAACAGCGACATCTTCAAAGCACACTGGACCCTAAAAGAAAAAGGAAATGTCCTCTTCTGAGACATCAGAAATATGATCTGCTACACAATGCTCTGTTCTTTCCTTCCTCTTAATTGCTGTGTTGTTTCAATAAGATTGCTTTCTATAGGATTGACACTTTGACACGCATTCTGGAAACGTATGTCTAGATGCTTGGTTCTGGCCTTAAACTGCCCAAATTCTGCCAACTTCAGACAGGGTTGATTGTCTTCCCAAACAGTGATGGGCAGGCAACAATCCCCATAGATCTCTTGCACCAGGCATCTATAGAACTCCAGTTCCCTGCACAATTCCGACAGTGCAATGAACTCAGCCTCAGTAGAGGACAGCGCAATGAGACTTTGTTTCCGGGACTTCCATCCAACTAGAGATTCCCCAAACTTTAGTACCATCCCAGATACGAACTTCCTGTCATCCAGATTCGCCCCGTGGCTATCTGGCCAGCAAGTAAGCGCCATCTCACCTGCAGCTGACAGCTTGAGACTGAAGTCCTTGGTATCCTGCAGGTAACGCAGCACCCGCTTGATACCATGCCAGGCATTTACACTGGGCTTTGATGCTTCCCTGCTGAGCAGATTGGTAGCAAAAGCAATGTCCGGCCTGCTCCATTGGGACAGATACAACAGATTACCCAGAGCGGACTGGAAGAGCTCAGCGTTCTCGCACTCAACGCGTTCTGCTAGCCAACTGTCTTTCACGTAGCTTCTCTCCATAGGTGCCCTAACCCCTGCTCAATGTTGCCTTTCTGACTGAGCAAGAAGCTTCCATCTTCAGTCCTGTCTATCTGAACACCTAAGTAGATCCTTACTGCACCCAGGTTCTTGAGCTGAAACCGTTTTCCAAGCTCTTTGGCAAACTTCAGCACCTGTTTGTTTGCCCCTGAGATGTGAATGATGTCATCAACAAAGATCAACACCATTTCCTGTGACTCTCCTGACCCTTTAAGGTACAGGCAGCTGTCAGCAAGACTCTTCCTGAAACCTAGCTTCTCTATGGCTTCATTCAGGTACAAGTTTCAATTACTGGCCGATTGCTTTAAGCCATAAATGGACTTGTGAAGCTTCCATACAGTATTTGGCTCATTGCCCTCAAACGCTGGAGGAGGAGGCATATACAGATCCTCCTGGCAGTCTGAGTTCAAATCCACATCAAAGTGATTCACCTGAAAACCTCTTTGTGCAGCAATGGCTAAGAGCATGCGCAGAGTTTCACTTCTGGATGTGGGGGCATATACCTCAGTATAATGCAGCCCCTTTTGTGTGTGAACCCTCTGGCTACTGGCCTAGCCTGTTGCTGTGGTTTAAGACGGTAAACCCAGCGGCTGCTCACGGCCTGTTTGCCCACTGGCAACGTTGTGAGGGAGAACACGCCTAGAGACTCTATTGAGCTCATCTCCTTCTGCATTACCTCATGCCCTTTCCTGGCTTCTTCCTGAGGCAGTTTCTGAACACCCTCAAAACTTTCGGGTTCACACTGTACCATGCCAACCCATACACTTGTGACTGCAAACCTGTCAGGAGGCTTACCTTTCGTTGTGCGAGCTGAACATCTCAACCCAGTTTCAGGTACACCCTCAGACCCACTAGGACCAGCTAGAACGTCCTTGGCCTCAGAGAGCTCCCCCTGACTTACTGCGCTGTTTAGACTTCTCAGCTGAACCTGTGGGTGAGGAAGGAGCACTTCTCTGTTCAAGCTTCACAGCTTTAGGAGAAGTTCTTCCCTCTACCTGCTCTGGGTCAGGACTCTGTGCCTCAGCAGCAGGTTCAACCTCTATCTCTTCCTCATCAGCAGAGTCTTGCAGACTCTCTGAAAGAAGATCAGGGTTCCCATGTATGCGTGTGCATCCATTCTACTCACAGAAGTCAGCACTTCTGCTGAGCAGAATCCTGGACTGATTGCCTGTTGGATAGGCAAATCTCCACCCCTTGGTCCCTGGCTCATACCCACAGAAAATCATCTTTTGGGACCTAGGGCCACCCTTTCTGAGCTTGGCCTTTGGCACAAGGACCCAGGCCTCACAGCCTGAGTACAGCTGGGTTAAAGTGGTTCTGTTATGTCTTCTATCAAGGTCATGCTGACTATAAGAAGAGGCCAGAAGGAGCCTGGGTTTCTCTCTCTCTCTCTCTCTCTCTCTCTCTCCTTTCTGGTGTTCTGTACATTGTATGCTGAGTGTTGAGGTTTAAACTTATTATAAGTTGTGGGAAATTTCAGTTAAGTTTGCTGCAACTGGATTTCTTATGGACAGGGCCAATCCTGAATGTTTTGGATTTGGGACCATTATGCTCATTTGTCTTCAGTAGCAGTAAAGCTCTGCTGGGTGAAATACAATTGCCTCTGGTCTATTTTGGGGAATCCTGCAACATCTTTACATTTTCACTCTGGTAACTATACATTGGAGTTCTGCCTGGATCAATACTGAGTAGAATTCCATGACAGGGTCTTCCTCCATGAAATCAGCTGCCAAAAGAGAAGGCCACTAGCTCCCCACAGCTTTCCAAGTCCCCTCTCTCTGGGGTTTCTGGCAAGTGATCCAACAGTGCGCCAGTGTGCAGCCTGCCTTTGCTCCTCCATTGTCAGAAGTCTCCGGGCTCTGAGAGACAAGCAGGGATGGGGGCTTATGGCAGAAGGAGAGGGAGCCCCCGGTGGCTCCTCCTTCTCCTGACTCGCCTCTGCCTCTCGACCTTCCTCCTCCCACTCGCCTCCTTCCTCTTCTGCCTCTGATTCTTCACTGCATTCTGCCTCAGAGTCTCCCAGCTCACTAAGCCCTGTTTCCCCTTCAGCTTCTGACACCTCCTCTTCCCAGGTTTCTCCCTCTTCTCCCTCTGACCGCTCATCCTTCCTCCACCTCCACTCCTTGGGCTGAGACATTTTCCCTTCCTGGTTCCCCGGCTGCTTCCTCCCACCATTCCTCTGTGCCCAACCAGTACATGACATTGCTCCATCCGTCAGCCTCTGTCCCCACAAGGCAGCTTCCCCTGACCTGATCTGGTTCCACAGACGCTGCTTCCCTTCTGCTCCCATGAAAAGATGGATCAGGAGGTTTTGCTGGCATCATTCTGTCTCCTGAAAGAGAAAACAGGTAAGCAGGATGCCAGGCGTGCCCATGTCTCTCACAGGTGAAACAGGGCATCTCTATCTACAGATGGGCCTTTCAGAAAGCCTTACCTGCTGAGTGCATTTGGACATTTGTGCCCACTTCATATGTTAGTCATGCAGAAATACATCTCTCCTCCTCTGGACCCTTCCTCCCAAATCCCCCCCCAAAAAAAAAACTTGATGAAAAGAACCCAGAGATTATATGGGAAACCAACAGAATGAGACCAAATGGAGAAAAACCGCCTTCTTCCTTACCCGGTGGCCTCTCTCTGGTGTCCAACGGAGGCCTCTCTGCCTCACAGGAATCCAGGTCCATTTCTGCAAAATGATCCCTTTTCTGAAAGAGCAACAAGGATTCAAAACAGAGAACGAATGACAAGAAATAGTAGTAGTAGATAGGTAGCCGTGTTGGTCTGCCATAGTCAAAATAAAAAAAATTCCTTCCAGTAGCACCTTAAAGACCAACTAAGTTAGTTCTTGGTATGAGCTTTCGTGTGCATGCACACTTCTTCAGATACACTGAAACAGAAGTTGCCAGATCCTTCTATATAGTGAGAAGGTGGGAAGGGGTGTTACTCAGAAGGGTGGTGGGAATGGGAGATAGTCAGATAGCTGGGAGAGCCTGTTGACGACTCTTAACGACTGTAATAGGTCTTACAAGAAATAGCAGAAAGATAATGGAAAAGTAAAAAACTTTAATGGTGTGAGATCTCATTCCATGGATGCCTTCCCAGAAAAATGATGGGCCATCAGCAGAGCATTATGGGATGCTCTCCATCCTCTTTGGAGCCCCTAATAATAATAATAATAATAATATTTTTTTATTTGTACCCCACCCTCCCTGGCCGGAGCCAATCTTTTGGCGGCTAACATCATAAATCTAACACAGTATACAAAGAACATAAGAACAGGCAAGCGATTAATTAAAATACTTCTTAAAATTAGTTCAAAACAAATTAAAATCTGAACAGACTGCAGGCCACTGGTATAATAATAATAATAATAATAATAATAATAATAATAATAATAATAATTTATTATTTATACCCCGCCCATCTGGCTGGATTTCCCCAGCCACTCTGGGCGGCTTCCAAAAGAATATTAAAATACTGTGATACATCAAACATTAAAAACTTCCCTAAACCGGGCTGCCTTCAGATGTCTTCTAAAAGTCTGGTAGTTGTTCTTCTCTTTGACATGTGGAGGGAGGGCGTTCCACAGGGAGGGCGCCACTACTAAGAAGGCCCTCTGCCTAAAGACAACTATGAAAAATGCTGGGTTGAAGCGAAAAAAGATTTAGAAATTTGATCAAATTTGAAGCTTTCACTGCTGGGCCGTATTGCTGCGGTAAAAATGAATACATTGCCTAGAATGTTGTTTTTGTTTCAAACATTGCAAATTGTGGACAAAATGGATTGTTTCAAGAGGTGGCAGAGAGATATTTCTAAATTTGTCTGGCACAGCAAGAAGCCTAGAATAAAATTTAAAATATTAACAGATGCAAAGGAAAGAGGTGGATTTGCCCTGCCAGACTTTAAGCCTCAGCGCCTAGGGCTTGCCGATCGAAAGGTCGGCAGTTCGAATCCCCGCGGCGGGGTGCGCTCCCGCTGCTCGGTCCCAGCGCCTGCCAACCTAGCAGTTCGAAAGCACCCCCGGGTGCAAGTAGATAAATAGGTACCGCTTACCAGCGGGAAGGTAAACGGCGTTCCGTGTGCTGCGCTGGCTCGCCAGATGCAGCTTTGTCACGCTGGCCACGTGACCCGGAAGTGTCTCCGGACAGCGCCGGCCCCCGGCCTATAGATGTGAGATGGGCGCACAAACCCCAGAGTCTGTCAAGACTGGCCCGTTCGGGCAGGGGTACCTTTACCTTTACCTTAATGCCTGGATAAGGACTTATTGGAAAATAAAACTCCAAGGTGGTTGTCACCGATGGAAGCAAAAGCTCTGAAAAAGCTCAATATGGAGGCCAAATGGCCGAAATATTGGGAAATTTTGGAACAAGAAGGAGACAAATTGAAATTGCAGAGTTTTGAGAAATTAAAAAACAAAGTGCAAGACTGGCTTCATTATTATCAGATAATGGAGACATATAATTTGGATAAGAAAATTGGTTTCCAGGTGAAAAAATCAAAATTAGAAACAGAACGGTTAGAACCTAAAACTAAGACTTTGTCAAAAATGTATAACTTGCTGTTGAAATGGAATACTCAGGATGAAACGGTGAAATCTGTTATGATTAAATGGGCACAAGAAGTTGGACATAACATTAAGTTTGCTGACTGGGAACAGTTGTGGACCACAGGTATGAAGTTTACGGCATGTAATGCCTTAAGAGAGAATATTATGAAAATGATTTACAGGTGGTACATGACCCCAGTCAAGCTTGCAAAAATCTATCATTTGCCCGATAATAAATGTTGGAAATGTAAAGAAACTGAAGGTACATTCTTTCACCTTTGGTGGACGTGCCCAAGGATTAAAGCTTTCTGGGAAATGATATGTAATGAACTGAAAAAGGTATTTAAATATACCTTCTTGAAGAATCCAGAGGCCTTCCTCCTGGGCATAGTCAGCCAATTGGTGCCAAAGAAGGATAGATTTTTTTTTATGTACGCTACAACAGCAGCAAGAATACTCATTGCAAAGTATTGGAAGACACAAGATTGACCCACTCTGGAAGAATGGCAGATGAAGGTGATGGACTATATGGAACTGGCAGAAATGACTGGCAGAATCCGAGACCAGGGAGAAGAGTCACCGCCTTCACTGGTTCTGATTTGAAAGAGAGGTAGAGCTGGGTATCAACTGCATACTGATGAACACCCAGCCCAAACCCCCTGATGATCTCTCCCAGCGGCTGCATGTAGATGTTGAAAAGCATGGGGGAGAGGACAGAACCCTGAGGCACCCCACAAGTGAGAGCCCAGGGGTCTGAACACTCATCCCCCCCACCACTTTCTGGACATGGCCCAGGAGGAAGGAGCGGAACCACTGTATGACAGTGGCCCCAGCTCCCAGCCCCTCAAGACGGTCCAGAAGGATGTTATGGTCGATGGTATCAAACGCCGCTGAGAGATCCAGCAGAACTAGGAAACAGCTCTCACCTTTGTCCCTAGCCCGCCGGAGATCATCAACCAGTGCGACCAAGGCAGTTTCAGTCCCATGATGAGGCCTGAATCCCGACTGGAAGGGATCCAAATGGTCCGCTTCTTCCAGGCGTGCCTGGAGTTGTTCGGCAACCACTCGCTCAATCACCTTGCCCAAGAATGGAAGATTTGAGAGTGGGCGATAGTTGGCCATCGTGGCCGCAATAAAGATGGTTTTTTAAGAAGCGGTTTAATAACCGCCTCTTTCAGCGGTTCTGGGAAGGCTCCCTCACGGAGGGAAGCATTCACCACCCCACGAAGCCCATGGCCCAGTCCTTCCCGGCTAGCTTTTATAAGCCAGGATGGGCAAGGATCCAGGAGACACGTGGTTGGTTTCACTCGTCCAAGCAGCCTGTCCACATCCTCGGAGGTAACAGATTGGAACTGATCCCACACAACTTGACTAGACAGGACTCTAGCACTCTCCCGCCCCGGCCCTGCTCCCACGGTGGCGTCTACTTCTTCCTGAATCTGAGCGACTATATCTGCAAAAAACTTTGCAAAATCATTGCAAGAGTCATGTGGCCCGTACTGGGCCCCGATGTTGCAGGTGGTTCCGCTAAATTGCGGACCACCTAAGAAAGTCTCCTGCTGCTGTTTTCTGCAGATGCAATAGAGGCGGGGAAGAAAGTCTTCTTCGCCGTCGCTACCGCCACTTGCTAGGCTCGACATTGAGCTCTAACCCGTGTCCGGTCAGCTTCAGAATGGGTCATCCGCCACCGGCGCTCTAGCCGTTTCAACGATTGTTTCATTGCCCTCAGATCCGTGGAAAACCACGGGGCTGTCCGGGCTCCATGCAATCGGAGAGGGCGCTTCGGAGCCAAACAGTCAATAGCCCTTGTTAACTCCACATTCCAGCGGGCCACCAGGGAATCAGCTGAAAGGCCATCAACATGGGATAAAGCATCCCCTACCACTCTCTGGAAACCATTTGGATCCATTAAGTGGCGGGGGCGGACCATCTGAATCGGTCCCACCTCCCTGCAGAGGGGAAGGGTCGCGGAGAAGTCCAGTTGCACCAGGAAGTGATCTGACCATGGCACTTCTTTCGTTTCGCTTTTACTTAGTGTCAGATCACCAACATCCATGGAGGTAAACACCAGGTCCAAGGCATGTCCACGGCTATGAGTTGGGCCAGACTTATTCAGGGACAGCCCCATGGAGGCCATGCTTTCCACGAAGTCCCGAGCGGCCCCTTGTAAGGTCGTGTCGGCATGGATGTTAAAATCCCCTAGGACAACCAAACTAGGTGTCTCCAGGAGAACATCTGCCACAACCTGAAGCAGCTCAGGCAGGGAATCCTTGGTGCAGCGGGGAGGTCGGTACACCAAAAGGAATCCTGTACTGCCCCTATTGCCCAACTTCCAGAACATGCACTCAGAGAACTGGGTCTTCCCAATAGGACGCCTGGTGCAAACTAATGACTTCCTAAAAATCACTGCAACCCCCCTCCCCGCCCACATGACCTGGGTTGCTGTGCGTAAGATAAACCTGGTGGACAAGCAGCGGCAAGGACAGGCCCATCTGCTTCATCCAACTAAGTCTCTGTCACACATGCCAGGTCAAGTCCTCCATCCATGATCAAGTCAAGTAAAAATGAGAGTGGTTAATATTCGCTAGGGCCAACTACTGTTACCACTGGTCTTATAAAGGAGGTGTGAGTGGGCTAGGAAGCCTCTTTAATGCTTATTCTTGTACTGAAAGAAAAGAATCAGACTGAACCATCAACAAAGGCCTGGCAGAACAGCTCTGTCTTGCATGCTCTGAGGAAAGATGTCAAATCCCACAGTGCCCTGGTCTCTTGTGAGAGAGCGTTCCACCAGGACGGAGCCACATCCGAAAAGGCCCTGGCTCTGGTCAAGGTAGTATCCAGAGGAAAGTCTCCCTCACCTGCTTCCTCTCCTCTGCCTGACTCAGGAGGAAACCTTCGGCCAGGGCCACCGCCTGGGAACTGGTCTCCGCTCCGCATTCCCTCACCCAGCTCTCCATCTCCGGAGGAAGGACAGCCAGGAACTGCTCCAAGATCACCAGGTCCAGCATCTCAGCTTTCGTGTGCCTTTCTGGCTTCAGCCACTGGTGGCAAAAGTGGTGGAGTCGGCTGCAAACCTCTCGGGGTCCTTTGGCCTCCTGGTAGCAGAACTGCCTGAACTGCTGGCTCTTCATATCAGAGTGGAGGGTGCCCTCCTCACCCAGGATCTTCTGCACAGAGTTTCCCAAGAATCCCCCACTTCTCCCAGTTTGGATGACATGGCCTCTTCCTGCTTCAGGGCCAGCTGGGTCTCGCTCATCCATCTGTGCTCTCAGTCTCTAAGAGATCAGAAGGATCTTTTAAAAGTTCTTTCCGTCTTAATGAGAAGTCCTGGAAATCCTACAAAGCAAAAACATTGTTCTGTTACAGAATTTGTAGGTCAGGAGAAGAAACAGGATCCCTGAACAAGCATGGATGAGTCTTGCCAGGAATCAGGACTGGACGGGACCAGAGCCCAAACCATGAGATACCTTTTTGAAAAGAAAGAGGAGGAGGAAGGGGAGAAGAAGTAAGTCTCCAGCCCTCTAGCAATGCAGAATGTGGAGGCAACTGAAGGGATTTCTGGGAGATGAGTCAGCCTGGTTGCTCCTGCCTTCCAGTCAATGCATGAAGTCAGAACTGACTGACAAGGGAGCCATTTGAAAAATGGTTGCTTGGCTCTAGTGGGGGTCCTCACTTGGGGGTCCTCGGGAGTTATTCTCCCCCCACCCCCCTTCAGGGCACATTTCCCCCCTGCTTCTATCTCCTTTTCTTGCACTTGGACTCTCTGCCGCTCTCAAGACAGACTCCTGGGGTGGGGTCCCTTTTTCTTTGCTCTGAGGGCCAGGTATGTATCTCGCCAACCCCCTGAGGGCCAAGTGGACAGGGTCAAAAGACACGTCCCTTAAAATATAGGCGGCCATTTTATTATTATTATTCTCTTAGATGGCTTAACACAAGCACAGCCACTGATGCCAAGGTCCCTGGAGGCTCAGGGAGTAGCAGCGCCCATTTCCGGCTGCTTTGCCAGCAACAATCCCTTTGGGAGAGAGAGGATGTGGTCCTGGGATGCCCTGCTCTGGGTGCGAGGGGATTGCTGCAGTGGCCTCCGTGGGGAGCTGCCCTGGGAGACACTGGGAGATGACTGGTCCCCAATGCAGCAGCCAGACTCTGGGCTGGGATCCCTCTCTTTATCCCTGGCCTTTCTCTCCCACCTTTCCTTCCTCCCTCCCCGTGGGGTTTTTTTTTGGGGGGGGTGTCTAGTCCACCTCCTGGTCCAGCTTTGGAAAACCATTTGCAGATGTTCCCTCTGTTGTGCAGTGACGCTGAGTGACGTCACAGAGAGTTAAAGTCCCAGGGACTCCTTTGTTTAAAGAAGGGAGATTTCGGGGGGGGGGGTCATTGTTTTTCTGAAGGGGGGGCGGAAGGCCAACTGAGTTTGGGATCCTCTGATCTGCAGGAAGGAGAGCGTGACAGACCTGGCCCCTCCCTGGCAGGACCCTCTCCTCCCTGATCAGGCCCCCCCGGCCCCCTCCCCTGCTGCAGCCCTGGGACCCCCACCAGATCCCAGAGAGAGAGGAGACTCACCAGATCCCAGAGAGAGAGGAGACTCACCAGATCCCAGAGAGAGAGGAGACTCACCAGATCCCAGGAGAGACACCCAAGCAGGGAAGGACTGGGGAGGGGGGCCTTGGCTCTGGAGGACCTGGCCCCCCTTGCTTCTTTTCCTCTCTAGGAAGGCAGCTCGCTTCCCTTAACCCTTGCAAGGCCAGTCCCCCCCCCCCAGCTCAGCCCTCTCTCGCTCTCGCCATCCTTGCCCAATCCCAGAAGAAAGAGAGGAGGGTCCCGGGGGGGTGACGAAGAGGCGGGAAGACTAAGGAAGAAGAGGAGCCTTGCTGCCTGGGAAGCCGGAAACCTCATCCTGGCCTCTCTAGGAAGGCAGCTCGGTTCCCTTTAACCCTTGCAATGCCGAGTCCCCCTTTGGCAAAACCTCAGATTCTTCTTTTTCTATGGATTTCGGGGGGGGGGGCAGCTGCCCCCCTGGCTCCCTCAAGGCCCAGATATCCTTTTGGGGGCTCAGAGCATCTCCTTCCCTTGGCCAGAAGCCGGAGGAACAGTTTGCAGGGAAAAGGGCTTTGCAGGAAGGAAGGAAACTCACCCCAGAATTCAGGAAGGGGAGGAATGGGGGTGGGCTTGATCTACGGGGGGGGGCAATTTCAAAAGTCTTGATAAGGCCTTGCACCTCCTTTTTCTGGGTCCCTCCCCTCTCCTGCAAGTGAGGGGAGCCCCCTCTTGCAACAGATCAATCCAGACCAAGCCTACAGGCTGCTGTTTTGCTCCAGGTTATCCTGGTTGGTGTCTTTCTTTTTGGCCAAGGGAGCCCTCGGATTTTTCCATTAAGACCCCCAGGGCTGGACCCCCCCCCCGGCCCTCCTCCCAGGCGCTTGTCAAGGGGAAGCCCAGGGAAGCCCAGCGCTGGTTGCCTTTCCTTGCCCGCAGGGGTCTCCACCCCTCCCTTGATGCGCAGACCCCATCCTAGGCTTGGCTGCGCTCGGGAGTCCAAGCCCCCTCCAGGGTGCAAAGACCGGCCCATTCCCCCAGATTGAGTTCATTTCAGTGCGCGGCACCGTGGAGAATTGTTAACGGAGAAATCTGAGGCTCCCTTGGACAAAAAACAAGGACTCCGGGCAGGAAGAGCAGAGCGAATTGGTCTGGATTGAAGACTGTCGCGACAGGACTCCCACCTGCCACCAGGTGGAACAGGATGGAAGCCCCGAACAAAAGAGAACCCAAAGTTTTATTAGCCGCTAATCCCCAGGTTACACCCCCCCCAAAAAAACTACATCACTCCTACATCTGGTGGCAGTAATCTGAGCATCCTGGACCCTGCCCCATGGTTCCCCTTGCCCTCCACCAAACACCCAGCAAGTGTCACAAAAGAGATTTTACATTTCCCGGTTTCCCAGCCAAGTTCATCACACCCTTTTGTCTTCCTCTGGGTTTGTTCTTTCTGGAATGGCTACCTGTCTGGCACTCAGGTATCAGGATGCCAGGGATTATCCCTCAGGCAGAGGGGCTGCGGAGGAGCTGAGCTCACAGGTCTAGATGAATTTCGGAAGTTTCCCCACTGAGCCAGTACATAGAGACATTGATCAGTGAATTCTTACATTTGGTATCGTGCATCAGAGGCCCTTTGAATAGGTAGGTATTCAATATGATAATATTGAAACCGCCTTTTGCACAAAGGAGTAACATGACACGGAGCTGAATCCTGTTGAAATATAAAATAAATGAATAAATAACTGCGGTCCGTTGTCAGAGACAAGGACATCAGGACACCCATGCGTTGCAAACAGGCCTCGCAGCACCCGGATGACAGCTTCGGTAGTGGTGGAGGGCATCAGGGCGACCTCCAGCCATTTGGAATAGGCGTCCACCACTACCATAAAGGTCCGGCCGTGAAAGGGGCCAGCCAGATCGATGTGCACCCTCGACCAGGGTGTCTTTGGCGTCTCCCAGGTGTGTCCCTTAGCTGCCGGTGGTGCAGGCCTCGACTCCTGGCACGCTTGACAGGCGGACACCCAGGCAGTGATGGCATCGTCCATATTAGGCCACCAGACGTAACACCGAGCCAACGCCTTCATTTTGACAATTCCCGGGTGGCCAACGTGCAGAGCCTCCAGGACGCGCTGACGGAGTCCCTGGGGAATCACGACGCGGTCTCCCCACAGCAGGCAGCCGCGATGAGCTGAGAGTTCATGTTGTCTGGTTGCGAAGGGCTGGAACTCCGATGCAAAAGGCCCTTGTGGCCACCCCCTCCACACCCAGTTGAGCACCCGGCTGATGGTGCGATCCTGGGCAGACGCGGAGGCCACAGTGGCAGCCGATACAGGCGCTGCCGGAAGATCCTCAATCAGAAGGAGCGATGAAGCTGGAGCCGGGTCTTCCACAAATGCTGGAAGAGGGCAACGGCTGAGGGCGTCGGCATGGCCCATCGATTTCCCCGGGCGATGGATGAGCCGGTAGTGGTAGGCAGCCAGGAAAACAGTCCATCGCAGCATGCGTGGTGAGAGGACCGGTGGAGTTGGACGATCACCGGCGAGGAGGCCCAGGAGTGGCTTGTGGTCAGTGATGAGGTCAAAAGTCCTGCCATAGAGGTATTCATGGAACCTCTTCACTCCAGCCACAAGTGCCAATGCCTCCTTGTCGAGCTGGCTGTAATTCCGTTCCGTCGGAGATAGTGTCCTGGAAAAGTAGGCGAGCGGTGCTTCTCTTCCATCTGGAAAACGGTGACTAAGGACAGCACCGATGCCAAAAGGTGAGGCGTCGCAGGCAAGGACCAGCGGCCTGGATTCACTGTACTGTACCAGCACACTGTCTGAAGAAAGGAGAGCCTTGACCGCGTTGAAGGCCGCCGTCTCCCGATGACCCCAGGCCCAAGGCATCTTAGTGCTAAGGAGTCGGTGAAGAGGCTCAGCCACTGTGGCTTTGTGGGGCAGGAACATGTTATAAAAGTTCAGCAGCCCCAGGAATGCCTGCAACTCCGTTTTGTTCTTTGGAGTGGGGGCCTGCTGGATAGCGCGGATCTTGGATGTGGTTGGATGAAGACCGGAGGCATTGATAAGATAGCCCAGGAACTCTACCTGTGGAACGGCGATCTGGCACTTCTCCCTCTTTACCTTGAGCCCGGCCTCCTGGAACCTGGTCAGCACGGCACGGAGGCGCTCGAACAGCTGCTGGTGTGAGTCTGCAGACACCAAGACGTCATCAAAATATGGTACCACGCCCGGAAGCCCTTGCAGGAGACGCTCCATAAGGCTTTGGAAGATGCCAGGAGCCACACTCACCCCGAACTGCAACCGGCGGCAACGGAATGCCCCCCGGTGGGTGACGATCGTCTGGGCTTCAGCAGTGGCATCATCGACTGGCAGTTGTTGATAGGCTTGGGCAAGGTCCAGCTTAGCGAAGACCTTACCCTCACCCAGGGAATGCAGCAGGTGTTGGACAACAGGAACCGGATAAGCGTGCTGCTGAAGTGCCTTGTTGATCGTGCACTTGTAGTCAGCGCAGATTCTCACCGACCCATCTGGCTTGACAGGCGTGACGATGGGGGTTTCCCACTTTGCGTGGTCAACCGGCTCCAAAACTCCTTGGGCGATCAGTTTGTCCAGTTGTTCGTCCACCTTAGCCTTGAGATCAAAGGGAACCCGGCGTGGCTTTAGCTTGATGGGGGCGACTTGTGGATCAAGGCTAAAGGAGATGGGCGTACCTGTATATTGGCCCAAGGTGCCGTCAAAAACCTCGGCAAAGTCTTTGACCAGACCCTCAGTCTCTGCGTTAGAGATGCAGTTGATGCCGGTGACTTCCAGGCCGAGGGCATCAAACCAGTCTAGCCCTAGGAGGCTTGGCCGCTGACCTTCGACCACCACCAACCGGAGCAGGCCCGAAAAATCCTTGAAGGCGATCCGGAACCGGCCAACGCCTACCACGGGAATGTCGTTTCCCTGGTAGTCTCTCAGGTGTACGCGGTGAGAGTCGAGTTGCCTTTTGGACACTCTGGGTACCAGTCTTTTGATGGTGCTCCATGACATGATGGACAGGGCAGACCCGGTGTCGATCTCCATGTCACATGGAGCTCCTTCAATGAGCACCGTGACGTTCAGCTTGCGTCGCGTAGGCGAGTCGGTTTGGCCAATCGTGGTTCCAGACGGGCAGCGGCAGTTGGTGAGAGCGAAACAACTTTCCTTGGCAGACTGGAGTGAAGACTTGGACTTGCGAGTCGATGAAGGGGGGGTGTCAGACGGAGCCGATCGGCAGACCTTAGCGATGTGGCCCCTTCTGGAACACTTCCTACAGATGGCGTCTCTGAATCGACACTTGGCACGGGAATGGTTGCCTCCGCAGCCAGCACATTCCGGTTGGCCCTTGGACTTCTGTTGGAACTTCCTGCGCTCCCGCTTTGTCTGGTGCACGTCATCGTCTTCACTGGAGGATGCCTCCTCACTGCTGGCCTCTTCATGATGCACCGGAACTGGCTCCCTAGCAAGACGCGGGCTGCTGGACTTGCGGATCTCCTGGGCGGAGCGTTCAGCAGCTTCTGAGGCCACAGCCTCCTCAATGGCTTTCTGTAGCGTGAGGTCTGGCTTGGCTAGGAGACGCCGTTGCAGATGGATGTCCCGGACCCCGCAGACGATTCGATCCATCAGGGCATCGTCTAAGTCTCGGAACTCACAGTGCATTGCAGCCTGTCGCAGGGCGGTGGTGTAGTTGTTGATTGACTCCCCCTCTGCCTGGTTCCGGTGGTAGAACGCATGGCGGGCAGCAATCTTGGACGGCTTTGGTGCGTAGTGGTTGCGGAGCTTCTCTTGGATCGTGTCCCATGGTGTTGCCTGGACTGCTTCAGGCGCAACCAACGCTCGGGCCGTCTCAAACACCTCAGGCCCACAGAGGCTGAGGAATAGGCCCCGCTTCCGATCCTTTGATACTGCTGTCAGCTCGTTGGCTTGGAGGTAGCAGTCGAACCGAGCGAGGTAGGAGTCCCATGATTCAGAGGCTGGCGCAAACGGCGGTAGAGGCACAAGTGAAGCCATGATTCCGATGCCGGCGTGAAGGGCGATGGATGGAGCACAGTGCTCTAGCCAGAACAGTCAGCTCTGAATTGGTTCTGCCCAGTGATTTCGCTCAGTGATTTCGCTCTGTGATTCAGCTCAGTGATTCAGCTCAGTTCAGAGGCTGGCCGCATCTGGCTGTGCTCTGATGTCCATCTATCCCACCCTCGTCGCCAGTGTTAAGTCGTGAGTTGACATAGCAGCCGGCACAGCGATTTCTTCAAGTAGCTCTTTATTAAGGTAAGCTGGAATAGAACTGACTGCGAACAGCCCAGCCGGCCTGTATTTATAGGCAGCCGGCTGTCAACATTGTAACCACAACAGCCCAGAGTTCCCGCCAAAAATAACTGGCGCGGACCTGAGTGAAAACTATCTACAGACCTGAGTGAAAACTATATACAGTATCCCCCTGTTGGCCCAGGGTGAAACTACACTACATAACAGAAGGCTTCAGTTTGGGCTCACGTATTTATGTATTTGGTGGTTTTACATTCCCATTAATGAAGCAAATTCTGCCCACACCTTTTGCTGTCACATAACGCCAGATCATCACACTAACTGGGTACTTCAAGGTAATGCAAGTGGGATGTAAATCTTCTCCGATTCTTCTTCTCTCGAATCCCTAACCCGTGGATTTTAGCACTTGAGTCTCTTCCACTAGATTGGTGTGCGCCGCCCCCCCCCAGATGTTGTGCCCGGTGCGGCCGGCCCCCCCTGCACCCCCCACGCTACTCCACTGCCTGAGCTCTGGGAGTGTGGCTTTCTCCCAATTGAAGTGCAGAGTGAGGACCGGGAGATTGGCAGGGAAACCAAAATGTTTGTTTGCAAATGGCCTTAAGAGGCGTGACATGCAAGTCCCTTTCCGACCAACTTGGGTATACATCAGAAGATCTGTCTGTGGGTAAGGAATTTCCTGACTGATAGGCCGCAGACAGTGAGAATGGGACCTTACTATTCTTCTACTCTAGTATTAAGCACAGGAGCCCCTCAGGGATGCGTGCTTAGTCCCTTTCTCTATTCTCTGTACACATCTGATTGCACCCCACTGTATAAGTCCAACACAATCATCAAATTTGCGGATGATACAACAGTGGTGGGGCTCATCAGTGAGAACAATGAGACTGCTTATAGGAAAGAAGTACAGGGGTTAATTCAATGGTGTAAAGAAAATAATCTTATGCTTAACACCAAAAAAACCAAAGATCTCATAATTGACTTTAGGAGAAAGAAAAGTGTAATTTTACCATTGCACATAAATGGCGAGGAAGTGGAGAGGGTTGGTAGTTTTAAATACCTGGGCATTTATATCTCGGAGGACCTCTCATGGACTGCAAATGTTAATATGGTTGTGAGGAAGGTGCAGGGGAGGTTGTATTTCCTGAGAATGCTCAGGGGACTGAATCTATCCCAGCACCTACTCCTGTCCTATTATCATAGTACCATCGAGAGTGTCCTAACCTATAGTATATTATCGTGGTATGGGAGCAGCTCTGAAACGGATAAAAAAGCTTTACAGAGAACAATTAAAATTGCCCAGAATGTTATTGGGCTCCGACTACCAACCCTGGATGAGATCTTCACGTCTCGCATCTTGAAGAAGTCACATAATATTCTGAGAGATCCCACCCACCCTGCTCACAACTTCTTTGAACTATTGCCTTCGGGCAGAAGATATAGGACAATGAAAACACGAACCACACGCCTTCTGAATAGTTTCTATCCAAGAGCTCTGATTGCACTAAATAATGATCTCAGGGCCAGTTGCAAGGTTTAGTAAGTAGGGAGTAGAAGGAATGAGATAGGTTTTAGGTTATGTTATGCCCTTAATAGGTCATGCTATATTCTGGATTATGTTATGTTTTATAGATTATGTTTAAATAGGATGAGAGTTCGGAGATACGTGCAAATGTATATGTGAACCCGGTCTTTGGGTGGGTGTTTGATTTTCGTTGTTGTGTATACTGTGTATATACGGACAATGACAATAAATTTATCTAAATCTAAATCTAAATCTGATTTACTAAAACCCATGCATTTGGGAGGGGAATAGCAGGTTATTATTTAGTGCATATCTATATAACATACAGGACCACAGGGGGTGGGAAATATGTCTGTGTGTGAACTGTAGTTAAATGTGGAGAGGAAGAGGGGCCCCCGGGGCCGGATGGAGCTTGGATACGGCCCTCAGCTCCGGAAGGGAATGGAGCCCTTTCTGGGTCCAGCTCTCCTTTGTCAACTACAAATTGCCACTGTTTTATGTGTTGAATATATGTGAGATAGTAATTTATGGACCTAATAAGTATCTCAGGGACGTGGGTAGCGCTGTGGGTTAAACCACAGAGCCTAGGGCTTGCAAATCAGGTCGGCAGTTCAAATCCCCGCGACGGGTTGAGCTCCCGTTGCTCGGTCCCTGCTCCAGCCAACCTAGCAGTTCGAAAGCACGTCAAAGTGCAAGTAGATAAATAGGTACCGCTCTGGCAGGAAGGTAGATGGTGTTTCCGTGCGCTGCTCTGGTTCGCCAGAAACGGCTTAGTCATGCTGACCGCGGCTCCCTTGGCCAGTAAAGCGAGATGAGCGCCGCAACCCCAGAGTCGGTCACGACTGGACCTAATGGTCAGGGGTCCCTTTACCTTTACCTATATTACAGGACCAAAGGGGGGTGGGAAATATGTCTATGTGTGAACTGTAGTTAAATGTGGAGAAAATATTTGCGATTCCTACGGAACCTAAGCAAATTTATCTCCAAAGGGGGGAGCTGTTACAGAAATGACGGGGGGGGGCGCACCTTTAAATTGTTAAATGCTACAAATATTATGCCTGAATGTATCCAACTTTATAAATCATATCAAATCAACTCCAGGAAGTGCCCAGAGGTGACAATTGCTGAGCTGATTATTGGAAAGCCTCATCCCATCCCCAGACTTGCCAAGGGGTCCAGACATGCCAAGGAAGTTCTGTTGTACTTTTGGGTGGTGGGTACTTGAGACTTCTTTGCCTATGCTAATCCTATCCTTGGGTCTTGCACTGACTCATTTTCCTTATGTTAATCTTGTGTAACCCTCCCCTTTCTGACGTTTTAGGGGTGTAGCAATGACGTATTGATGATGCTGTATGAACTGCATTCTGGGATATGGTGGGAAGCTTTAAAAGTCAATGTCGCCCCATGGCTCTGGGTTCCCTCGCTGCTGTTGAACCTGTTGCGCAACCAGAAAGGATCTCAGTCTACTGGCTGCTGTTTTGCTCCAAATTGCTTGGCTGGAATTTCCTTCTTTTACTGACCACACGGACCCACGGGGGACTTGTGCCCAGACGAGCTGGGATCTTTTTGGTGATGCAATGTATTCCTTTTTTCCTACACCTCTTTGCTAATAATCTGGAGCTTTCCCCTCCATACTCACAGAAGCGTTGTTTAGAGTATGGAATGTTGATCATTGTTTTGTTGATTTCTAGGGAATCTAGTTCTCTCCCTTTTTGTTCTATAGCTTTAAGGACTTTTTTTAGATCCTGTTTGTTTGTAGCGTGATGAGAGGGCCGTGATGTCTTGTTCTGTCTTGCTAACTTTTAAGGAGGTTTGTTTTTTAAGGGATGCTTTTAGCAACTTGTAAGAGTCCCTAATTGTTGGGGGTTTCCTTCGGAGGAAGGTTGCCCATGGGTTTGTAGGGGGGGGGGGTGTCTTTCAGGGATATGCTTTTCATATTTAGGTTGAGGTCACCCCCCCCCCCCCCCCAGAATTGCTTCCCCTTCGGAGGAGAGGAACTAGTTTTTTGGATGAACTCTAGATGTTTCAAGTTTGGGGCATATATGGAGCCAATTGTCAGTTTAGTTTTGCCATCTAGTGTCCCTTTAGCAAAAATGAGTCTGCCTTTTTTGTCTTTGAGGACTGTTGTGGCTTTGTGACCCTTATGCTTTTCATATAATCAGTTAGCCATATAACCATATATCCTTATAATGATTTTTATATAATCCATCTTTGAATCATGATGGCTTCTGCAAAAGCTGATAGCAAATTGCTTAGATCGGAAGAATCCGAAATGAACTCTGCCCCAGTTCGCTTCCCTTGTTCTTCTCAATGTCTCGCTAACATAAGGGGGAAGCAATAAATCTGCTGTGCTGGCACTTTCCCCCCTGTCCAGACAGGGTCCCGAGTAGCTCAAACAGGAAGATGCTAACCGCAGAATGTCCCGGTATAGCAGATGGCCGTGTAGGAGCGTAAGGGCCGAAGTTCCTTTTTCTTCCTCCTTACCATAAATCAGGGGAAAGGTTATACTGCATGTTCAGACTGAAAAAGCAGAAGTTGGGAGGGAACTCTTTACATGATCAGGGGGCAAGGCTTGAATGCGCTCATTGGTTTTCTTTTTGCTGCTGTGTGCGATTGTATCAATTATGTCATGTACTCAGGTATAAAGCCTCAGGGCGCTGGAGCCCGGGGCCCAGTCTTTGGGAAAAGATTCCACTGGGTCTCTTATTGCTCAGCAATAAATATCACTTTCTTTTTCTCCACTGCTGCGTCTGTCAATTCTGGGACACAATTTGAGTGGCTGACTGGTACCTTAAAAATCCTGGCAACAAGGGGAATTATTTTACTTAGTAAGGCGTGGGGAGGGGTGCTGAGAGTGAGTTGTAGATTGTTGGGTAATGGGGAGTGTCTTTTTATGTCACCTGGACTGGTGTTGGGTGGGGATCTCTGTGGAGGTGTGAGGCTGGGGGGAATATTGATCGTGTTAGCTGTATTGATGGCTTGGGGGGAGAGGAAAGGGAGGAGGGGGTCACCAGTCCATCGGGTTGAGTTGATTTCTGGTTGCTTCATTCTGCCTTCTGCCACATTGGCCTCCGCTCCCCGTTTGGTGTCCTCCGCAAATGGGATGAGCACCCCCTCAGTTCCTTCATCCAAGTCGTTCATAAAGAGGTTGAACAACAACGGGCCCAGGACAGAACCCTGCAGCACCCCTCTTGTCACTTTCCCCCAGGATGAGGAGGAACCATGGAGGAGGACTGTTTGGGTTCTGTTACTCAAATCCACCTAACAGTTTCCTCATTCAGCCCACATTTTAGAAGCTTAATCACAAAAATATTATGGGGGACTTCGTCAAAAGCCTTTCTGAAATCAAGATGCACTATTTCCACAGCTGTTCCCTGATCAACAAAGTTTGTAACTCCATCCAGAAAAAGGGGAGGAGAGATTTCTCTGGCTTTTCTTGTCTTTGAGAAAGCCATGCTTTTATCCTGTATGTTTCTGTTGTGAAATCTTCAGATGAAAGGCACATAAATATTAAAAATGATAAAAAATAAGGATATTGACAGGCTGAAACATGTGCAAAGGAAGGTGATTTATGTATTTATTTAATTTGTCTACCACCCGACCCAGTGGTGCCAACTTGAATAAAATATTGGAGGAAGGGGCCAGGTAAGGCCTGCCTTGCACAATCAATCACAGGATGCATAAAGAGAATTGGAATGGCAATGCCTATCAACTGGGGGGGTGGCCCCTCAAATATACTATTGGGGGGCAAAAACCCCTCAGCCTCTAAGTGTTGACTCCTGTTCCCACATGTCTCAGGACGGTTACAATATAAAAGCACAACATAAAAACACAAAATATACATCAGTAACTCAACTCCCCACCACATGTTAAAAGGGCCTTAGATGTCAATCAGCCAAAGGCCTGGTTAAAAAGGTGCGTATTAGCCTGGCTCCTAAAGCTATAGAATGAAGGGTTTCTCCCCTGTATGAAGTTTCTGATGCTTAGTGACAGCAGAGCAGAGGCTGAAGCTCTTTTCACATTCCCCACACTGATAGGGTTTCTCCCCTGTATGAATTCTCTGATGGGAAGTGAGATTGGAGTTCTTATTGAAGCTCTTTCCACATTCCCCACACTGATAGGGTTTCTCCCCTGTATGAATTCTTTGATGAGAAGTGAGATGGCAGCTCATACTGAAGATCTTTCCACATTCCCCACACTGATAGGGTTTCTCCCCTGTATGAATTCTCTGGTGGTAAGTGAGATGGGAGCTCCAACTAAAGCTCTTCCCACATTCCATGCACTGATAGGGTTTGTCTCCTGTATGAATTCTCTGATGGTTAGTGAGATGGGAGCTCCAACTGAAGCTCTTTCCACATTCCCCACACTGATAGGGTTTCTCTCCTGTATGAATTCTTTGATGGGAAGTGAGAGAGGAGCTATCAGTGAAGCTCTTTCCACATTCCCCACACTGATAGGGTTTCTCCCCTGTATGAATTCTCTGATGGTTAGTGAGATGGGAGCTCCAACTGAAGCTCTTCCCACATTCCATGCACTGATAGGGTTTGTCTCCTGTATGAATTCTCTGATGCTTAGTGAGATTGGAGCTCTGAGTGCAGCTGTCTCCACACTCCAAATTTTTGCATGGCTTCTCCTCTCTGGGGATTTTGTCATGTTCACCTTTGTTCTCGATTTCCAATTCATCACAATCTGCAATGGAGACAAAAAGGGATTAGAGTCTCAGGAACAAATGAAGAAGAACTGAAGGGAGTTGCATGTGTGTTCATTACCTTTGTGGTTTGTCATTAACCAATATATTTCTTATTAGATTCTGATGGGTTGTTGAATGTTGCTTTTTTTGATATACTGTAGTGGTAAAATTGTGACCAAGCTGCGGGAGGCAGTGGAAGATAGGGGTGCCTGGCGTGCTCTGGTCCATGGTGTCTGGGCCTGGGCAGTTCAGAGACCCAACCATGGTATAAAAGGGCAGAACTGGAGGAAGATGGTTCACAGAAAAAACTGGAATTTGCTGTTCAAGGTTTATTTTGGGGGTGTTAGGTTCCCAGGGGTTGTATTGGGCGCTGTTGAGCTCTGTGGAAATGTATGAGGTTTGTTACATAGAGGTATTTTTTGAATTTCCAGGCAGATAGGACGATCCCACAGGGAGCCTTACCAAGAGAGGCCACGATCCCACGATTCTCCTCCATGACGTCCTTATGCAGAGCTCTCTGGTCAGGATCCAGCAATGCCCACTCCTCGTCCGTGAAACAAACAGCGACATCTTCAAAGCACACTGGACCCTAAAAGAAAAGGGAAATGTACTCTTCCGAGACAGCACAAATATGATCTGCTACACAATGCTCTGTTCTTTCCTTCCTCTTAATTGCTGTGTTGTTTTGATAGGATTGCTTTCAATAGGATTGACACTTTGACACGCATTCTGGAAACGTATGTCTACATGCTTGGTTCTGGCCCTAAACTGCCCAGATTCTGCCAACTTCAGACAGGGTTGATTGTCTTCCCAAACAGTGATGGGCAGGCAACAATCCCCATAGATCTCTTGCACTAGGCATCTATAGAACTCCAATTCCCTGCACAATTTCGACAGTGCAATGAACTCAGCCTCAGTAGGGGACAGCGCAATGAGACTTTGTTTCCGGGACTTCCACCCAACTAGAGATTCCCCAAGGTTTATTACCATCCCAGATACGGACTTCCTGTCATCCAGATTCACCCCGTCTCTATCTGCCCAGCAAGTAAGCGCCGTCTCACCTGCAGCTGGCAGCTTGAGACTGAAGTCCTTGGTATCCTGCAGGTAACGCAGCACCCGCTTGATACCATGCCAGGCATTTACACTGGGCGTTGATGCTTCCCTACTGAGCAGATTGGTAGCAAAAGCAATGTCCGGCCTGCTCCATTGGGACAGATACAACAGACTACCCAGAGCTGACTGGAAGAGCTCAGCGTTCTCGCACTCAACGCGTTCTGCTAGTCGACTGTCTTTCACGTAGCCTGTCTCCATGGGTACTCTAACCCCTGCACAGTCAGACATTCTGAACTTCTCAAGCAACTGCTCAATCTTGCCTTTCTGATTGAGCAAGAAGCTTCCATCTTCAGTCCTGTCTATCTGAACACCTAAGTAGATCCTTACTGCACCCAGGTTCTTGAGCTGAAACCGTTTTCCAAGCTCTTTGGCAAACTTCTGCACCTGTTTGTTTGCCCCTGAGATGTGAATGATGTCATCAACAAAGATCAACACCATTTCCTGTGACTCTCCTGACCCTTTAAGGTACAGGCAGCTGTCAGCAAGACTCTTCTTGAAACCTAGCTTCTCTAAGGCTTCATTCAGACTCTTCTTGAAACCTAGCTTCTCTAAGCCTTTAAGCCATAAATGGACTTGTGAAACTTCCATACAGTATTCGGCTCATTGCCCTCAAACGCTGGAGGAGGAAGCATGTACAGATCCTCCTGGAGCTCTGAGTTCAAATAGGCCACATCCACATCAAAGTGATACACCTGAAAACCTCTTTGTGCAGCAATGGCTAAGAGCATGTGCAGAGTTTCACTTCTGGAAGCAGGAGCGTATACCTCAGTATAATGCAGCCCCTTTTGCTGCGTGAACCCTCTGGCTACTAGCCTACCCTTGTACTGTGGTTCCCCTGTTAATGTGGGTTTAAGACGGTAAACCCAGCGGCTGCTCACAGCCTGTTTGCCCACTGGCAACGTTGTGAGGGAGAACACACCTAGAGACTCCATTGAGCTCATCTCCTTCTGCATTGCCTCATGCCATTTCCTGGCTTCTTCCTGAGGCAGTTTCTGAACACCCTCAAAACTCTCGGGTTCACACTGTGCCATGCCAACCCACACACTTGTGACTGCAAACCTGTCAGGAGGTTTACCTTTCGTTGTGCGAGCTGAACGTCTCAACCCAGTTTCAGGTACCCCCTCAGACCCACTAGGACCAGCTAGAACGTCCTTGGCCTCAGAGAGCTCCCCCTCTGACTTACTGCGCCGTTTAGACTTGTCAGCTGAACCTGTGGGTGAGGAAGGAGCACTTCTCTCTTCAAGCTTCACAGCTTTAGGAGTTCTTCCCTCTACCTGCTCTGGGTCAGGACTCTGTGCCTCAGCAGTGGGTTCAGCCTCTACCTCTTCCTCATCAGCAGAGTAAAGCAGGCTCTCTGAAAGAACATCAGGGTTCCCATGTATGCGTGTCTATCCATTCTACTCACAGAACTCAGCACTGCTGCTGAGCAGAATCCTGGACTGTTTGCCTGTTGGATAGGCAATTCTCCACCCCTTGGTCCCTGGCTCATACCCACAGAAAATCATCTTTTGGGACCTAGGGGCACCCTTTCTGAGCTTCGCCTTTGGCACAAGGACCCAGGCCTCACAGCCTGAGTACAGCTGGGTTAAAGTGGTTCTATTATGTCTTCTGTCAAGGTCATGCTGAGTATAAGAAGAGGCCAGAAGGAGCCTCGGTTTCTCTCTCTCTCTCCTTTCTGGTGTTCTGTACATAGTACGCTGAGTGTTGAAGTTTAAACTTATTATAAGTTGTGGGAAATTTCAGTTAAGTTTGCTGCAACTGGATTTCTTATGGACAGGGCCAATCCTGAATGTTTTGGATTTGGGACCATTATGCTCATTTGTCTTCAGTAGCAGTAAAGCTCTGCTGGGTGAAATACAATTGCCTCTGGTCTATTTTGGGGGATCCTGCAACATCTTTACATTTTCACTCTGGTAACTATACATTGGAGTTCTGCCTGGGTCAATACTGAGTAGAATTCCGACTTCCGGGTTGGCGCCATCGCCAAATGGCGGATTCCCTCCGAGCTCCGGAGGGAGTCTGCTCGACAGGGGTCGGGTTCTGTCGCGCCGGCGACACGGGGACCCTCAAAAACCACGGGCGTGGATGCCTGTGGACCTGGTGACTCGGCGGGCACCGTTAGCGCCCTCCTGACCCGCAAAGGAGCCTTTTAAAAGGCTACGGAATGGGGGAGGGGGAGCAGCGCAGTGCTGTGAGTCTACTGCTTCCCCTGCCGAGCGAAGCCGCATGCCATTCGCCGGAGAGCGCTGACTTCTTCTTTTGAAAATTTGGACTAAAAACAAACCCGTGAGTAATTTGGAAACTGGATTAAAAATTTTCCTTTTTTGTGGATTCGGCACGAGCGGGGGAGGTGCAAAGAGGAAGTCCGTCTCCCCCCCATTGTAAACATTCTAAAGCAAGGATTTGACAGCTAAGGTCGAGAGAAGAGTCTTTTTTTTCCTTTTTGGATAAAAGTTATTAATTCCACGGATTTAAAAGTATAAGTTACTGTGCTGGAGGATAAGAGCTTATTTTCTGATCAAGTGCCACAGTTCCCGGGACCAGGAGTGATCCGCGAGAGGAGCCTGCTGAGGAGATATAGAAGATTTTCTGGTGACTCGGCGGGCACCGTTAGCGCCCTCCTGACCCGCGAAGGAGCCTTTTTAAAGGCTACGGAATGGGGGAGGGGGAGCAGCGCAGTGCTGTGAGTCTACTGCTTCCCCTGCCGAGCGAAGCCGCATGCCATTCGTCGGAGAGCGCTGACTTCTTCTTTTGAAAATTTGGACTAAAAACAAACCCGTGAGTAATTTGGAAACTGGATTAAAAATTTTCCTTTTTTGTGGATTCGGCACGAGCGGGGGAGGTGCAAAGAGGAAGTCCGTCTCCCCCCCATTGTAAACATTCTAAAGCAAGGATTTGACAGCTAAGGTCGAGAGAAGAGTCTTTTTTTTTCCTTTTTGGATAAAAGTTATTAATTCCACGGATTTAAAAGTATAAGTTACTGTGCTGGAGGATAAGAGCTTATTTTCTGATCAAGTGCCACCCTTCCCGGGACCAGGAGTGATCCGCGAGAGGAGCCTGCTGAGGAGATATAGAAGATTTTGACAGCTGTCAAATTAGCTGTCAAAGTCGGAAAAAATAGAAAGCTTTGGTTTAGCCAGTTATATTGTTACAAGTTGTTGAAAATAAAGAAGGACTGAAACAAATTAACTTGACTTTTGGATTGGAAGTGAAAGGAATACTAAATAACCAGAATCCCTCTAGAGGGGGTTCAGGGACATTACAAGAATGGAAATAGGTCGGAAAATACTGGCTGACTTGGATGAGGTTGTTTTTCTCATGGGAAGGCTGCGAAAGATGTACGAGCAAGGTCATGTTTTGTCTACAAGTGCTACAAATTTGAAGTCAACAGCAAATATATCTATTGAGCTGGAAAAGGACTTGACGTACAAAACCCAGGCAGCTGGACAAGAAAAGAAACTAGAGACTGAGGAAGAGGAGGAAGAGATATACGCCGAACAGGAGGAGCAGAAAGGAGGGGCTGAAATGTTACAGAAGGCAAATGAGAGCCGGAGGCCTGTCAAGATGGATATTAATTTGATCAAGGTGGAAGCTGGAGCTCTTGGGACATTTGGATCTAAGAAACAGGATTTGAGCTCCACCTTTAAACAAGGAGGCCTGGCTGGAAGGAACATGGATATTATAGAGAGAGTGCCCCTTCGAGACTGGGTGTTAAATACAAGGGACTTTCAAAGAAGCCGGCAGAAAGGGACTGAGAGACATTTAAGGGCCTCGGACGTGAGGTCGCCAGGCTGATAATAGATGGACTAATGGACTATGGCTTTGGGATTGCAACCGGGGAAGGGAGGGTGGGGTTTAGAAATCCAAAGGGGGCTTGATCTTTTCTATTCTGTGATTAATTCTGTGTTGCTATTAGTATAAGAATGGGGAATTCGTGGAAGGGAAACAGGGTCGACCTTAGAAAAAGTTTTTTATAAAGGATTGAGGTACCGTATTTTTCGCTCTATAACACGCACCTGACCATAACACGCACATCGTTTTTAGAGGAGGAAAACAAGGGAAAAAATATTCTGAATGAAACAGTGGACGTATCATTTTTGTGCTTCATGCTGTGGCCACAGACATGTGATCTGATGGTGAATTTGGGGTGACCCAATGCAAAAATCCTGAGAATCCCTGTGGATCCATGCTTTGTAACCACGTTTTTGCACCATTGCAGCCCCAGGCAACAGTGGGTGCGTGATTTTTGGGGGGCAGGCTGTAGCCATGGACATGCTATGTGCTCTGATGGTGAATTTTGGCTGACCCAATGCAAAGATCCTAAGGATCCATGTGGACCCATACTTTTTAACCACGTTTTTGCACCATTGCAGCCCCAGGCAACAGTGGGTGCGTGATTTTTGGGGGGCAGGCTGTAGCCATGGACATGCTATGTGCTCTGATGGTGAATTTTGGCTGACCCAATGCAAAGATCCTGAGGATCCATGTGGATCCATGCTTTGTAACCACGTTTTTGCACCATTGCAGCCCCAGGCAACAGTGGGTGTGTGATTTTGGGGGGGCAGGCTGTAGCCATGGACATGCTGTGTGCTCTGATGGTGAATTTGGGGTGACCCAATGCAAAGATCCTGAGGATCCATGTGGATCCATGCTTTGTAACCACATTTTAAGTGGGGAGGGAAGGAAAAACACAGAAGGCTAAGAATGCAGGAGAGGGCTATAACGTGAGGAAAGGAAGGCAAAAGTTTCCCCCCACCCACCCACACAAGCCAGCCAGCGTGCTCTCTCTCTCTCTCTCTCTCTCCCTCTCCCTCCCATCTGCATGTTTTCCGGCTGCCTGATATATACGTATTTTTTTTAACTGCCTTGACAGAAGAAAGCATTTTAACTGCATTAAGAACTATTTAGCAGCGAAACCTAAGCTTTGCCATCCCTTAAGAGGTACAGACACTGTAATCTTCCAGATCGCATGAATTTACAGGCAAAACACTGTTTAAGGATTTCATCCTTTTAAATGGAAGAAAGCATATTTGAATGCTGTGTGTCTCCAAAAACAAAAAGCAGGAAGTCAAATCAGAATTTTAAGCCGAACCTGTAATCTCTCTTCCCTTCACAAACATTGTTCCCTCCGGAGCAGGGAGAGGAATTAGAAGGAAGGACGCTCTGCTTTCCCCTCTTCTTGCCTGGAGGGGAGGGGCTTTCCCTGCTCTTTGTTCCGTTTGAGCAAACACAGCAACGAAACAGAGAGGGTGGGCAGTAAGACCCTGAGGCAGAATGCAGAAAAGCCACCACTTCCTCTCTTCAGGCTTCCCTTCTCCCTGAAACGCGGTTTGATTTTTGCCTGATTTTTCGGCTCCAGGGACCACACATTCGCTGCATAACACGCACAGACATTTCCCCTTCCTTTTTAGGAGAAAAAATCTGCATGTTATAGAGCGAAAAATACGGTATATAAGTTAAAAGTTGATATATAAATTGAACTAAATATAATAAAGAATTAAGATTAAACATTTAATATAAATAAATATAATAACAACTTAAGGTTAAGAAATTAGAGATAAGAACTTGTTGGATAAATATTTGGACTTGGAATACAAGAAGGGGAGGTGAGGGGAAGTCGTGGAAAAAAGTTATTGAAAATGGGATTGTAAAGGATGTTTTTTTCTTGTTTTTTTCGTTTTTTGTTTTTGTTTTATTCGAAACTCTAATAAATATTATTTTTTTAAAAAAATACTGAGTAGAATTCCATGACAGGGTCTTCCTCCATGAAATCAGCTGCCAAAAGAGAAGGCCCCCAGCTCCCCACAGCTTTCCAAGTCCCCTCCTCTCTGGGGTTTCTGGCAAGCGATCCAACAGTGTGCCAGTGTGCAGCCTGCCTTTGCTCCTCCATTGTCAGACAACTCCTGGCTCTGAGAGACAAGCAGGGAAGGGGGCTTCTGGCAGAAGGAGAGGGAGCCCCCGGTGGCTCCTCCTTCTCCTGACTCACCTCTGCCTCTCGACCTTCCTCCTCCCACTCGCCTCCTTCCTCTTCTGCCTCCGATTCTGGACTGCATTCTGCCTCAGAGTCTTCCAGCTCACTAAGCCCTGTTACCCCTTCACCTTCTGACACCTCCTCTTCCCAGGTTTCTCCCTCTTCTCCATCTGACCACTCATCCTTCCTCTACCTTCACTCCTTGGGCTCTGAGCCATCTTCCCTTCCTGGTTCCCTGGCTGCTTCCTCCCACCATTCCTCTGTGCCCAAGCAGTCCATGATATTGCTCCATCCCTCGGCCTCTGTCCCAACAAGGCAGCTTCCCCTGACCTGATCTGGTTCCACAGCCGTTGCTCCCCTTCTGCTCCCATGAAAATACGGATCAGGAGGTCTTGCCGGCATCATTCCGTCTCCTGAAAGAGAAAACAGGTAAGCAGGATGCCAGGCGTGCCCATGTCTCTCACAGGGGAAACAGGGCATCTCTATCTACAGATGGGCCTTTCAGAAAGCCTTACCTGCTGAGTGCATTTGGACGTTTGTGCCCATTTCATATGTTAGTCATGCAGAAATACATCTCTCCTCCTTTGGACCCTTCCTCCCAACTCCCCCCCCCCAAAAAAAAAACTTGATGAAAAGAACCCAGAGATTATATGGGAAACCAACAGAATGAGACCAAATGGAGAAAAACCGCCTTCTTCCTTACCCGGTGGCCTCTCTCTGGTGTCCAACGGAGGCCTCTCTGCCTCACAGGAATCCAGGTCCATTTCTGCAAAACGATCCTTTTCCTGAAAAAGCAACAAGGATTCAAAATAGAGAATGAATGACAAGAAATAGCAGAAATATAATGGAAAAGTAAAAAAAACTTTAAGGGTGTGAGATCTCATTCCATGGATGCCTTCCCAGAAAAAGCATGGGCCATCAGCAGAGCATTATGGGATGTTCTCCATCCTCTTTGGAGCCACCAATAATAATAATAATAATAATAATAATAATGTTTTATTTCTACCCCACCCTCCCTAGCCGGAGCCAGTCTTTTGGTGGCTAACATCATAAATCTAACACAGTATACAAAGAACATAAGAACAGGCAATCGATTAATTAAAATACTTCTTAAAATTAGTACAAAACAGATTAAAATCTGGACAGATGGCAGTCCATTGGTATAATAATAATAATAATTTATTATTTATACCCCGCCCATCTGGCTGGGTTTCCCCAGCCACTCTGGGAGGCTTCCAAAAGAATATTAAAATACTGTGATACATCAAACATTTAAAACTTCCCTAAACAGGGCTGCCTTCAGATGTCTTCTAAAAGTCTGGTAGTTGTTCTTCTCTTTGACATCTGTTGGGAGGGCGTTCCACAGGGCGGGCGCCACTACCGAGAAGGCCCTCTGCCTGGTTCCCTGTAACTTGGCCTCTCGCAGTGAGGGAACCACCAGAAGGCCCTCGGTGCTAGACCTCAGTGTCCGGGTAGAACGATGGAGGTGGAGACGCTCCTTCAGATATACTGGACCAAGGCCGTTTAGGGCTTTAAAGGTCAGCACGAACACTTTGAATTGTGCTCGGAAACGTACTGGGAGCCAATGTAGGTCTTTCAAGACCGGTGTTATGTGGTTTCGGCGGCCGCTCCCAGTCACCAGTCTGGCTGCTGCATTCTGGATTAGTTGTAGTTTCCGGGTCACCTTCAAAGGTAGTCCCACGTAGAGCGCATTGCAGTAGTCCAAGCGGGAGATAACCAGAGCATGCACCACTCTGGGGAGGCAGTCCGCGGGCAGATAGGGTCTCAGCCTACGTACCAGATGGAGCTGGTACACAGCTGCCCTGGACACGGATTTAACCTGTGCCTCCCTGGACAGCTGTGAGTCCAAAATGACTCCCAGGCTGCGCACCTGGTCCTTCAGGGGCACAGTTACCCCTTTCAGGACCAGGGAATCCTCCACACCTGCCCGCCTCCTGTCCCCCAGAAACAGTACTTCTGTCTTGTCAGGATTCAATCTCAATCTGTTAGCCACCATCCATCCACCAACTGCCTCCAGACACTCACACAGGACCGTCACCGCCTCCACTGGTTCTGATTTGAAAGAGAGGTAGAGCTGGGTATCATCTGCATACTGATGAACACCCAGCCCAAACCCCCTGATGATCTCTCCCACCGGCTGCATGTAGATGTTGAAAATCATGGGGGAGAGGATAGAACCCTGAGGCACCCCACAAGTGAGAGCCCAGGGGTCTGAACACTCATCCCCCCCCCCACTTTCTGAACACGGCCCAGGAGGAAGGAGCAGAACCACTGTACGACAGTGCCCCCAGCTCCCAGCCCCTCAAGACGGTCCAGAAGGATGTTATGGTCGATGGTATCAAACGCCGCTGAGAGATCCAGCAGAACTAAGAAACAGCTCTCACCTTTGTCCCTAGCCCGCCGGAGATCATCAACCAGTGCGACCAAGGCAGTTTCAGTCCTGTGATGAGGCCTGAATCCCGACTGGAAGGGATCCAAATGGTCCGCTTCTTCCAGGCGTGCCTGGAGTTTTTCAGCAACCACTCTCTCAATCACCTTGCCCAAGAATGGAAGATTTGAGACTGGGCGATAGTTGGCCATCGTAGCCGCAATAAAGATGGTTTTTTAAGAAGCGGTTTAATGACCGCCTCTTTCAGCGGGTCTGGGAAGGCTCCCTCACGAAGGGAAGCATTCACCACCCCACGAAGCCCATCGCCCAGTCCTTCCCGACTAGCTTTTATAAGCCAGGATGGGCAAGGATCCAGGAGACAGGTGGTTGGTTTCACTCGTCCAAGCAGCCTGTCCACATCCTCGGAGGTAACAGATTGGAATTGATCCCACACAATTTGACTAGACAGGACTCTAGCACTCTCCCACCCCGGCCCTGCTCCCACGGTGTCTACTTCTTCCCGAATCTGAGCGACTTTATCTGCAAAAAACTTTGCAAAATCATTGCAGGAGATCATGTGGCCCGTACTGGGCCCCGATGAAGCAGGTGGTTCCGCTAAATTGCGGACCACCTGAAAAAGTCTCCTGCTGCTGTTTTCTGCAGATGCAATAGAGGCGATGAAGAATGTCTTCTTCGCCATTGCTATTGCCACTTGGTAGGCTCGACGTTGAGCTCTAACCTATGTCCGGTCAGCTTCAGAATGGGTCATCTGCCACTGGCACTCTAGCCGTCTCAACAATTGTTTCATTGCCCTCAGATCCGTGGAAAACCACAGGGCTGTCCGGGCTCCATGCAATCGGAGAGGGCGCTTTGGAGCCAAACAGTCAATAGCCCTGGTTAACTCCACATTCCAGCGGGCCACCAGGGAATCAGCTGAAAGGCCATCAACATGGGATTAAGCATCCCCTACCACTCTCTGGAAACCATTTGGATCCATTAAGTGGCGGGGGCGGACCATCCGAGTCGGTTCCACCTTGCTGCAGAGGGGATGGGTCACAGAGAAGTCCAGTTGCACCAGGAAGTGGTCTGACCATGGCACTTCTTTCGTTTCGCTTTTACTTAGTGTCAGATCACCAACATCCATAGAGGTAAACACCAGGTCCATGGCATGTCCGCAGCTATGGGTTGGGCCAGACTTATTCAGGGACAGCCCCATGGAGGCCATGCTTTCCACAAAGTCCCGAGCGGCCCCTTGTAAGGTCGTGTCGGCATGGATGTTAAAATCCCCTAGGACGACCAAGCTAGGTGTCTCCAGGAGAACATCCGCCACGACCTGAAGCAGCTCGGGCAGGGAATCCTTGGTGCAGCGGGGAGGTCGGTACACCAAAAGGAATCCTGTACTGCCCCTATTGCCCAACTTCCAGAACATGCACTCAGAGAACTGGGTCTTCCCAATAGGACGCCTGGTGCAAACTAATGACTTCCTAAAAATCACTGCAACCCCCCCTCCCCACCCACATGACCTGGGTTGCTGTGCGTAAGAGAAACCTGGTGGACAAGCAGCGGCAAGAACAGGCCCATCTGCTTCATCCAACCAAGTCTCTGTCACACATGCCAGGTCAAATCCTCCATCCATGATCAAGTCAAGTAAAAATGAGAGTGGTTAATATTCGCTAGGGCCAACTACTGTTACCACTGGTCTTATAAAGGAGGTGTGAGCGGGCTAGGAAGCCTCTTTAATGCTTATTCTTGTACTGAAAGAAAAGAATCAGACTGAACCATCAACAAAGGCCTGGCAGAACAGCTCTGTCTTGCATGCTCTGAGGAAAGATGTCAAATCCCACAGTGCCCTGGTCTCTTGTGAGAGAGCGTTCCACCAGGACGGAGCCACATCCGAAAAGGCCCTGGCTCTGGTCAAGGTAGTATCCAGAGGAAAGTCTCCCTCACCTGCTTCCTCTCTGCCTGCTTTCTCTCCTCTGCCTGGCTCAGGAGGAAACCTTCGGCCAGGGCCACCGCCTGGGAACTGGTCTCTGTTCCACACTCCCTCACCCAGCTCTCCATCTTCGGTGGAAGGACAGCCAGGAACTGCTCCAAGATCACCAGGTCCAGCATCTCAGCTTTCGTGTGCCTTTCTGGCTTCAGCCACTGATGGCAAAGGTGGTAGAGTCGGCTGCAAAACTCTCGGGGTCCTTTGGCCTCCTGGCAGCAGAACTGCCTCAACAGTTGGCTCTGCACCTCTGAGCGGAGGGTGCCCTCCTCACCCAGGATCTTCTGCCCAGAGTTTTCCCAGAATCCCCCACTGCTCCCAGTTTGGTTGGCATGGCCTCTTCCTGCTTCAGGGCCAGCTGGGTCTCGCTCATCCATCTGTGCTCTCAGGAAGCCTCTGAGAGATGGGAAGGAACCCTTTGGTCTTCTGCCAAGTTCTGTCTGTCTGAATGAGAAGCTCTAGCAAATCCTACAAAGCAAAAACATTGTTCTGTTACAGAATTTGTAGGTCAGGAGAAGAAAGAGATCCCTGAACAAGCATGGATGAGTCTTGCCCGGAATCAGGACTGGACGGGACCAGAGCCCAAACCATGAGATACCTTTTTGAAAAGAAAGAGGAGGAGGAAGGGGAGAAGAAGTAAGTCTCCAGCCCTCTAGCAATGCAGAATGTGGAGGCAACGGAAGGGATTTCTGGGAGATGAGTCAGCCTGGTTGCTCCTGCCTTCCAGTCAATGCATGAAGTCAGAACTGACTGACAAGGGAGTCATTTGAAAAATGGATGCTTGGCTCTAGTGGGGGTCCTCACTTGGGGGTCCTCAGGAGTCTTTCTCCCCCCACCCCCACTTCTGGGCACACTTCCCCCCTGCTTTAGTCTCCTTTTCTTGCACTTGGACTCTCTGCCGCTCTCAATACAGACTCCTGGGGTGGGGTCCCTTTTTCTTTGCTCTGAGGGCCAGATATGTATCTAGTCAACCCCCTGAGGGCCAAGTGGGTGGGGCCAAAGACATCTCCCTTGAAACTCAGAGTAAAGGATGGGTAGCTTGATGATGATGATGATGATGCTTCTCTTAGATGGCTTAACACACGCACAGCCACTGATGCCAAGGTCCCTGGAGGCTCAGTGAGAAGCAGCGCCCATTTCCGGCTGCTTTGCCAGCAACAATCCCTTTGGGAGAGAGAGGATGTGGTCCTGGGATGCCCTGCTCTGGGTGCGAGGGGATTGCTGCAGTGGCCTCCGTGGGGAGCTGCCCTGGGAGACACTGGGAAACTGGTCCCCAATGCAGCAGCCAGACTCTGGGCTGGGATCCCTCTCTTTATTCCTGGCCTTTCTCTCCCACCTTTCATTCCTCCCTCCCTGTGGGAGTTTCTGGGTGGGGGGGGCTAGTCCACCTCCTCGTCCAGCTTTGGAAAACCATTTGCAGATGTTTCCTCTGTTCTGCAATGAGGCTGAGCGACGTCACACAGAGTTAAAGTCCCAGGGACTCCTTTGTTTAAAGAAGGGAGATTTCGGGGGGGGGTCATTGTTTTTCTGAAGGGGGGGCGGAGGGCCAAATGAGTTTGGGATCCTCTGCTCTGCAGGAAGGAGAGCGTGGCAGACCTGGCCCCTCCCTGGCAGGACCCTCTCCTCCCTGACTTGGGGTCCGTCCCCCCCGCTCTCTCCTTCCCTGACCTGGTCTCCTACCCTGCTGCCGCCCTGTGACCCCCACCAGACCCCAGAGAGAGAGGAGACTCGCCAGATCCCAGAGAGAGAGGAGACTCGCCAGATCCCAGAGAGAGAGGAGACTCGCCAGATCCCAGAGAGAGAGGAGACTCGCCAGATCCCAGAGAGAGAGGAGACTCACCAGATCCCAGAGAGAGAGGAGACTCGCCAGATCCCAGAGAGAGAGGAGACTCACCAGATCCCAGAGAGAGAGGAGACTCGCCAGATCCCAGAGAGAGAGGAGACTCACCAGATCCCAGAGAGAGGAGAGACTCACCAGATCCCCGAGAGAGAGGATACTCACCAGATCCCCGAGAGAGAGGAGACTCACCAGATCCCAGAGAGAGAGAAGACTCGCCAGATCCCAGAGAGAGAGGAGACTCACCAGATCCCAGAGAGAGAGAGGAGGCTCACCAGATCCCAGAGAGAGAGAGAGAGGAGACTCACCAGATCCCAGAGAGAGAGGAGACTCGCCAGATCCCAGAGAGAGAGGAGACTCACCAGATCCCAGAGAGAGAGGAGACTCGCCAGATCCCAGAGAGGAGACTCGCCAGATCCCAGAGAGAGAGGAGACTCACCAGATCCCAGAGAGAGAGGAGACTCACCAGATCCCAGAGAGAGAGGAGACTCGCCAGATCCCAGAGAGAGAGGAGACTCGCCAGATCCCAGAGAGAGAGGAGACTCTCCAGATCCCAGAGAGAGAGGAGACTCGCCAGATCCCAGAGAGAGAGGAGACTCACCAGATCCCCGAGAGAGAGGAGACTCGCCAGATCCCCGAGAGAGAGGAGACTCACCAGATCCCAGAGAGAGAGGAGACTCACCAGATCCCAGAGAGAGAGGAGACTCACCAGATCCCAGGAGAGACACCCAAGCAGGGAAGGACTGGGGAGGGAGGGGCCTTGGCTCTGGAGGACCTGCCCCCCTCCGCTTCCTGTCCTCTCTAGGAAGGCAGCTCAGTTCCCTTTAACCCTTGCAATGCCGAGTCCCCCTTGGCAAAACCTCAGATTCTTCTTTTTCTATGGATTTCGGGGGGGGGGCAGCTGCCCCCCTGGCTCCCTCAATGCCCAGATATCCTTTTGGGGGCTCAGAGCATCTCCTTCCCTTGGCCAGAAACCGGAGGAAGAGTTTGCAGGGAAAAGGGCTTTGCAGGAAGGAAGGAAACTCACCCCAGAATTCAGGAAGGGGAGGAAGGGGGCTGGGCTTGATCTACAGGGGGGCAATTTCAAAAGTCTGGATCAGGCCTTGCACCCCCTTTTTCTGGGTCCCTCCCCCTCCTGCAAGTGAGGGGAGCCCCCTGTTGCAACAGATCCATCCAGACCAAGCCCACAGGCTGCTGTTCTGCTCCAAGTTCTCCTGATTGGTGTCTTTGTTTTTGGCCAAGGGAGCCCTCGGATTTCTCCCTTAAGACCCCCAGGGCTGGACCCCCCCCCCGCCCTCCTCCCAGGCGCTTGTCAAGGGGAAGCCCAGGGAAGCCCGGCGCTGGTTGCCATATTTCCTTGCCCGCAGGGGTCTCCACCCCTCCCTTGATGCGCAGACCCCATCCTAGGCTTGGCTGCGCTCGGGAGTCCAAGCCCCCTCCAGGGTGCAAAGATCTGTCCATTCCCCCAGATTTAGTTCATTTCAGTGCGCGGCCCCGTGGAGAATTGTTAAGGGAGAAATCTGAGGCTCCCTTGGACAAAAAACAAGGACACCGGGCAGGAATAGCAGAGCGAATTGGTCTGGATTGAAGACTGTCGTGACAGGACTCCCACCTGCCACCAGGTGGAACAGGATGGAAGCCCGGAACAAAAGAGAACCCAAAGTTTTATTAGCCGCTCATCCCCAGGTTACACCCCCCCAAAAAAAAACTGCATCACTCCTACATCTGGTGGCAGTAATCTGGGCATCCTGGACCCTGCCCCATGGTTCCCCTTGCCCTCCACCAAACACCCAGCGAGTGTCACAAAAGAGATCTTGACATTTCCCGGTTTCCCAGCCAAGTTCATCACCCCCTTTTGTCTTCCTCTGGGTTTGTTATTTCTGGAATGGCTACCTGTCTGGCACTCAGGTCTCAGGAGGCCAGGGATTATCGCTCAGGCAGAGGGGCTGCGGAGGAGCTGAGCTCACAGGTCTAGATGAATTTCTGAAGTTTCCCCACTGAGCCAGTACATAGAGACATTGATCAGGGAATTCTTACATTTGGGATCGTGCAGCAGAGGCCCTTTGAACAGATAGGTAGAAACTGCGATGAAGTGTTTTGTGGGGCCAAGTCACAAAAGTGATGGTGCTGATTTTGGGGGTGGGCTGCAAGTGCATGATGTCTGCTGGAGGGGCAACCCCTCCCTCCCCCAACCTTTGGTAAATGAGCACACCCAGTCTCAAGTCCTTTAGCGATAAAGTAGGTATACATTTCAGTTATACCTGGGTATATATGTGTCAGGGGCACTGGAACAGAGGCAAAGGGGAGAGAGGAAATGGAGAGCGAAGGGGAAGAATCGGAGGGCAGCGTAGGGGAGTATGACAGTGAACCGAGAGATTCTATGAGCTTCTCCAGCGAATCAGAAGATTCCCAGAAGGAGGCGCCGATGGTCAGGGCAAGGGGGGTCCCAGGGGGAACACACCAGGAACAAGGGGCCAGCGGGGACTCCCAAAGCAGCAGCTGGAAATCAGGACCAGCTTCCCCACCAGAGCGTAGTGGGGGGGGGAAGAGTCCCATGGGGCAGGGCCAGCGTCTCCTCCAGCAGGGAGAGGAGTCAGGGCTGACCACGCCTCTATCGGAGAGTGGGGGAACGGAGGGGAGGTCATGTCCAGCTAGCCTCCCCGAAGAGGGAAGCAGTGACAGGAGCAGTGTAACGGTCAGGAGGAAGGTGGCCGGCTGGGCGCGCACGCCAAGTTCGAATGTACAGGCGCGTGGGACAGCAGAAAACCCGGATTGGGAACCAGGTCCTAAAGCCCGCCGGAGGCAGGGGGAAGACTCAGGGGACTCAGCGTCAGATGAGTCTAGGAAGGGCGAGACCCCAGCTGACAGGCGGAGCCAGAGGAGGAAAGAGCAAAGGAAGAGGTGGAGTAAGGCGAGAGTCTTAAACTGGTGTCAGGGGGGGAAAGATTCAGACGGAGCTTCAGCGGTCTAGAGTTTCAGACGTAGAGCTGCGCGCTGCGGCTGTGAAAGTGAAACTGAACTTCAATAAAGACTTTTGTACATAACAACGAACCGGCGTTGGTCCTTTGTGAGGTGGGACCTCGGGCAGCTCTGACAATATGTATTTTGTTTTTCTAGCTTGATCAAAATTATTTATTACTTCTTAACAGGTAGATGGTTAAGAGCTTAGGCGGCTTCAGTGGCAGCCCCTGGCCCCCACCCCTTGCACCTCCCAGGTAAAGATGGCCCTGGCCCTCTCCGAGGGTCCGTCCAGCTCTGGGCTGCTGCTGCTGCTACTCACTTGCAATCATAATTAAAGCTTGCTGCGTGTCCTCCCCATCGTGGGAATTGATCCCACTCAACTTGACTAGACAGAACTCTAGCACTCTCCCGCCCCGGTCCTGCTCCCACGGTGGAGTCTACTTCTTCCCGAATCTGAGCGATTATATCTGCAAAAAACTTTGCAAAATCATTGCAGGAGAACATGTGGCCCATACTGGGCCCCGATGTTGCAGGTGGTTCCGCTAACTTGTGAACCACCTGAAAAAGTCTCCTGCTGCTGTTTTCTGCAGATGCAATAGAGGCGGTGAAGAAATTCTTCTTCGCCATCGCTATCGCCACTTGGTAGGCTCGACGTTGAGCTCTAACCTGTGTCCGGTCAGATTCGGAATGAGTTATCCGCCACCGGTGCTCTAGCCGTCTCAACGATTGTTTGATTGCCCTCAGATCCGTGGAAAACCACAGGGCTGTCCGGGCTCCATGCAATCGGAGAGGGCGCTTCAGAGCCAAACAGTCAATAGCCTTGGTAAACTCCACATTCCAGCGGGCCACCAGGAAGTGGTCAGTAAAACGGTGTTAAGTATAATAATAATAATAATAATAATAATAATTTATTATTTATACCCTGCCTATCTGGCTGGGCTTCCCCAGCCATTTTGGGCGGCTTCCAACAAAATATTAAAATATCATAATGCATCAAACGTTAAAAGCTTCCCTAAACAGGGCTGCCTTCAGATGTCTTCTAAAAGTCTGGCAGTTGTTCTTCTCTTTGACATCTGGTGGTAGGGCGTTCCACAGGGCTGGCGCCACTACCAAGAAGGCCCTCTGCCTGGTTCCATGTAACTGGGGTTCTCGCAGCGAGGGAACCACCAGAAGGCCCTCGGTGCTGGACCTCAGTGTCCAGGCAGAGCAACGGGGGTGGAGACGTTCCTTCAGATATACTAGACCAAGGCAGTTTAGAGCTTTAAAGGTCAGCACCAACACTTTGAATTGTGCTTGCAAACGCACTGGGAGCCAATGTAGGTCTTTCAAGACCGGTGTTATATGGTCTCGGCAGCCGCTCCCAGTCACCAGTCTAGCTGCCGCATTCTGGATTAGTTGTAGTTTCCGGGTCAGCTTCAAAGATAGCCCCACCTAGAGCGCATTGCAGTAGTCCAAGTGGGAGATACCCAGAGCATGCACCACTCTGGCGTGACAGTCTGCAGGCAGATAGGGTCTCAGCCTGCGTACCAGATGGAGCTGGTAAACAGCTGCCCTGGACACAGATTTGACCTGTGCCTCCATGGACAGCTGAGAGTCCAAAATGACTCCCAGGCTGCGCACCTGGTCCTTCAGGGGCACAAATACCCCATTCAGGACCAGGGAATCCTCCACACCCACCCGCCTCCTGTCCCCCCAAAACAGTACTTCTGTCTTGACAGGATTCAACCTCAATCTGTTGGCCGCCATCCATCCTCCAACCGTCTTTGTGACGCCTATGTTGGATATAGGGTCCATAAGCAATGTTGCTCATTTTATTAACATCACTGGTAAGTTGGGGTAGGGATGGGGGTGTTGATATCCTCTGGCAGCCCCAATGTGCTGCTTGTTTGTCAGATTTTAGCCTGTTTGTGGATTGTTTTATTGAGGTTAGGGTGAAGCAGGACCACCTGAATGAATTCTACCCTTATGCTTTTCATATAATCAGTTAGCCATATAACCATATATCCTTATAATGATTTTTATATAATCCATGTTTGAATCATGACGGCTTCTGCAAAAGCTTATAGCATATTGCTTAGATCGGAAGAATCCGAAATGAACTCTGCCCCAGTTCGCTTCCCTTGTTCTTCTCAGTGTCTCGCTAACATAAGGGGGAAGCAATAAATCTGCTGTGCTGGCACTTTCCCCCCTGTCCAGACAGGGTCCCGAGTAGCTCAAACAGGAAGATGCTAACCGCAGAATGTCCCGGTATAGCAGATGGCCGCGTAGGAGCGTAAGGGCCAAAGTGCCACTGTATTCTGCTCTGGTCAGACCTCACCTGGAGTACTCTGTCCAGTTCTGGGCACCACAGTTCAAGAAGGACACTGACAAACTGGAACGTGTCCAGAGGAGGGCAACCAAAATGGTCAAAGGCCTGGAAACGATGCCTTATGAGGAACGGCTAAGGGAGCTGGGCATGTTTAGACTGGAATCATAGAATCATAGAATCAAGGTTGTTTTCTGCTGCTCCAGAGAAGTGGACACGGAGCAATGGATCCAAACTACAAGAAAGAAGATTTCACCTAAACATTAGGAAGAACTTCCTGACAGTAAGAGCTGTTCAACAGTGGAATTTGCTCCCAAGGAGTGTGGTGGAGTCTCCTACTTTGGAGGTCTTTAAGCAGAGGCTTGACAACCATATGTCAGGAGTGCTCTGATGGTGTTTCCTGCTTGGCAGGGGGTTGGACTCGATGGCCCTTGTGGTCTCTTCCAACTCTATGATTCTATGATTCATTTTTCTTCCTCCTTACCATAAATCAGGGGAAAGGTTAAATGCATGTTCAGACTGAAAAAGCAGAAGTTGGGAGGGAACTCTTTACATGATCAGGGGGCAAGGCTTGAATGCGCTCATTGGTTTTCTTTTTGCTGCTGTGTGCGATTGTATCAATTATGTCATGAACTATGATGTATGTACACAGGTATAGAGGCCTCAGGGCGCTGGAGCCCGGGGCCCAGTCTTTGGGAAACGATTCCACTGGGCCACTTATTGCTCAGCAATAAATATCACTTTCTTTTTCTCCACTGCTGCGTCTGTCAATTCTGGAGCACAATTTGAGTGGCTCACTGGTACCTTAAAAATCCTGGCAACAAGGGGAATTATTTTACTTAGTAAGGCGTGGGGAGGGGTGCTGAGAGTGAGTTGTAGATTGTTGGGTAATGGGGAGTGTCTTTTTATGTCACCTGGACTGGTGTTGGGTGGGGATCTCTGTGGAGGTGTGAGGCTGGGGGGAATATTGATCGTGTTAGCTGTATTGATGGCTTGGGGGGAGAGGAAAAGGAGGAGGGGGTCACCAGTCCATCGGGTTGAGGTGATTTCTGGTTGCTTCATTCTGCCTTCTGCCACACTGGCCTCCGCTTCCCGTTTGGTGTCATCCGCAAAGGGGATGAGCACCCCATCAGTTCCTTCATCCAAGTCATTCATAAAGACGCTGAACAACTACGGGCCCAGGACAGAACCCTGCAGCACCCCTCTGGTCACTTTCCCCCAGGAGGAGGAGGAACCATGGAGGAGGACTGTTTGGGTTCGGTTAGTCAAATCCACCTAAGAGTTTCCTCATTCAGCCCATCTTTTAGAAGCTTAAAGGCAAAAATATTATGGGGGACTACGTCAAAAGCCTTACTGAAATCAAGATGCACTATTTCCACAGCTATTCCCTGGTCAACAAAGTTTGTAACTCCATCCAAAAAAAAAGGGGGGGGAGATTTCTCTGGCTTTTCTTGTTTTTGAGAAAGCCATGCTTTTATCTTGTATGTTTATGTTGTGAAATCTTCAGATGAAAGGCACATAAATATTAAAAATGATAATAAATAAGGATATTGGCAAGCTGGAACATGAGCAAAGGAAGGCGATTAATGTATTTTTTTAATTTATATACCATCCGACCCAGTGGTGCCAACCTGAATAAAATATTGGTGGGAGGGGAGGGAGGTAAGGCCTGCCTTGCATAATCAATCACATGATGCATAAAGGGCATTGGAATGGCATTGCCTATCAACTGGGGGGGGACCCTCAAATATACTATTGGGGGGCAAAAACTCCTTGGTCTCTAAATGTTGACTCCTGTCCCCACATGTCTCAGGACAGTTACAACATAAAAACAACATAAAAACACAAAATACACATCAGTAACTCAACTCCGCACCACATTTTAAAAGGGCCTTAGATGTCAGTCAGCCAAAGGCCTGGTTAAAAAGGAAGAGATTTGCCTGGCTCCTAAAGCTACAGAATGAAATATTTTTCCGACCTTTGTATGAATTCTTTGATGGGAAGTGAGAGAGGAGTTGTGACTGAATATCTTTCCACATTCCACACACTGAGAGGGTTTCTCTCCTGTATGAATTCTCTGATGCTTATTGAGATTGGAGCCCTGACTGAAGTTCTTTCCACATTCCACACACTGATAGGGTTTCTCCCCTGTATGAATTCTCTGATGGGAAGTGAGAGAGGAGTCATCAGTGAAGCTCTTTCCACATTCCATGCACTGATAGGTTTTCTCACCTGTATGAATTCTTCAATGTGAAGTGAGATCACTCTTGTGACTGAAGCTCTTTCCACGTTCCCCACACTGATAGGGTTTCTCTCCTGTATGAATTCTCTGATGGGAAGTGAGTTTGGAGATATAAGCGAAGCTCTTTCCGCATTCCATGCACTGATAGGGTTTCTCCCCTACATGAATTTTCTTATGGGAAGTGAGAGAGGAGTCATCAGTGAAGCTCTTTCCACATTCCATGCACTGATAGGGTTTCTCCCCTGTATGTATTCTTCGATGGGAAGTGAGAGCACTCTTATGACTGAAGCTCTTTCCACATTCCCCACACTGATAGGGTTTCTCCCCTGTATGAATTCTCTGATGCTTATTGAGATTGGAGCTCTGACTGAAGCTCTTTCCACATTCCCCACACTGATAGGGTTTCTCCCCTGTATGAATTCTCTGGTGAGAAGTGAGAACACTCTTATGACTGAAGCTCTTTCCACATTCCCCACACTGATAGGGTTTCTCCCCTGTATGAATTCTCTGATGCTTATTGAGATGGGAGCTCTGACTGAAGTTCTTTCCACATTCCCCACACTGATAGGGTTTCTCCCCTGTATGAATTCTCTGATGGGAAGTGAGATGGGAGCTCTTCCTGAAGCACTTTCCACATTCCATGCACGGATAGAGTTTCTCTCCTATATGAATTCTCTGATGGGAAGTGAGACTGGAGCTTCTAATGAATTTCTTTCCACATTCCCCACACTGATAGGGTTTCTCCCCTGTATGAAGTCTTTGATGGGAATTCAGACTTTGGCTGTGACTGAAGCTCTTTCCACATTCCATGCACTGATAGGGTTTCTCCCCTGTATGAATTCTTTGATGGGAATTCAGACTTTGGCTGTGACTGAAGCTCTTTCCACATTCCATGCACTGATAGGGTTTCTCCCCTGTATGAATTCTCTGATGCTTAGTGAGATGGGAGCTCTGACTGAAGCTCTTTCCACATTCCACACACTGATAGGGTTTCTCCCCTGTATGAATTCTCTGATGCTTAGTGAGATTGGAGCTCCAACTGAAGCTCTTCCCACATTCCATGCACTGATAGGGTTTGTCTCCTGTATGAATTCTCTGGTGCTTAGTGAGATTGGAGCTCTGAGTGCAGCTGTCTCCACACTCCAAATTTTTCCATGGCTTCTCCTCTCTGGGGATTTTGTCGTGTTCACCTTTGTTCTCGATTTCCAATTCATCACAATCTGCAACGGAGACAAAAAGGGATTAGAGCCTCGGGAACAAATGAAGAAGAACTGAAGGGAGTTGGGTGTGTGCTCGTTACCTTTGTGGTTTGTCATTAACCAACATATTTCTTATTAGATTCTGATGGGTTGTTGAATGTTATTTTCTTTGATATACTGTAGTGGTAAAATTGTGAAAGCCTTTCAGAAAAAAGTGCATTTCAGATGTTTGATGGCTCATAACACCACTTCTTTTGGAGTACAGTGGATGCTCGGGTTGCAAACATGATCCGTGTGGGAGACATGTTCGCAATCCACAGCGTTCGCAACCTGCAGTGTTGCATCTGCGCATGTGTGGGTCATAATTTGGTGGTTCTCCGCATGTACAAGCACTGAAACCTGGAAGTAAGCCATTCCGGTACTTCCAGGTTCGGCGTAGTGCACAACCTGAAAACACGCAACCTAAAGCGACTGTAACCCGAGGTATGACTGTAATACCATAATATTATATAGCAATGGAAAGATAATTTAATCAAGAATGCAGTGCAACAAAGTTTGTTCAATTATCTGTATTCTATCAAAGGTTATAGACATATGACCCGAAAAGGGAAGCACAACTTGCTTAGGTTGACTTTTGTCAGTGTATTATGGGAATGCTATCAATTTGGTTGGTCTTTTTGGTTTTCATTTGGTGAGTTTGTAAAACGTAATAAAATAAAATAAAAGGTACAAAGAGTTGACTAGTTACCCAGAAAGAGATGTAAAATCGTACTATTAGGGACACGACAAGGCTGCCCAATTTCCCCACTACTTTTTATTTCGGTCCTGGAGGTTCTGTTAATTATGATTAGAAGGGACCATTTGAATAAGGGTATAACGGTCGGAGCTAAACAATATAAATTGAAAGCTTTTGCAGATGACTTAGTATTGACACTACAGGAGCCAGAATCTAGTAATAAAAGAGTATTAGAACTGATCCAAGAGTTTGGTCATGTGGCAGGATTTAAGTTGAACAAGTTAAAAACTAAAGTCCTTGAGAAAAATTTAACAATGATTGAGAAAGAGAGGTTTCAGAATGAGACAGGTTTAACAGTGGTTAAGAAGGTGAAATACTTGGGGATTAATATGACAGCTAAAAATGGGAACTTATTTAAAGACAATTATGAGAAATGTTGGTCGGATGTTAAAAAGGATTTAGAAATATGGTCAAATCTGAAGCTTTCCTTGTTGGGTCGAATTGCTGTTATAAAGATGAATGTACTGCCAAGGATGTTGTTTCTGTTTCAATCATTACAAATTTTGGACAAGATGGACTGTTTCAAGAAGTGGCAGAGAGACATTTCTAGATTCGTCTGGCAGGGCAAGAAGCCCAGAATTAAATTTAAAATACTAACTGATGCAAAAGAAAGAGGGGGATTTGCCCTGCCAGACCTTAAACTCTATTATGAATTCACAATTATGAATTGTTTAATGTCTGGATAAGATATAAAACTTACTTGAAAATGAGAATTCCGGAGGCGGCGCCAACGGCAATGGCGGTCTCCTTCTAGCTCGGAGGGAGAAGCTCCGCGGAAACCTGGTCTTACCGCTACGGTGAAGTGGGGACCCTGTCAGAAACCACAGGCGGGTGAAGCCTGTGGCCGTGGGACTCGGCGGGCACCGAAAGCGCCTCCCCAATTTGCAAAGGGACCCCGTGAGGGGTTCCGGAGCGGAACGGGGGTGGCGCGGTGCTGAGAGTCGATCGCTACTTCCGTGGAGTGAAGCTGCTCAGCTGTTGCCGGAGAGCGCTGACCTTTTTTCCTCTGACAATTCGGCTGTCAAACAACAACCCGTGAGTAGGTCAAGCATTAAGACTGAAAGCTTAAGGAAAATTAAAGTAAAATTTGGTACTGAAGCGGGAAGGTGCAAAGAGGAAGTCCACCTTCTGGTTTGTATAAAGATCAAAGGAAAGACCGTCCAAGCCAAATACCGGGCGAGGAGTGTTAAAAAGATTTAAATCCTAAATGTCTAACTAAGGAACTCCCTCCCTAAAATGAAAGAGAGGGAGGGAAGAAGGGACAGTATTTCTTTTGCCTATTTAAAAATTTAAAAGAGAAAGGAAGAGACACAAGACCACCTCTCAATTCCTGGGAACAGACTGCCAAGACTGAATAGATTTGTTGCATTGAGAACAGCACTCTCTATGAACAATGTAACTTGCTGACAGTTAACCCTGCAAGTGAGACACTTTGAAACTGTTAAAACTGTTATTTGTTCTGCTGAAGGGGGCTTTTGAAAGTTTGGCAAGACATTTTGTTGCATTATTACTGACTATTACTGTGTCCCCCTAGAGGCTTATTGAAATTGTTACAACTGGCTGGGAAATTTTCCATCTAGTACCAGCTTGGGAAAGCCCAACAGCAAAACAAGTCTGACTGTGGGAGCGACCTTGACTTCCAGATAAAGTGCCATGGATGAAAAGCAAACAAAATCGGATGAAAAGGTAACAAGATCAGGCAAAGTGAGACACCAACCGACCAGTGCAATACTGCAGCATCGTAGGGCATCTGCCTCTGGCCCTCCTGTGCCACAAGGGGAAGACCCAGTGCAAGCTGGGTCAAAAGGGATGACAGAAGAAGGATTTACTTCTGTTTAAAATAAGATTTATGAAACTTTGGACAAATCAAGTAATCAAGTTGCTAAAGCAACAAATAAAATTGACCAGAATACTACAAGTATTAACAATTTGGGGCAGAAGGTGAATTCTAATACAGATTCAATAGAAAAATTACTGCAACAGTCAGAATTAAACCAAAAGACGGCCCAGGAAGCAACAGAAAAAGCAGCTGCCGTAGAAGAAAGGATAGCGCCGATAAGCAAACAGCTTGGGGACCATCAGGAACTTCTGTCTATGATTGAGTTGAAGGAAAAACAGACCAATTTGAGGGTCAGGGCGGTACCTGAACTTGAGAAAGATAGCTTGAGTGACTATTTGACACAGGAATTTGCAGACTTTTGGAAATTGGAGGACAAGCAAGACTTCAAAATAATAAACGCCTTTAGACTTGGGAAAGGAGGGAGAAAGAACAGAGTGAGAGACTGTTTGATTACTCTTCGATCTAAAGAGGAGCGAGATAAAATACTGAGTCTGCACTATCAGAATACCTTGATAATGCAAGAGTCAAGAGTAGAAATATTTAAGGACATCCCGAAACATCTTCTGGAACTCAGCTCCAATTACGGAGACCTGGTGACTTTGCTGAGAGGAAACAGAATTATTTTCAGGTGGGAATTCCCTCAAGGCCTATCTTTTAGCTTTAAAGGCAAGAAGTTTAAAATAAGATCAGTGGAGGAGAAGGAATTTTTTTTGAGAGACCACCAAGAAGACCTGCAAAAAGGAGCGGAAGGAGAGCTTAGAGCCTTACCACCAGGATTACTAGACAAAGGACTACCACTTTTGGGAGTGGACAAGACAAAGAAAGTGATACTGGAAGTCAAGAGGGACTATTGGGAGCAGTTGGAGGAGAGTAAATTTAAATACATCATGTCTCTGCAACTATTAAGTTGGAATATTCACGGATTTAATTCCCCGGAGAAAAGGAAAAAGGTCTTTCATATACTTAAAAAGGAACAATTGGACTTAATTTGTTTACAGGAAACACATGTGACAAGGCTACAGAGGAAAATATTGACTAACAAAAGGTTGGGCCAAGAATTTATCTCATCGGACAATGTTAAAAAGCGAGGAGTGGTCATTTATGCAAAAGAGAGCCTGTCACCGAAATTTGTTTTCAAAGATGATCAAGGAAGATTCATAGCAATTGAAATTCAAACACAAGGAGAAAAAATTTTGATAGTAGGTGTTTATGCACCGAATGAGGGGAAATCTACATTTTATAAGAAGTTGCATGAGACACTATTGGACTATATGGACTATAACATCGTTTTGATGGGAGATATGAATGGGGCGGTATAAACAAACATGGATAAGTCACAGAGACAGGTAGTTACCAAAGATGGCAGACTACTAAAAACCTTTTTTGAATTGACCGACAATATGGACTTGATTGATATTTTGAGAATCAGGAATCCCTTGGGATGATTGAAAGATGGAGTTAATTTTAAACTTTTTCTGTTTTCTTTTTATATATAGCTATTGTCATTTCTTTTTTTATATATATATTCACTTTTTCTATGTGTTTTTTTTTAACTCTTTTATATTTTTTAGACTGTTACTTATGATTTTTGTGAATTGTATTGTGTAGCTCTATGTCCGTTTTTAAAATATTAATAAATATTATATTAAAAAAATGGGCACAGGATGTTGGACATAACATTATGTTTGCTGACTGGGAACAGCTGTGGACCACAGGTATGAAATTCACGGCATGTAATGCCTTAAGAGAGAATATTATGAAAATGATATACAGGTGGTACATGACACCAGTCAAGCTATCAATTTGGTTGGTCTTTTTGGTTCTTTCATTTGGTGAGTTTGTAAAACTTAATAAAATGAAAAAATGGTACAAAGAGTTGACTAGTTACCCAGAAAGAGATGTAAAATCGTACTATTAAGTGAACAAGGCTACAGGTACGAAGAAAATAGAAGAAAGATTGGGGGAAACTTAACCAAAGCTGGTCTATATTTTTGAAGAGGTATAAGAGACTCAGTCACTCCAAAATCAGACTAGTAAAGGCAGGAAAAGGTGCAGAACAGCAAGTGATGATCGAAGACTGGAGAGACTGTGCCTGCATGACAGAAGAAAATCATTACATTCTTCATTAAATTATTTTTCCATTGATATATAGTTTTATGCTATTACTCCCCAAAAAGTGGTGTCATGAGGTATCCAAGCTCTGAAATACACTTTCTCCAAAAGGTTTCCACAATTTTGGCCACGAGTGTAAGTTGTTCATTTTAAAGTTAATGTACTTTTTATATGGGGAAAGATTGTTGTGATTAATGTTTCTGGTTTATATAAGTGTTGGAAGCCGCCCAGATCAGCTGGGGCAACCCAGCCAGATGGGCAGAGTAAAAATAAAAATTACTATTACTATTGTCAGGGGTTTAGGAGCAGAGGCACGGGCAAAGGAGGAAACAGAGAGCGAAGGGGAGGAGGCAGAAGAAAAGATGAGTGATGACGACGACCCGAGATCTCCTAGTCTTTCCAGTGAATCAGAGGATTCACAGAAAGGAGCACCAGTGGCCAGGGCAAGGGGGGAGTCTAGGGGGGCACCCCAGGAAGATAGAGCCAGAGGGGACTCAGGGGGGAGCAGCTGGAAATCGGGACCAGCGTCACCGCCAGGAAGCAGGGAAGAGGAAGGGAGCCAGGGGGGAAGCGCTGGCAGCTCACCACACGAGGGAGGGCATGAGTCAGGAGTGGCCACACCTCCATCGGGGAGCGAAGAAACGGTTAAGAGGAAAGTGGAAGGTTGGGCGCGCGCGCCAAGTTCAAATGCAGAGGAAGGCGGCGCAGTAAGCAGCCCCGAAAGGGAACCAGGTCCTAAAGCCCGGCGCAAGGAGGCAGGAGGGTCCGGGTCAGCGTCAGAAGAATCCCGGAAGGAAGAAGCCCCGGGGGGTAGAGGGACCCAGAGGAGGACAGTCAGGCGGAAAAGGTGGAGCAAGGCTAGGATATTAAGTTGGTGCACACGGGGCGGAGACTCAGACGGAGCTTCGCCGATCTAGCTACTAGACGTAGAGTTGCGCGCAGCAGCGTGAGAATGGAAACTGTAATTCAATAAAGACTTTTACTTAATGATCGCTGGCTAGCGTGATCCTCTGTGAGCTAGGATCTTCAAGCAGCTCTGACAGTAAGCTCCGTCTCCCGATTGTGGGCATCTACAGCCTCGAGGAGGGGAGAGAAACAGGTGCCTACTAGCGAGCTCACGAACGGCAGACGACATGACGGCTGAGCAGCAGATAGAGGAACTCAGAAAAGCAGTGGCACAACTGAATGCCGAGGCTCTCGCATCCAGGAAGAGAGAGGAGGAGGCAGCTGCCGCCTGCAGGGATCTCCAGGTCAGGTTAGACGTGCTGACAAAGCAGACACCCCGGCAGGAGGGAATTGGGTTGGCGAGACGGACAGGCGGGCTGGTCTCTCACTTCGATGGGAACCTGCAACAGTATCCCAACTTTAGAGCCGACGTACTGTGCGCACTGCAACTGCTGCATAAAGACTTTAGAGATGAGCAAGAGAGAGTGGGATTCATCATGTCCCATTTGCATGGGGATGCTAAAGCATGGCTACGCAATTTATGGAGAGATAAGGATCCGGCGCTCCAGAATGCAGATGCCTTTATTAAAGTGATGGATGGGTGTTTTTTATCAAGTATTGACGTGGATCTTGCACGGAAGGAGGTGCATGGGCTGAGACAAGGGAGGGCCAGCGTCAGGCAGTATCATGCCCGCTTTTTCGCCTTGGTCAGTGCCCTGGAATGGGACAGAGATTCGGCTCCTGTAAGAGACCTCTTTTGGGAGGGGCTGCACAACTCGATTAAAGATGAGATCGCGAGGGGGGAGAGACCCCGAACCACCCAGGAGGTCGTTGAGAGGGCACTGGCAGTGGGGGTGAGGCTGGAAGAACGTCCGTGGAGCAGGGACGAAGGGCGTGGAGGGCGCGAACCAGCCAGGGGCCCCTCCTTCCTTCCCAGAGAAGCAGCGCGGGCGCAATCCACGCCTCCGCCAGGAGGAGGAGCCGAACCTATGGAGGTTGGAGGTGCAAGGGCTCAGTCAGCAACCAGAGCCCTAGCACCGGCAGCAGTGAAAGCGAAGCCTCCTAGAGGGAACAGGAAGTGTTACGTCTGTGAGGAGCCAGGGCATATGGCAAAAGAGTGTCCCCAGAGGCTCCACAAGCTTACTGCAGCCTCGGCAATGGTGACTGCAGCGACGCAGCAAGGGGGACCACAGCAGGGAAACGACGTAGTCTGGCTGGAGGAAGAGGCCCTGGGGCCCAGCCAGACGTGTTAGTGACGCAGTCCCCAGAGGTTTTACAGCCCGTGAACCCCCTCCCGCCCAAACCAGTGGTGAGGCTCACCGCATCTCTCCAGCTGCCCAATGGAATCACCGCTGACGTGCCCATCACAGTTGACTCGGGCAGCAACGCGGACTTTATAGGGCAGGACTTTGTCGACAAGCACGCTATACAGTTGCTGCCGGCCACACTGCCCCTGCAGGTTGTCACGGTGGATGGCAGGGAGTTGCTAGGGGGGCAAGTGGTGAAGCAGACGCCGCCCATGGCGATGCGACTTGGAAATCACAAAGAAATCATCAGCTTCAATGTCACTCAACTATCGGATACGCCCATTGTATTGGGAATGAGTTGGCTAGACAAGCACAGCCCAACGCTGGCTTGGTACCAGAGGCAGCTGATCTTCGGCTCTTCCTTTTGTGCTGAACACTGCATCGTGCCCCGGCAGGAAGGAGAGGAAGAGGAGTCACAGCTGCTGCTAGGCACGCTGCAAGCGATTCCCCACAAGTACGCAGAATTTTTGGAAGTTTTCTGCGAGAAGGAGGCAGACAGGCTACCCCCTCACAGACCATATGACTGCAAGATTGACCTGCTGCCGGGGGTGGCGCTGCCTAAGGGGAAACTGTATTCCATGTCAGAGGACGAGCTGCAGGAACTCAAACAGTTCATAGATCATAATTTGGAGCGCGGTTTCATCCGAGAGTCCATGGCAGCGGGGGGCAGTCCAGTATTCTTTGTTAAAAAGCGAGACACGCCCCAAAAAAGACTGGTCGTGGACTATCGCATTTTAAACAATGGGACCAAGCCGTCGGACTTCCCCATGCCCCGAATCGACGACCTCCTGGCGAAGGTGCGGAAGGGGAAAGTGTTCACCAAGTTAGACCTGCGAGGGGCGTACAACCTCATTCGTATGCGGGAGGGAGATGAGTGGAAGACGGCCATGTTCACGCCACTGGGTACCTACGAATACAGAGTTATGCCCTTTGGATTGCAAAATGACTCCCACGTTTTTCAAGCTTTCATGCATCACGTGTTGGCGGGACTTCTCTACAAGACGTGCGTCTGTTTCTTAGATGACATCCTGATCTTTTCGGAATCGCAGCAGGAGCATGACAGACACGTCAAGGAAGTGCTGACCAGACTAAAGCAACATAGGCTCTACGCCAAGCTGGAGAAGTGCCAATTTGACGTGACGGAGGTGGATTTTCTGGGCTACAAGTTGTCTGACAAGGGGCTCGCCATGGACAGCGCCAAGGTTCGCGCGGTATTGGATTGGAAGAGTCCACGCAACCGGAAGGAGGTCCAGAGGTTTGTCGGCTTTGCGAACTTCTATCGCAAGTTTATCAAGGGCTTCGCTATGCAGACAGCGGCCATCACAGACACGCTTAGCTCCAAGAAAAAGAAGTTCGTTTGGCCAGAGGAGGCGGAGCAGTCCTTTCAGGCACTCAAGCGTCTCTTCGCGTCGGAAGAGCAGCTGCTTCACGTCAACCCCAGCAGGCCGATGAGGGTGGAGACAGACGCCTCGGACAGAGCCGTGGGGGCGGTCCTGCTGCAAAAGGACCAGCAGGGGGTGTGGCGACCGGCAGCGTTTTACTCCAGGAAGCTCAGCAAGTCCGAGCAGAACTACACCATCTGGGACAGGGAGTTGCTGGCCATTCATGCAGCGTTCAAAGCGTGGAGGCACTTCCTGATCGGCGCCAAGCACACGGTGCAGGTTTGCACGGACCACAAGAATCTGGAGCACTGGCGCACGGCACAGTTCCTAAACCAGAGGCAGATACGTTGGGCTGAGTTTTTTGCGAACTTCGACTTCCGCATAGAGTATGTCCCGGGGGACACTAACATCATGGCGGACGCCCTCTCCCGTAAGCCACAGTATCTGGAGGACGCAACGCCAGCGGCCGCCATGCACATCTTCGCACCAACAGTATGGGCGTGCGCCGCGGCCACCGTGGACCTGGAGGCGGTGCGACGAGCGTTGCAGGATGACTCCTTTGCGCAAGCAAAGATGGCAGAGGTGCAAAGGGGCAAGGCAGCGGCCGACGGTTTCCAGCTACGAGATGGATTGCTCATCCGTAAAGGGGCCATCTACGTGCCGGGAGACGACCTTCGCGCCAAGGTGCTGCAGCAGCTGCACGACGCGCCCACAGCCGGGCACTTTGGCAAGGAGAAGACGGTGGAATTAGTAGCCAGGGATTTCTGGTGGCCTGGAATGAGAGGGGAGGTCGCAGACTACGTGGCGAGGTGTGACACCTGCCAGAGGGCCAAACCAGTGCACAAACCGCCGGCCGGACTGTTGGAACCGCTGCAAACTCCGGTCGAACCTTGGGAAAGGGTGGCCCTGGACTTTGTCACGGATCTGCCCAGCTCGAGGGGCAAGACGGCAGTGCTGGTGGTGGTGGACCTGTTTTCCAAGATGGCGCATTTCATTCCGTGTGCTAAGGTGGCCACGGCGGAGCAAACCGCCAAACTGTTCATAGACCACGTGTTCAAGGTTCACGGTCTGCCACGGTCTATTCTGTCCGACCGGGGGCGGCAGTTCATCTCGAATTTCTGGCAGAAGCTGATGGGCTTCCTGAACGTCAAGATCAACCTGGCGTCGGCGAGACACCCGCAGACCAACGGGCAAGCGGAGCGGGTCAATGCCATCATGCAGCAGTACCTGAGATGTTATGCAAATCAACAGCCTGCGACGTGGGTGGATTACCTGCCGCTTGCCGAGTTCGCCTACAACAACACGAAGCACGTGTCCACGGGGGTCACGCCGTTCTTCGCCAACAACGGGAGGCACCCCAGAACCTTCCCGGGACTGGAAAGAATGGGGGAGGGGGAGCCGCAGACAGCAGATGCGTTCGCGTCGGAGCTGCAGGAAGTCCACGATCAGCTGAGGCGCCACCTGGAGCTGGCCAAGCACGCATACAAGGTACAAGCGGACAAGCACAGAAGGGTTGGCGAAGAGCTCCACGTGGGAGACTGGGTTTGGTTAGCAGCCCACGCAGTGCCGGCCAGGTCGTTGGCCAAGAAGAAACTAGGGCATAAACAACTGGGGCCCTACCAAGTCGAAGAGCAGGTCAACCCGGTAGCTTTCAGACTGGCACTTCCGGAGGGTTCCAGAATGCATCCGGTATTCCACAGATCGGTGCTCACTCCCTACAAGGCACCGCACAGGTTCCAGGAACCCGGAACGGCGCCGAGTCCGGTCAGAGACAGAACAGGGCACGCGGGAGTGGCACAGAAGGAGCGCATCAACGAAGTCACGGAGATTTTGGACTCCAGATGGGGGGAAGAGGGGGTAGAATACTTTCTCGCCAAGGAGGGCACCCCGGCCAGTGCGAACAGCTGGGTGCCGGGCTACGCCTTGGACGAACCTCTCCTCAAAGACGAGTTTCATGCCCTCTTCCCCCATAGACCTATGCCAGCAGACTTTTTCGACGACTGGCTTTTCACGCCCACGCTTTCGGCCAGCACTTTCCGGGGCTTCGACTCGGACGAGGACCCGACACAAGATGTCCGTTCCCCGGAGGGGTCACCCTCGGGATCTGCATCAGAACCCTCGTATTGGTGGGACGATAGACCAGAGGAGCAGTTCCGCAGACGGTGGCTGGAAGGCCCAGGACGAGCAACACCGCCAGGAGGAAGTGAGGGAGAGACGGACATGGACGTTTTCGGGGACGACCCTGGTTTCGAGCACGGCGGCACAGAGATGGAAGCGGAGGTGACCGTTGTCGACGAGAGCAGGGAGGAAGACCCGCGAGACTTCAGATGGAGGCCCGCCACGGGAAGCGACCGATATCCGACGTTCGTCCCTTTGCAACAGCAGCCCCCAGCTCCAGCACCGGAAGGAGGGGAGGGGGGAATGGGGGGCTTCGAGGGGGGGATGGATGTCAGGGGTTTAGGAGCAGAGGCACGGGCAAGGGAGGAAACAGAGAGCGAAGGGGAGGAGGCAGAAGAAAAGATGAGTGATGACGACGACCCGAGATCTCCTAGTCTTTCCAGTGAATCAGAGGATTCACAGAAAGGAGCACCAGTGGCCAGGGCAAGGGGGGAGTCTAGGGGGGCACCCCAGGAAGATAGAGCCAGAGGGGACTCAGGGGGGAGCAGCTGGAAATCGGGACCAGCGTCACCGCCAGGAAGCAGGGAAGAGGAAGGGAGCCAGGGGGGAAGCGCTGGCAGCTCACCACACGAGGGAGGGCATGAGTCAGGAGTGGCCACACCTCCATCGGGGAGCGAAGAAACGGTTAAGAGGAAAGTGGAAGGTTGGGCGCGCGCGCCAAGTTCAAATGCAGAGGAAGGCGGCGCAGTAAGCAGCCCCGAAAGGGAACCAGGTCCTAAAGCCCGGCGCAAGGAGGCAGGAGGGTCCGGGTCAGCGTCAGAAGAATCCCGGAAGGAAGAAGCCCCGGGGGGTAGAGGGACCCAGAGGAGGACAGTCAGGCGGAAAAGGTGGAGCAAGGCTAGGATATTAAGTTGGTGCACACGGGGCGGAGACTCAGACGGAGCTTCGCCGATCTAGCTACTAGACGTAGAGTTGCGCGCAGCAGCGTGAGAATGGAAACTGTAATTCAATAAAGACTTTTACTTAATGATCGCTGGCTAGCGTGATCCTCTGTGAGCTAGGATCTTCAAGCAGCTCTGACAACTATTATTATTATTATTATTATTATTATTATTATTATTATTACTTCTACTACTACCTGAGATTCAATAAGCCTGGCTCTTCTCTGGGACGGATTTTGTTTGGCCCAGTCATGGCATCCCCTCCATCTCCCATGTCAGTCGTCTCTCTGGTCAACCCAAGACTGACAGCAGCAAAAACAAAAACAGAAAACTTGACAGAAGCTACTTATCTTTCCGCACAACTCTGAAGCTAAATAAAAAAAATTCCTTCCAGTAGCACCTTAGAGACCAACTGAGTTTGTTATTGGTATGAGCTTTCGTGTGCATGCACACTTCTTCAGATACCAACACTGAAGCTGACATTTAAGATGCCTGGGCAGTTCAGACACCCAACCGTGGTAGAAAAAGGCAGAACTGGAGGAAGATGGTTCACAGAAAAAACTGGAATTTGCTGTTCAAGGTTTTTTGTGGGGGTGTTAGGTTCCCAGGTGTTGTATTGGGCACTGTTGAGCTATGTGGAAATGTATGAGGCTTGTCACACAGAGGTATTTTTTGAATATCCAGGCAGATAGGACGATCCCACAGGGAGCCTTACCAAGAGAGGCCACGATCCCACGATTCTCCTCCATGACGTCCTTATGCAGAGCTCTCTGGTCAGGATCCAGCAATGCCCACTCCTCGTCCGTGAAACAAACAGCAACATCTTCAAAGCACACTGGACCCTAAAAGAAAAAGGAAATGTACTCTTCTGAGACATCAGAAATATGATCTGCTACACAATGCTCTGTTCTTTCCTTCCTCTTAATTGCTGTGTTGTTTTGATAGGATTGCTTTCAATAGGATTGACACTTTGACACGCATTCTGTAAACGTATGTCTAGATGCTTGGTTCTGGCCTTCAACTGCCCAGATTCTGCCAACTTCAGACAGGGTTGATTGTCTTCCCAAACAGTGATGGGCAGGCAACAATCCCCATAGATCTCTTGCACCAGGCATCTATAGAACTCCAGTTCCCTGCACAATTCCGACAGTGCAATGAACTCAGCCTCAGTAGAGGACAGCGCAATGAGACTTTGCTTCTAGGACTTCCACCCAACTAGAGATTCCCCAAGGTTTATTACTATCACAGATACGGACTTCCTGTCATCCAGATTCACCCCGTCGCTATCTCCCCAGCAAGTAAGCGCCGTCTCACCTGCAGCTGACAGCTTGAGACTGAAGTCCTTGGTATCCTGCAGGTAACGCAGCACCCGCTTGATACCATGCCAGGCATTTACACTGGGCTTTGATGCTTCCCTACTGAGCAGATTGGTAGCAAAAGCAATGTCCGGCCTGCTCCATTGGGACAGATACAACAGACTACCCAGAGCGGACTGGAAGAGCTCAGCGTTCTCAAACTCAACGCGTTCTGCTAGCCAACTGTCTTTCACGTAGCTTGTCTCCATGGGTGCCCTAATCCCTGCACAATCAGACATTCTGAACTTCTCAAGCAACTGCTCAATCTTGCCTTTCTGACTGAGCAAGAAGCTTCCATCTTCAGTCCTGTCTATCTGAACACCTAAGTAGATCCTTACTGCACCCAGGTTCTTGAGCTGAAACCATTTTCCAAGCTCTTTGGCAAACTTCTGCACCTGTTTGTTTGCCCCTGAGATGTGAATGATGTCATCAACAAAGATCAACACCATTTCCTGTGACTCTCCTGACCCTTTAAGGTGCAGGCAGCTGTCAGCAAGACTCTTCTTGAAACCTTGCTTCTCTAAGGCTTTAAGCCATAAATGGACTTGTGAAACTTCCATACAGTATTCGGCTCATTGCCCTCAAACGCTGAAGGAGGAAGCATGTACAGATCCTCCTGGAAGTCTGAGTTCAAATAGGCCACATCCACATCAAAGTGATTCACCTGAAAAACTCTTTGTGCAGCAATTGCTAAGAGCTTGTGCAGAGTTTCACTTCAGGAAGTAGGAGCATATACCTCAGTATAATGCAGCCCCTTTTGCTGCGTGAACCCTCTGGCTACTAGCCTAGCCTTGTACTGTGGTTCCCCTGTTGCTGTGGGTTTAAGACGGTAAACCCAGCGGCTGCTCACGGCCTGTTTGCCCACTGGCAACGTTGTGAGGGAGAACACGCCTAGAGACTCCATTGAGCTCATCTCCTTCTGCATTGCCTCATGCCATTTCCTGGCTTCTTCCTGAGGCAGTTTCTGAACACCCTCAAAACTCTCGGGTTCACACTGTGCCATGCCAACCCACACACTTGTGACTGCAAACCTGTCAGGAGGTTTACCTTTCGTTGTGCGAGCTGAACATCTCAACCCAGTTTCAGGTACCCCCTCAGACCCACTAGGACCAGCTAGAACGTCCTTGGCCTCAGAGAGCTCCCCCTCTGACTTACTGCGCCATTTAGATTTCTCAGCTGAACCTGTGGGTGAGGAAGGAGCACTTCTCTGTTCAAGCTTCACAGCTTTAGGAGAAGTTCTTCCCTCTACCTGCTCTGGGTCAGGACTCTGTGCCTCAGCAGCAGGTTCAACCTCTACCTCTTCCTCATCAGCAGAGTCAAGCAGACTCTCTGAAAGAACATCAGGGTTCCCATGTATGTGTGTCCATCCATTCTACTCACAGAACTCAGCACTGCTGCTGAGCAGAATCCTGGACTGATTGCCTGTTGGATAGGCAAATCTCCACCCCTTGGTCCCTGGCTCATACCCACAGAAAATCATCTTTTGGGACCTAGGGGCACCCTTTCTGAGCTTGGTCTTTGGCACAAGGACCCAGGCCTCGCAGCCTGAGTACAGCTGGGTTAAAGTGGTTCTGTTATGTCTTCTGTCAAGGTCATGCTGAGTATAAGAAGAGGCCAGAAGGCCTATCACTGAAATTCTTATTTAAAGATGATCAAGGAAGATTTGTAGCAATTGAAATTCAATCACAAGGAGAGAAATTCTTGATTGTAGGTATTTATGCACCAAACGAAGGAAAATCGGAATTCTTTAAGAAGTTACATGAGACTCTGATGGATTACATGGACTATATGATCTTGATGGGAGATATGAATGGAGTGGTGTCTACAAATATGGATAACGCACAGAGACAGGTAGTCACCAATGATGGTAGACTCCCAAAAACTTTTTTTGACATGACTGAAAATATGGACTTAGTTGACATTTGGAGAATGAAGAACCCTCTGGGAAGAGAGGGAACTTTCTTCTCTGAGGCTAAAATGACATGGACAAGAATTGACCAAATCTGGGTAACCAGGGGATTGGCTCCGAAGATCAGCAAAGTGGAGATTTGCCCCAAAACTTGTTCTGACCATAATGCGGTGAAGATGGAAATGAAATTGACGCCAATTGGTTCCTTTAGATGGAAGATGAACGACACTCTGTTTAGGAATGAAGAGGTGACCAAGAAGGCCCAAAAAACTCTAAGAGACTATTTTGAGATAAACATGAATACCACAGTGGAAAAAAGAGCAATTTGGGACGCAAGCAAAGCGGTTATGAGAGGATTCCTAATACAACGGAACGCAATTAAGAAAAGAACTCAGAATGAAAAAAAGGATAAAATCCTGGGAAAGATAAAGGAAGGAGAGAAGAAACTGAGAGCAAAACCAAAGTCACAGGAGATTCTGAAAGAGATACCGTTATATCAAGTACAATATGCGAAGCTGATGAATCAGGAAACAGAATGGAAGATTAAACAGATGAGGCAAAAGACATTTGAATCGGCAAATAAGTGTGGAAAATTGTTGGCCTGGCAAATAAAAAAAGACAAAAACTCAATACTATTACAAATTTGGAAGTGGAAGGAAAGAATATACAGAACCCAGTGGAGATAAGGAAGTGTTTTCAGAGGTATTTCAAACAACTTTATATACAGGAGAAGCAGAAAGAAATGGACATTGATCGATTTTTGAAAATAAATGGATTACACAAAATCTCTCAGGAAAAACAGCTAATGTTGAATTGTAAAATAACAGATCAGGAGGTGGAAGGGGCCATCCAGAATATGCAATTAGGTAAATCTCCAGACCAGATGGTTTGACTTCAAGATATTACAGATCCTTGAAGGAATGATTAATACAACCATTGAAGGAAGTCTGCAATGAAATATTGGAAGGGAGAAAGGCACCAGTCGTGGAAAGAGGCTTACCGTATTTTTCGCTCCATAGGGCGCACCTGACCATAGGGCGCACCTAGTTTTTAGAGGAGGAAAACATGAAAAAAAATATTCTGAATCAAATGTTGTACTAAACTATTTAAAGGAGCAAAGCGGGTGGCTCCTGTCCGCTTTGCTGCTTTAAAGCGAGCCTCAGAGGAGGGAAGGAAGGGGAACCATGGCTTATCTAAGTCCAGTTAATAATGCTGAGCCTGATTTTATATGCATCTCAAAGCCCTTGACATATATACATTATAATGACAGGCCGAGATAGGCCTCCTGCAGAGGAGGAGGGGAGGGAGCCATCACAGCTCAATGGGCAGAGCATGGAGAAGATCCCAAGTCCAATCCTTGAAAGCTTCTCCGGGTAGGGCTGAGGGTGGGTCTCCTGAAACCCTGGTGAGCCTCTGCCCATCAGTGAAGACAAGACTGAGCTCAATGGGCTCAGGGGTCCTGACGTGGTACAGGGAAGGTCCCTCTGTTCCTGTTTAAATTAGCCCTTTCTTCAGAACCATGGGGACTACAATCTTTGTTTTTAAAGGGAACAGCTGTAACCTCAGTGGCTTTGCATGCAGAACACCACACGTTCAATCCCCGGCTTCTCCAGGCCTGAAACTCTGGCAAACTGCTACCAGTCAGTGTTGACGTTACTAAGCTAGATGGAGTAGTGGATCCAACTCCTTATCAGGCAGCTTCCTAGGTTCCCATTTATGCTTCTGATCTGGGCGTGAGGCCTGCTGTCACTTTTAGTGTCAAGAGGGTGGTTCTTTGCACATCTGGAAGATGACTGTGTCACCTCCCATCACCCTCTTGAAGGTGCTTTTACAGCTCAGGGGAAAGGGTAGGCAGTCCCAGCATCTGTAGACTGTAGCATCCTGAATTAAGGGAGGAATTCCCCTTGCAGCCAAAGGGTTGTTTGATGCCACCACGAAAGAGCTGATCTTCAGCTTGAAAGCAGGACTTGCTCTTTCACCATGCTGCTCCTCCAGCTGCCAATGCCATCCATGTAACCTGTGTGAATATCAAGTGTGGGTTGTGTCCAGGAACCTGGGAGGACTTCTTTCACATGAGTGCATGTTTTTGTCTTTAAATAAACAGCCCATGCAAGTTTCCAGCTCTTCTGGCCATGCCTGGCTGTCTCAGTGGAAATCTGAGGAGGCTGAGGTGGACTTTCCAGTGGTCAAAGTCTTCCTGCCCGGCATCTATTTCCTGCCCTCTTGCCCCACTGAACTCCCGCACCCTGCTTCAAAGCAAGCTACGGAGGGGATTCCCTCTGCTTTGAAGCAGGAAAGTGGGAGAGGAGCTGCTTACACGAGTGTAAGCTGCTCCCCTCCCACTTTCCTGCTTCAAAGGGAGTCACGGAGGAGGGAATCCGCTGCAGCCTCGAGCAGCGAGGAGGACCTCTTCCGTGGTTGCTCTGAAGCAGGAAAGTGGGAGAGGAGCTGCTTACACGAGTGCAAGCTGCTCCCCTCCCACTTTCCTGCTTGAAAGCGAGCCACGGAGGGGGGAGGGACCAACGGAATCCCCTTCCCTCCCTCCTCCCCGGCTCAGCTCAGCAGCCGCGGCTCTTGCTGGCTTTACAATGAGCCGGAAGGAGGGAAAGACGGCAGTCCCGCCTCCCGCCTCCCTGTAAACCCAGCCAGAGCCGCAGACACACTCTGTGCAGCTCTTGCTTTAAAGGGAGAGCTGCGCAGAGCTTGTCGGCGGCAGCGGCTCTTCCTGACTCCGCTCCATAAGACGCACAGACATTTCCCCTTACATTTTAAGGGGGGGAAAGTGTGTCCAATGGAGCAAAAAATACGGTACAGAACACTTATACCGAAAACAGAGACTGAAAAGACACAGCTCAAGAACTACCGCCCCATATCGTTGCTTAATGTGGATTACAAAATTTTTGCAGATATTTTGGCTAAAAGATTAAAAAAGGTGTTAGCAGAAGAAATCCATAAAGACCAAGCGGGCTTTCTCCCGGGCAGACATCTGTCTGATAACATGAGGAATATAATTAACATTCTAGAAAAACTACAAGTGAATATCAACACTAAGGCAGTTTTGAAATTTGTGGATGCAGAGAAAGCCTTTGACAATATTTCTTGGAGTTTTATGAAGAAGAATCTACAGGGGATGGGGGTAGGTCAAGGGTTTGAAAATGGTCTAGGTGCAATTTATTCAGAACAAAAGGCAAAATTAATTGTGAACAATGTAGTGACAGAAGAGTTTAAGATTGAGAAAGGGACACGGCAAGGCTACCCAATTTCTCCATTGCTTTTTATATTGGTCCTTGAGGTTTTGTTAAACATCATAAGAAAGGACCAAGAGGTTAAAGGTATACAAGTGGGAGCTAAACAGTACAAACTGAAAGCATTTGCTGATGATTTAGTATTGACCTTACAGGAGCCAGAATCCAGTACTAAAAGGGTATTGGAACTGATTCAAGAATTTGAACAGGTAGCAGGTTTTAAGCTGAATAAGACGAAAACCAAGGTTTTAGAGAAAAACTTAACTGTGAATGAGAGAGAGAAGTTTCAGGAGGAGACAGGACTAACACTGGTTAAGAAAGTGAAATATTTAGGGGTTAACATGACTGCCAAAAATGTGAATTTATTTAAGGATAATTATGAAAAATGTTGGATTGAAGTGAAAAAGGATTTAGAAATATGAACAAATTTGAAGTTATCATTGTTAGGCCGAATTGCTGTGATAAAAATGAATGTGCTGCCAAGGATGCTGTTTTTGTTTCAAACATTACAAATTTTAGATAAGATGGATTGTTTCAAGAAGTGGCAGAAAGATATTTCCAGATTTGTTTGGCAGGGCAAGAAGCCTCGAATAAAATTTAAGATATTAACTGATGCTAAAGAAAGAGGCGGATTTGCCCTACCAGACCTTAAACTTTATTATGAATCAGCTGCTTTTTGTTGGCTGAGAGAATGGCTGCTTCTTGAAAACACTGACGTGTTGGATCTAGAAGGTTTCAATAATGTATTTGGCTGGCATGCATATTTATGGTACGATAAGGTAAAAGTACATAAAGCGTTTAAAAATCATATTGTTAGAAAAGCATTGTTTAATGTTTGGATAAGATATAAAGATTTGCTAGAAAAGAAAACCCCAAGATGGTTGTCACCAATGGAAGCGAAGGCACAGAAAAACTCAATATGGAGGCCAAGTCCCCTCCTCTCTGGGGTTTCTGGCAAGCGATCCAACAGTGCGCCAGTGTGCAGCCTGCCTTTACTCCTCCATTGTCAGCCATCTCCTGGCTCTGAGAGACAAGCAGGGAGGGTGGCTTCTGGCAGAAGGAGAGGGAGCCATCGGTGGTTCCTCCTTCTCCTGACTCACCTCTGCCTCTCAACCTCCTTCCTCCCACTCGCTTCCTTCCTCTTCTGCCTCTGATTCTGCACTGCATTCTGCAACAGAGTCTCCCAGACCCCATGCCCTGTTGCCCCTTCAGCTTCTGACGCCTCCTCTTCCCAGACTTCTCCCTCTTCTCCCTTTCACTGCTCATTCTTCCTCCACCTCCACTCCTTGGGCTGAGACATCTTCCCTTCCTGGTTCCCCGGCTGCTTCCTCCCACCATTCCTCTGTGCCCAACCAGTCGATGACATTGCTCCATCCCTCAGCCTCTGTCCCCACAAGGCAGCTTCCCCTGACCTGATCTGGTTCCACAGCCGCTGCTTCCCTTCTGCCCCCATGAAAAGATGAATCAGGAGGTCTTGCTGGCATCATTCTGTCTCCTGAAAGAGAAAACAGGTAAGCAGGATGCCAGGCGTGCCCATGTCTCTCACAGGGGAAACAGGGCATCTCTAACTACAGATGGGCCTTTCAGAAAGCCTTACCTGCTGAGTGCATTTGGACATTTGTGCCCATTTCATATGTTAGTCATGCAGAAATACATCTCTCCTCCTCTGGACCCTTCCTCCCAACTCCCCCCCCCCAAAAAAAAAAAAACTTGATGAAAAGAACCCAGAGGTTATATGGGAAACCAACAGAATGAGACCAAATGGAGAAAAACCTCCTTCCTCCTTACCCAGTGGCCTCTCTCTGGTGTCCAATGGAGGCCTCTCTGCCTCACATGAATCCAGGTCCATTTCCTCAAAACAATCCTTTTCCTGAAAAAGCAACAAGGATTCAAAGCAGAGAATGAATGACAAGAAATAGCAGAAAGATAATGGAAAAGTAAAAAACTTTAAGGGTGTGAGATCTCATTCCATGGATGCCTTCCCAGAAAAAGCATTGGCCATCAGCAGAGCATTATGGGATGTTCTCCATCCTCTTTGGAGCCCCCAATAATAATAATAATAATAATAATAATGTTTTATTTCTACCCCACCCTCCCTAGCCAGAGCCAATCTTTTGGCGGCTAACATCATAAATCTAACACAGTATACATAGAACATAAGAACAGGCAATCGATTAATTAAAATACTTCTTAAAATTAGTTCAAAACAGATTAAAATCTGGACAGATGGCAGTCTATAATATAATAATAATAATAATAATAATAATAATAATAATAATAATAATAATTTATTATTTATACCCCGCCCATCTGGCTGGATTTCCCCAGCCACTCTGGGCGGCTTCCAAAAGAATATTAAAATACTGTGATACATCAAACATTAAAAACTTCCCTAAACAGGGCTGCCTTCAGATGTCTTCTAAAAGTCTGGTAGTTGTTCTTCTCTTTGACATCTGGTGGGAGGGCGTTCCACAGGGAGGGCGCCACTACCGAGAAGGCCCTCTGCCTGGTTCCCTGTAGCTTTGCTTCTCGCAATGAGGGAACCGCCAGAAGGCCTTCGGAGCTGGACCTCAGCGTCCGGGCAGAATGATGGGGGTGGAGACGCTCCTTCAGGCATACTGGAACGAGGCCTTTTAGGGCTTTAAAGGTCAGCACCAACACTTTGAATTGTGCTCGGAAACGTACTGGGAGCCAATGTAGGTCTTTCAAGACCGGTGTTATGTGGTTTCAGCGGCTGCTCCCAGTCACCAGTCTGGCTGCTGCATTCTGGATTAGTTGTAGTTTCCGGGTCACCTTCAAAGGTAGTTCCAGGTAGAGCACATTGCAGTAGTCCAAGCGGGAGATAACCAGAGCATGCACCACTCTGGCGAGACAGTCCGCAGGCAGATAGGGTCTCAGCCTACGTACCAGATGGAGCTGGTAAACAGCTGCCCTGGACACAGATTTGACCTGTGCCTCCATGGACAGCTGTGAGTCCAAAATGACTCCCAGGCTGTGCACCTGGTCCTTCAGGGGCACAGTTACCCCATTCAGGACCAGGGAATCCTCCACACCTGCCCGCCTCCTGTCCCCCAGAAACAGTACTTCTTTCTTGTCAAGATTCAATCTCAATCTGTTAGCCACCATCCATCCACCAACCAACTGCCTCCAGGCACTCACACAGGACCGTCACTGCCTTCACTGGTTCTGATTTAAAAGAGAGGTAGAGTTGGGTATCATCTGCATACTGATGAACACCCAGCCCAAACCCCCTGATGATCTCTCCCACCGGCTGCATGTAGATGTTGAGAAGCATGGGGGAGAGGACAGAAAACCGAGGCACCCGACAAGTGAGAGCCCAGGGGTCTGAACACTCACCCCCCCCCACCACTTTCTGAACACGGCCCAGGAGGAAGGAGCGGAACCACTGTATGACAGTGGCCCCAGCTCCCAGCCCCTCAAGACGGTCCAGAAGGATGTTATGGTCGATGGTATCAAATGCCGCTGAGAGATCCAGCAGAACTAGGAAACAGCTCTCACCTTTGTCCCTAGCCCGCCGGAGATCATCCACCAGCGCGACCAAGGCAGTTTCAGTCCCATGATGAGGCCTGAATCCCGACTGGGAGGGATCCAAATGGTCCGCTTCTTCCAGGCGTGCCTGGAGTTGTTCGGCAACCACTCTCTCAATCACCTTGCCCAAGAATGGAAGATTTGAGACTGGGCGATAGTTGGCCATACTGGCCGGGTCTAAAGATGTTTTTTTAAGAAGTGGTTTAAAGCATCCCCTACCACTCTCTGGAAACCATTTGGATCCATTAAGTGGCGGGGGCGGACCATCTGAATCGGTCCCACCTCCCTGCAGAGGGGAAGGGTCGCGGAGAAGTCCAGTTGCACCAGGAAGTGATCTGACCATGGCACTTCTTTCGTTTCGCTTTTACTTAGTGTCAGATCACCAACATCCATAGAGGTAAACACCAGGTCCAAGGCATGTCCGCGGCTATGAGTTGGGCCAAACATATTCGGGGACAGCCCCATGGGGGCCATGCTTTCCACGAAGTCCCGAGCAGCCCCTTGTAAGGTTGTGTTGGCATGAATATTAAAATCCCCCAGGACAACCAAGCTAGGTGTCTCCAGGAGAACATCCGCCACGACCTGAAGCAGCTCAGACAGGGAATCCTTGGTGCAGCGGGGAGGTCGGTACACCAAAAGGAATCCTGTACTGCCCCTATTGCCCAACTTCCAGAACATGCACTCAGAGAACTGGGTCTTCCCAATAGGACGCCTGGTGCAAACTAATGGCTTCCTAAAAATCACTGCAACCCCCCCTCTCCGCCCACATGACCTGGGTTGCTGTGCGTAAGAGAAACCTGGTGGACAAGCAGCGGCAAGAACAGGCCCATCTGCTTCATCCAACCAAGTCTCTGTCACACATGCCAGGTCAAATCCTCCATCCATGATCAAGTCAAGTAAAAATGAGAGTGGTTAATATTCGCTAGGGCCAACTACTGTTACCACTGGTCTTATAAAGGAGGTGTGAGTGGGCTAGGAAGCCTCTTTAATGCTTATTCTTGTACTGAAAGAAAAGAATCAGACTGAACTCTGAACCCTGAAGGCCTGGCAGAACAGCTCTGTCTTGCATGCTCTGAGGAAAGATGTCAAATCCCACAGTGCCCTGGTCTCTTGTGAGAGAGCGTTCCACCAGGACGGAGCCACATCCGAAAAGGCCCTGGCTCTGGTCAAGGTAGTATCCAGAGAAAAGTCTCCCTCACCTGCTTCCTCTCCTCTGCCTGACTCAGGAGGAAACCTTCGGCCAGGGCCACCGCCTGGGAACTGGTCTCTGCTCCACAGTCCCTCACCCAGCTCTCCATCTCCAGGGGAAGGACAGCCAGGAACTGCTCCATGATCACCAGGTCCAGCATCTCAGCTTTCGTGTGCCTTTCTGGCTTCAGCCATTGGTGGCAAAGGTGGTAGAGTCGGCTGCAAACCTCTCGGGGTCCTTCAGCCTCCTGGCAGCAGAACTGCCTCACCTGCTGGCTCTGCACCTCTGAGCGGAGGGTGTCCTCCTCACCCAGGATCTTCTGCCCAGAGTTTTCCCAGAATCCCCCACTGCTCCCCGTTTGGTTGGCATGACCTCTTCCTGCTTCAGGGCCAGCTGGGTCTTGCTCATCCATCTGTGCTCTCAGGAAGCCTCTAAGAGATCAGAAGGAACCCTTTGGTCTTCTGCCAAGTTCTGTCCGTCTTAATGAGAAGCTCTAGCAAATCCTAGAAAGCAAATACATTGTTCTGTTACAGAATTTGTAGGTCAGGAGAAGAAACAGATCCCTGAACAAGCATGGATGAGTCTTGCCAGGAATCAGGACTGGACGGTACCAGAGCCCAAACCGTGAGATACCTTTTTGAAAAGAAAGAGGAGGAGGAAGAGGAGAAGAAGTAAGTCTCCAGCCCTCTAGCAATGCAGAATGTGGAGGCAACTGAAGGGATTTCTGGGAGATGAGTCAGCCTGGTTGCTCCTGCCTTCCAGTCAATGCCTGAAATCAGAACTGACTGACAAGAGAGTCATTTGAAAAATGGATGCTTGGCTCTAGTGGGGGTCCTCATCCGGGGGTCCTCAGGAGTCTTTCTCCCCCCCACCCCCCTTCAGGGCACATTTCTCCCCTGCTTCTGTCTCCTTTTCTTGCACTTGGACTCTCTGCCGCTCTCAAGACAGACTCCTGGGGTGGGGTCCCTTTTTCTTTCTCTTGAGGGCCAGGTATGTATCTAGTCAACCCCCTGAGGGCCAAGTGGGTGGGGCCAAATACATCTCCCTTGAAATTTAGGCGGGTAATTTCGTATTAGTATTCTATTAGATAGGTTAACACACACACACAGCCACTGATGCCAAGGTCCCTGGAGGCTCAGGGAGTAGCAGCGCCCATTTCCGGCTGCTTTGCCAGCAACAATCCCTTTGGGAGAGAGAGGATGTGGTCCTGGGATGCCCTGCTCTGGGTGCGAGGGGATGGCTGCAGTGGCCTCCGTGGGGAGCTGCCCTGGGAGACACTGGGAAACTGGTCCCCAATGCAGCAGCCAGACTCTGGGCTGGGATCCCTCTCTTTACTCCTGGTTTTATGGGGGGGGGTGTCTAGTCCACCTCCTTGTCCAGCTTTGGAAAACCATTTGCAGATGTTCCCTCTGTTGTGCAGTGACGCTGAGGGACGTCACACAGAGTTAAAGTCCCAGGGACTCCTTTGTTTAAAGAAGGGAGATTTTTTCTGAAAGGGGGGGGCGGAGGGTCAAATGAGTTTGGGATCCTCTGATCTGCAGGAGGGAGAGCGTGGCAGACCTGGCCCCTCCCTGGCAGGACCCTCTCCTCCCTGACTTGGGGTCCCCCCCCCCGCAGGAGCAGATCAGGCCCCCCAGGCCCCCTCCCCTGCGGCAGCCCTGGGACCCCCACCAGATCCCAGAGAGAGAGGAGACTCACCAGATCCCAGAGAGAGAGGAGACTCACCAGATCCCAGAGAGAGAGAGGAGACTCACCAGATCCCAGAGAGAGAGGAGACTCACCAGATCCCAGAGAGAGAGAGAGGAGACTCACCAGATCCCAGAGAGAGAGAGGAGACTCACCAGATCCCAGGAGGGACAGCGAGGCAGGAAAGGACTGGGGAGGGAGGGGGGTTGGCTCGGGAGGACCTGGTCCCCCCTTGCTTCCTGGCCTCTCTAGGAAGGCAGCTCGCTTCCCTTAACCCTTGCAAGGCCAGTCCCCCCCCCCCCAGCTCAGCCCTCTCTCGCTCTCGCCATCCTTGCCCAATCCCAGAAGAGACGCCTCCCTGGGAAAGAGAGGAGGGTCCCGGGGGGTGACGAAGAGGCGGGAAGACTAAGGAAGAAGAGGAGCCTTGCTGCCTGGGAAGCCGGAAACCTCATCCTGGCCTCTCTAGGAAGGCAGCTCGGTTCCCTTTAACCCTTGCAATGCCGAGTCCCCCTTTGGCAAAACCTCAGATTCTTCTTTTTCTATGGATTTCGGGGGGGGGGGCAGCTGCCCCCCTGGCTCCCTCAAGGCCCAGATATCCTTTTGGGGGCTCAGAGCATCTCCTTCCCTTGGCCAGAAACCGGAGGAACAGTTTGCAGGGGAAAGGGCTTTGCAGGAAGGAAGGAAACTCACCCCAGAATTCAGGAAGGGGAGGAATGAATGGGGCTGGGCTTGATCTACAGGGGGGCAATTTCAAAAGTCTGGATCAGGCCTTGCACCCCCTTTTTCTGGGTCCCTCCCCTCTCCTGCAAGTGAGGGGAGCCCCCTCTTGCAACAGATCCATCCAGACCAAGCCCACAGGCTGCTGTTTTGCTCCAAGTTATCCTGGTTGGTGTCTTTCTTTTTGGCCAAGGGAGCCCTCGGATTTCTCCCTCAAGACCCCCAGGGCTGGACCCCCCCCCCGCCCTCCTCCCAGGCGCTTGTCAAGGGTTAAGCCCAGGGAAGCCCAGCGCTGGTTGCCTTTCCTTGCCCGCAGGGGTCTCCACCCCTCCCTTGATGCGCAGACCCCATCCTAGGCTTGGCTGCGCTCGGGAGTCCAAGCCCCCTCCAGGGTGCAAAGACCGGCCCATTCCCCCAGATTGAGTTCATTTCAGTGCGCGGCACCGTGGAGAATTGTTAAGGGAGAAATCTGAGGCTCCCTTGGACAAAAAACAAGGACACCGGGCAGGAAGAGCAGAGCGAATTGGTCTGGATTGAAGACTGTCGCGACAGGACTCCCACCTGCCTCCAGGTGGAACAGGATGGAAGCCCGGAACAAAAGAGAACCCAAAGTTTTATTAGCCGCTCATCCCCAGGTTACCCCCCCAAAAAAACTACATCACTCCTACATCTGGTGGCAGTAATCTGGGCATCCTGGACCCTGCCCCATGGTTCCCCTTGCCCTCCACCAAACACCCAGCGAGTGTCACAAAAGAGATCTTGACATTTCCCGGTTTCCCAGCCAAGTTCATCACCCCCTTTTGTCTTCCTCTGGGTTTGTTCTTTCTGGCATGGCTCCCTCTCTGGCACTCAGGTCTCAGGAGGCCAGGGATTATCGCTCAGGCAGAGGGGCTGCGGAGGAGCTGAGCTCACAGGTCTAGATGAATTTCTGAAGTTTCCCCAGTGAGCCAGTACATAGAGACATTGATCAGGGAATTCTTACATTTGGGATCGTGCAGCAGAGGCCCTTTGAACAGATAGGAAGAAACTGCGATGAAGTGTTTTGTGGGGCCAAGTCACAAAAGTGATGGTGCTGATTTTGGGGGTGGGCTGCATGTGCATGATGTCTGCTGGAGGGGCAACCCCTCCCCCAACCTATACACAAATTCCTGCAACCGTTTGACAAGCGCAGCCGCTGGCGTGGCGCATCTTTGGTAAATGAGCACACCCAGTCTCAAGTCCTTTAGAGATAAAGTAGGTATACATCTCAGTAATACCTGGGTATATATGTATTTTGTTTTTCTAGCTTGATCAACATTATTTATTACTTCTTAACAGGTAGATGGCTAAGAGCTTAGGCAGCTTCAGTGGCAGCCCCTGGCCCCCACCCCTTGCACCCCCCAGGTAAAGACGGCCCTGGCCCTCTCCGAGGGTCCGTCCAGCTCTGGGCTGCTGCTGCTGCTGCTGCTACTCACTTGCAATCATAATTTAAGCTTGCTGCGTGTCCTCTGTTTTTTCTTTTCAAGGGAGGGTAACAAAATCAGGCAAATTGCATTTCTTCCCTTTGAATGGCGCAGAGCCAGCCAGGCAGGGAGGGGAGAGGGCAAAGCGACACATCAGCGCAGCTCCCCCTTCCTCGAAGGCTCGAGGTACGCTTGGAGTTGCGGGCGCGGGCGGGCGGCAGGACGAATGTCACCCCCCTCAGGATGGCACCGGGGTGGTCCAACCCCACCGCCCCCACCTTGTTCCCCCTCTGTTTCCCTGGCCTGGGGTTCCCTCCCTTGGGGGTGGGATAAACGTTTAGTTGGGGCTGGGGATTAGTTTGAGTAAAAATGTAAGTTTTTCTGTGTTGTTGTTATTGTTAAAATGAGCTTCTACTGACTCTTTGGGTTATTGTATAGTATGTATTTGGTTCTTAAGGGGAGAGACCAGGGCTGCCGGGGAGGGGGCCCCCGCCAACAGAACGGCTGGGACAGAACCCACCAGGCCATTCCAGCCGTGGAATACGATTATATTGAAACCGCCTTTTGCACAAAGGAGTAACATGACATGGAGCTGAATCCTGTTGAAATATAAAATAAATGAATAAATAATGCTTCAGTATCTGGGAAAAGATCACATGGGGAAGGCTTCAGTTTGGGCTCACGTATTTATGTATTTGGTGGTTTTACATTCCCATTAATGAAGCAAATTCTGCCCACACCTTTTGCTGTCACATAACGCCAGATCATCACACTAACTGGGTACTTCAAGGTAGGAGTAATGCAAGTGGGATGTAAATCTTCTCCGATTCTTCTTCTCTCAAATCCCTAACCCGTGGATTTTAGCACTCGAGTCTCTTCCACTAGATTGGTGCGTGCCGCCCCCCCCAGATGTTGTGCCCGGTGTGGCCGGCCCCCCTGCACCCCCCACGCTACTCCACTGCTTGAGCTCTGGGAGTGTGGCTTTCTCCCAATTGAAGTGCAGAGTGAGGACCGGGAGATTGGCAGGGAAACCAAAATGTTTGTTTGCAAATGGCCTTAAGAAGCGTGACATGCAAGTCCCTTTCCGATTTACTAAAACCCATGCATTTGGGAGGGGAATAGCAGGTTATTATTTAGTGCATATCTATATAACATACAGGACCAAAGGGGGGTGGGAAATATGTCTGTGTGTGAACTGTAGTTAAATGTGGAGAGGAAGAGCGGCCCCCGGGGCCGGATGGAGCTTGGATGCGGCCCTCAGCTCCGGAAGGGAATGGAGCCCTTTCTGGGCCCAGCTCTCCTTTGTCAACTACAAATTGCCACTGTTTCATGTGTTGAATATATGTGAGATGGTAATTTATGGACCTAATAAGTATCTGAGGGACGTGGGTAGCGCTGTGGGTTAAACCACAGAGCCTAGGGCTTGCCAATCAGGACGGCAGTTCGAATCCCCGCGACGGGGTGATCTCCCGTTGCTCGGTCCCTGCTCCAGCCAACCTAGCAGTTCGAAAGCACGTCAAAGTGCAAGTAGATAAATAGGTACCGCTCTGGCAGGAAGGTAGATGGTGTTTCCGTGCGCTGCTCTGGTTCGCCAGAAGCGGCTTAGTCACGCTGACCACGGCTCCCTTGGCCAGTAAAGCGAGATGAGCGCCGCAACCCCAGAGTCGGTCACGACTGGACCTAATGGTCAGAGGTCCCTTTACCTTTACCTATATTACAGGACCAAAGGGGGGTGGGAAATATGTCTATGTGTGAACTGTAGTTAAATGTGGAGAAAATATTTGCGATTCCTACGGAACCTAAGCAAATTTATCTCCAAAGGGGGGAGCTGTTACAGAAATGACGGGGGGGGGGGCGCGCACCTTTAAATTGTTAAATGTTACAAATATTATGCCTGAATGTATCCTTTTGCCTTGACAGCTCAGGGAAGATATCCAACTTTATAAATCATATCAAATCAACTCCAGGAAGTGCCCAGAGGTGACAATTGCTGAGCTGATTATTGGAAAGCCTCATCCCATCCCCAGACTTGCCAAGGGGTCCAGACATGCAAAGGAAGTTCTGCTGTACTTTTGGGTGGTGGGTACTTGAGACTTGTTGTTTGCCTATGCTAATCCTATCCTTGGGTATTGCACTGACTCATTTTCCTTATGTTAATCTTGTGTAACCCTCCCCTTTCTGACGTTTTAGTGGTGTAGCAATGACGTATTGATGATGCTGTACGAACTGCATTCTGGGATATGGTGGGAAGCTTTAAAAGTCAATGTCGCCCCATGGCTCTGTCGCTGCTGTTGAACCTGTTGCGCAACCAGAAAGGATCTCAGTCTACTGGCTGCTGTTTTGCTCCAAATTGCTTGGCGGGAATTTCCTTCTTTTACTGACCGCACGGACCCATGGGGGACTTTCCCCTCCATACTCACAGAAGCGTTGTTTAGAGTATGGAATGTTGATCATTGTTTTGTTGATTTCTAGGGAATCTAGTTCTCTCCGTTTTTGTTCTATAGCTTTACGGACTTTTTAAGATCCTGTTTGTAGCATGATGAGAGGGCCGTGATGTCTTGTTCTGTCTTGCTAACTTTTAAGGAGGTTTGTTTTTTAAGGGATGCTTTTAGCAACTTGTAAGACATAAGGGGGAAGCAATAAATCTGCTGTGCTCGCACTTCCCCCCTGTCCAGACAGGGTCCCGAGTAGCTCAAACAGGAAGATGCTAACTGCAAAATGTCCCGGTATAGCAGATGGCCGCGTAGGAGCCGAAGTTCCTTTTTCTTCCTCATTACCATAAATCAGGGGAAAGGTTAAATGCATGTTCAGACTGAAAAAGCAGAAGTTGGGAGGGAACTCTTTACATGATCAGGGGGCAAGGCTTGAATGCGGTCATTGGTTTTATCTTTGCTGCCGTGTGCGATTGTATCGATTATGTCATGAACTATGATTTATGTACTCAGGTATAAAGCCTCAGGGCGCTGGAGCCCGGGGCCCAGTCTTTGGGAAAGGATTCCACTGGGTCTCTTATTGCTCAGCAATAAATATCACTTTCTTTTTCCCCACTGCTGCGTCTGTCAATTCTGGGACACAATTTGAGTGGCTCACTGGTACCTTAAAAATCCTGGCAACAAGGGGAATTATTTTACTTAGTAAGGCGTGGGGAGGGGTGCTGAGAGTGAGTTGTAGATTGTTGGGTAATGGGGAGTGTCTTTTTATGTCACCTGGACTGGTGTTGGGTGGGGATCTCTGTGGAGGTGTGAGGCTGGGGGGAATATTGATCGTGTTATCTGTATTGATGGCTTGGGGGGAGAGGTAAAGGAGGAGGGGGTCACCAGTCCATCGGGTTGAGGTGATTTCTGGTTGCTTCATTCTGCCTTCTGCCACATTGGCCTCCGCTCCCCGTTTGGTGTCCTCTGCAAATGGGATGAGCACCCCCTCAGTTCCTTCATCCAAGTCGTTCATAAAGACGTTGAACAACAATGGGCCCAGGACAGAACCCTGCAGCACCCCTCTTGTCACTTTCCCCCAGGATGACGAGGAACCATGGAGGAGGACTGTTTGGGTTCGGTCAGTCAAATCCACCTAAGAGTTTCCTCATTCAGCCCACATTTTAGAAGCTTAATCGCAAAAATATTATGGGGGACTACGTCAAAAGCCTTACTGAAATCAAGATGCACTATTTCCACAGCTGTTCCCTGATCAACAAAGTTTGTAACTCCATCCAAAAAAAGGGGGGTAGATTTCTCTGGTTTTTCTTGTTTTTGTATGTTTAAGTTTTTGTATGTTTATGTTGTGAAATCTTCAGATGAAAGGCACATAAATATTAAAAATGATAAAAAATAAGGATATTGACAGGCTGAAACATTTGCAAAGGAAGGTGATTTATGTATTTATTTAATTTGTCTACCACCCAACCCAGTGGTGCCAACTTGAATAAAATATTGGTGGGGGGCCAGGTAAGGCCTGCTTTGCACAATCAAACACATGACACATGCAGGCCATTGGAATGGCAATGCCTATCAACTGGGGGGGTGGCCCCCTAAAATATATCATTGGGGGGCAAAACCCCCTCAGCCTCTAAGTGTTGACTCCTGTTCCCACATGTCTCAGGACGGTTACAACATAAAAACACAACATAAAAACACTAAATACACATCAGTAACTCAACTCCCCACCACATGTTAAAAGGGCCTTAGATGTCAATCAGCCAAAGGCATGGTTAACAAGGTGCGGATTAGCCTGGCTCCTAAAGCTATAGAATGAAGGGTTTCTCCCCTGTATGGCGTTTCTGATGCTTAGTGACAGCAGAGCTGAGACTGAAGCTCTTTCCACATTCCCCACACTGATAGGGTTTCTCACCTGTATGAATTCTCTGATGGTAAGTGAGATGGGAGCTCTGATTGAAGCTCTTTCCACATTCCATGCACTGATAGGGTTTCTCCCCTGTATGAATTCTCTGATGCTTAGTGAGATGGGAGCTTGTCCTGAAGCTCTTTCCACATTCCCCACACTGATAGGGTTTCTCCCCTGTATGAATTCTTTGATGCTTAGTGAGATGGGCGCTCCAACTAAAGCTCTTCCCACATTCCCCACACTGATAGGGTTTCTCACCTGTATGAATTCTTTGATGGGAAGTGAGAGAGGAGCTATCAATGAAGCTCTTTCCACATTCCATGCACTGATAGGGTTTCTCCCCTGTATGAAGTTTCTGATGCTTAGTGACAGCAGAACTGTTACTGAAGCTCTTTTCACATTCCCCACACTGATAGGGTTTCTGCCCTGTATGAATTCTTTGATGGGAAGTGAGATTGGAGTTCTTATTGAAGCTCTTTCCACATTCCCCACACTGATAGGGTTTCTCCCCTGTATGAATTCTTTGATGAGAAGTGAGATGGCAGCTCATACTGAAGCTCTTTCCACATTCCATGCACTGATAGGGTTTCTCCCCTGTATGAAGTTTCTGATGCTTAGTGAGATGGGAGCTCTGACTGAAGCTCTTTCCACATTCCCCACACTGATAGGGTTTCTCCCCTGTATGAATTCTCTGATGCTTAGTGAGATGGGAGCTCTGACTGAAGCTCTTTCCACATTCCCCACACTGATAGGGTTTCTCCCCTGTATGACTTCTCTTATGGTAAGTGAGATGGGAGCTCTGAATGAAGCTCTTCCCACATTCCATGCACTGATAGGGTTTCTCCCCTGTATGAATTCTCTGATGGTAAGTGAGATGGGAGCTCCAACTAAAGCTCTTCCCACATTCCATGCACTGATAGGGTTTGTCTCCTGTATGAATTCTCTCATGCTTAGTGAGATTGGAACTCTGAGTGCAGCTGTCTCCACACTCCAAATTTTTGCATGGCTTCTCCTCTCTGGACATTTTGTCGTGTTCACCTTTGTTCCCGATTTCCAATTCATCACAATCTGCAATGGAGACAAAAAGGGATTAGAGCCTCAGGAACAAATGAAGAACTGAAGGGAGTTGCGTGTGTGTTCATTACCTTTGTGGTTTGTCATTAACCAATATATTTCTTATTAGATTCTGATGGGTTGTTGAATGTTGCTTTTTTTGATATACTGTAGTGGTAAAACTGTGAGCAAGCTGCGGGAGGCAGTGGAAGACAGGGGTGCCTGGCGTGCTCTGGTCCATGGTGTCTGGGCCTGGGCAGTTCAGACACCCAACCGTGGTATAAAAGGGCAGAACTGGAGGAAGATGGTTCACAGAAAAAACTGGAATTTGCTGTTCAAGGTTTATTGTGGGAGTGTTAGGTTCCCAGGTGTTGTATTGGGCGCTGTTGAGCTCTGTGGAAATGTATGAGGTTTGTTACATAGAGGTATTTTTTGAATTTCCAGGCAGATAGGACGATCCCACAGGGAGCCTTACCAAGAGAGGCCACGATCCCACCATTCTCCTCCATGACGTCCTTATGCAGAGCTCTCTGGTCAGGATCCAGCAATGCCCACTCCTCGTCCGTGAAACAAACAGCAACATCTTCAAAGCACACTGGACCCTAAAAGAAAAAGGAAATGTACTCTTCCGAGACAGCAGAAATATGATCTGCTACACAATGCTCTGTTCTTTCCTTCCTCTTAATTGCTGTGTTGTTTCGATAGGATTGCTTTCAATAGGATTGACACTTTGACACGCATTCTGGAAACGTATGGATGCTTGGCTCTCGCCTTAAACTGCCCAGATTCTGCCAACTTCAGACAGGGCTGATTGTCTTCCCAAACAGTGATGGGCAGGCAACAATCCCCATAGATCTCTTGCACCAGGCATCTATAGAACTCCAGTTCCCTGCACAATTCCGACAGTGCAATGAACTCAGCCTCAGTAGAGGACAGCGCAATGAGACTTTGTTTCCAGGACTTCCACCCAACTAGAGATTCCCCAAGGTTTATTACCATCCCAGATACGGACTTCCTGTCATCCAGATTCACCCCGTCGCTATCTGGCCAGCAAGTAAGCGCCGTCTCACCTGCAGCTGACAGCTTGAGACTGAAGTCCTTGGTATCCTGCAGGTAACGCAGCACCCGTTTGATACCATGCCAGGCATTTACACTGGGCTTTGATGCTTCCCTACTGAGCAGATTGGTAGCAAAAGCAATGTCCGGCCTGCTCCATTGGGACAGATACAACAGACTACCCAGAGCTGACTGGAAGAGCTCAGCGTTCTCGCACTCAATGCGTTCTGCTAGCCAACTGTCTTTCACGTAGCTTGTATCCATAGGTGCCCTAACCCCTGCACAATCAGACATTCTGAACTTCTCAAGCAACTGCTCAATCTTGCCTTTCTGACTGAGCAAGAAGCTTCCATCTTCAGTCCTGTCTATCTGAACACCTAAGTAGATCCTTACTGCACCCAGGTTCTTGAGCTGAAACCGTTTTCCAAGCTCTTTGGCAAACTTCTGCATCTGTTTGTTTGCCCCTGAGATGTGAATGATGTCATCAACAAAGATCAACACCATTTCCTGTGACTCTCCTAACCCTTTAAGGTACAGGAAGCTGTCAGCAAGACTCTTCTTGAAACCTAGCTTCTCTAAGGCTTCATTCAGACCCTTCTTGAAACCTAGCTTCTCTAAGGCTTTAAGCGATAAATGGACTTGTGAAACTTCCATACAGTATTCGGCTCATTGCCCTCAAACGCTGGAGGAGGAAGCATGTACAGATCCTCCTGGAGCTCTGAGTTCAAATAGGCCACATCCACATCAAAGTGATTCACCTGAAAAACTCTTTGTGCAGCAATTGCTAAGAGCATGTGCAGAGTTTCACTTCTGGAAATAGGAGCATATACCTCAGTATAATGCAGCCCCTTTTGCTGCATGAACCCTCTGGCTACTAGCCTAGCCTTGTACTGTGGTTCCCCTGTTAATGTGGGTTTAAGACGGTAAACCCAACGGCTGCTCACAGCCTGTTTGCCCACTGGCAACGTTGTGAGGGAGAACACACCTAGAGACTCCATTGAGCTCATCTCCTTCTGCATTGCCTCATGCCATTTCCTGGCTTCTTCCTGAGGCAGTTTCTGAACACCCTCAAAACTCTCGGGTTCACACTGTGCCATGCCAACCCACACACTTGTGACTGCAAACCTGTCAGGAGGTTTACCTTTCGTTGTGCGAGCTGAATGTCTCAACCCAGTTTCAGGTACCCCCTCAGACCCACTAGGACCAGCTAGAACGTCCTTGGCCTCAGAACTGATTTACTGCGCCGTTTAGACTTCTCAGCTGAACCTGTGGGTGAGGAAGGAGCACTTCTCTGTTCAAGCTTCACAGCTTTAGGAGAAGTTCTTCCCTCTACCTGCTCTGGGTCAGGACTCTGTGCCTCAGCAGTGGGTTCAGCCTCTATCTCTTCCTCATCAGCAGAGTCAAGCAGACTCTCTGAAAGAACATCAGGGTTCCCATGTATGCGTGTCCATCCATTCTACTCACAGAACTCAGCACTGCTGCTGAGCAGAATCCTGGACTGATTGCCTGTTGGATAGGCAAATCTCCACCCCTTGGTCCCTGGCTCATACCCACAGAAAATCATCTTTTGGGACCTAGGGCCACCCTTTCTGAGCTTGGCCTTTGGCATAAGGACCCAGGCTCCGCAGCCTGAGTACAGCTGGGTTAAAGTGGTTCTGTTATGTCTTCTGTCAAGGTCATGCTGACTATAAGAAGAGGCCAGAAGGAGCCTGGGTCTCTCTCTCTCTCTCTCTCTCTCTCTCTCTCTCTCTCTCTTCCTTCTGGTGTTCTGTACATAGTATGCTGAGTGTTGAAGTTTAAACTTATTATAAGTTGTGGGAAATTTCAGTTAAGTTTGCTGCAACTGGATTTCTTATGGACAGGGCCAATCCTGAATGTTTTGGATTTGGGACCATTATGCTCATTTGTCTTCAGTAGCAGTAAAGCTCTGCTGGGTGAAATACAATTGCCTCTGGTCTATTTTGGGGAATCCTGCAACATCTTTACATTTTCACTCTGGTAACTATACATTGGAGTTCTGCCTGGATCAATACTGAGTAGAATTCCGACTTCCGGGTTGGCGCCATCGCCGAATGGCGGATTCCCTCCGAGCTCCGGAGGGAGTTTGCTCGACAGGGATCACGTTCTGCCGCGCCGGCGACGTGGGGACCCTCAAAAACCACGGGCGTGAATGCCCGTGGACCTGGTGACTCGGCGGGCACTGTTAGCGCCCTCCCAACCCGCGAAGGAGCCTTTTGAAAGGCTACGGAACGGGGGAGGGGGAGCAGCGCGGTGCTGTGAGTCTACTGCTTCCCCTGCCGAGCGAAGCCGCATGCCATTCATCGGAGAGCGCTGGCTTCTTCTTTTGAAAATTTGGACTAAAAACAAAGAACAACAACGCGTGAGTAATTTGGAAACTGGATTAAAAAATTTCCTTTTTTGTGGATTCGGCACGAGCGGGGGAGGTGCAAAGAGGAAGTCCGTCTCCCCCCCCCATTGTAAACATTCTAAAGCAAGGATTTGACAGCTAAGGTCGAGAGAAGAGTCTTTTTTTTCCTTTTTGGATAAAAGTTATTAATTCCATGGATTTAAAAGTATAAGTTACTGTGCTGGAGGATAAGAGCTTATTTTCTGATCAAGTGCCACCCTTCCCGGGACCGGGAGTGATCCGCGAGAGGAGCCTGCTGAGGAGATATAGAAGATTTTGACAGCTGTCAAATTAGCTGTCAAAGTCGGAAAAAATAGAAAGCTTTGGTTTAGCCGGTTATATTGTTACAAGTTGTTGAAAATAAAGAAGGACTGAAACAAATTAACTTGACTTTTGGATTGGAAGTGAAAGGAATACTAAATAACCAGAATCCCTCTAGCGGGGGTTCAGGGACATTACAAGAATGGAAATAGGTCGGAAAATACTGGCTGACTTGGATGAGGTTGTTTTTCTCATGGGAAAGCTGCGAAAGATGTATGAGCAAGGTCATGTTTTGTCTACAAGTGCTACAAATTTGAAGTCAACAGCAAATATATCTATTGAGCTGGAAAAGGACTTGACGTACAAAACCCAGGCAGCTGGACAAGAAAAAAAACTAGAGACTGAGGAAGAGGAGGAAGAGATATACGCCGAACAGGAGGAGCAGAAAGGAGGGGCTGAAATGTTACAGAAGGCAAATGAGAGCCGGAGGCCTGTCAAGATGGATATTATTTTGATCAAGGTGGAAGCTGGAGCTCTTGGGACATTTGGATCTAAGAAACAGGATTTGAGCTCCACCTTTAAACAAGGAGGCCTGGCTGGAAGGAACATGGATATTATAGAGAGAGTGCCCCTTCGAGACTGGGTGTTAAATACAAGGGACTTTCAAAGAAGCCGGCAGAAAGGGACTGAGAGACATTTAAGGGCCTCGGACGTGAGGTCGCCAGGCTAATAATAGATAGACTAATGGACTATGGTTTTGGGATTGAAACCGGGGAAGGGAGGGTGGGGTTTGGAAATCCAAAGGGGGCTTGATCTTTTCTATTCTGTGCTTAATTCTGTGTTGCTATTAGTATAAGAATGGGGAATTCGTGGAAGGGAAACAGGGTCGACCTTAGAAAAAGTTTTTTATAAAGGATTGAGGTATATAAGTTAAAAGTTGATATATAAATTGAACTAAATATAATAAAGAATTAAGGTTAAAAATTTAATATAAATAAATATAATAACAACTTAAGGTTAAGAAATTAGAGATAAGAACTTGTTGGATAAATATTTGGACTTGGAATACAAGAAGGGGAGGTGAGGGGAAGTCGCGGAAAAAAGTTATTGAAAATGGGATTGTAAAGGATGAATTTTTTTCTTTTTTCGTTTTGTTTTTTGTATTATTCGGAATTCTAATAAATATTTAAAAAAAAATACTGAGTAGAATTCTATGACAGGGTCTTCCTCCATAAAATCAGCTGCCAAAAGAGAAGGCCCCTAGCTCCCCACAGCTTTCCAAGTCCCCTCCTCTCCGGGGTTTCTGGCAAGCGATTGAACAGTGTGCCAGTGTGCAGCCTGCCTTTGCTCCTCCATTGTCAGACAACTCCTGGCTCAGAGAGACAAGCAGGGAGGGTGGCTTTTGGCAGAAGGAGAGGGAGCCCCCGGTGGCTCCTCCTACTCCTGACTCACCTCTGCCTCTCGACCTCCCTCCTCCCACTCGCCTCCTTCCTCTTCTGCCTCCGATTCTGGACTGCATTCTGCCTCAGAGTCTCCCAGCTCACTAAGCCCTGTTACCCCTTCACCTTCTGACACCTCCTCTTCCCAGGCTTCTCCATCTTCTCCCTCTGACCGCTCATCCTTCCTCCACCTCCACTCCTTGGGCTGAGACATTTTCCCTTCCTGGTTCCCCGGCTGCTTCCTCCCACCATTCCTCTGTGCCCAACCAGTCCATGACATTGCTCCATCCCTCAGCCTCTGTCCCCACAAGGCAGCTGCCCCTGACCTGATCTGGTTCCACAGCCGCTGCTTCCCTTCTGCTCCCATGAAAAGACGGATCAGGAGGTCTTGCCGGCATCATTCTGTCTCCTGAAAGAGAAAACAGGTAAGCAGGAAGCCAGGCATGCCCATGTCTCTCACAGGGGAAACAGGGCATCTCTATCTACAGATGGGCCTTTCAGAAAGCCTTACCTGCTGAGTGCATTTGGACATTTGTGCCCATTTCATATGTTAGTCATGCAGAAATACATCTCTCCTCCTCTGGACCCTTCCTCCCAACTCCCCCCCCCAAAAAAAACTTGATGAAAAGAACCCAGAGATTATATGGGAAACCAACAGAATGAGACCAAATGGAGAAAAACCTCCTTCCTCCTTACCCGGTGGCCTCTCTCTGGTGTCCAACGGAGGCCTCTCTGCCTCACAGGAATCCATGTCGATTTTCTCAAAACGATCCTTTTCCTGAAAAAGCAACAAGGATTCAAAATAGAGAATGAATGACAAGAAATAGCAGAAAGATAATGGAAAAGTAAAAAACTTTAAGGGTGTGAGATCTCATTCCATGGATGCCTTCCCAGAAAAAGCATGGGCCATCAGCAGAGCATTATGGGATGCTCTCCATCCTCTTTGGAGCCCCTAATAATAATATAATAATAATAATAATATTTTTTTATTTGTACCCCACCCTCCCTGGCCGGAGCCAATCTTTTGGCGGCTAACATCATAATTCTAACACAGTATACAAAGAACATAAGAACAGGCAATCGATTAATTAAAATACTTCTTAAAATTAGTTCAAAACAAATTAAAATCTGGACAGACCACTGGTAAAATTGAGAGTGGTTAATATTCGCTAGGGCCAGCTACTGTTACCACTGGTCTTATAAAGGAGGTGTGAGGGGGCTAGGAAGCCTCTTTAATGCTTATTCTTGAACTGAAAGAAAAGAAACAGACTGAACCCTGAACAAAGGCCTGGCGCATGTCAAATCCCACATCCGAAAAGGCCCTGGCTCTGGTGAAGATAGTATCCAGAGGAAAGTCTCTCTCACCTGCTTCCTCTCCTCTGCCTGACTCAGGAGGAAACCTTCGGCCAGGGCCACCGCCTGGGAACTGGTCTCCGCTCCACAGTCCCTCACCCAGCTCTCCATCTCTGGTGGAAGGACAGCCAGGAACTGCTCCAAGATCACCAGGTCCAGCATCTCAGCTTTCGTGTGCCTTTCTGGCTTCAGCCACTGATGGCAAAAGTGGTAGAGTCGGCTGCAAACTTCTCGGGGTCCTTTGGCCTCCTGGCAGCAGAACTGCCTCAACTGCTGGCTCTGCACCTCTGAGCGGAGGGTGCCCTCCTCACCCAGGAACATCTGCCCAGAGTTTTCCCAGAATCCCCCACTGCTCCCAGTTTGGGTGGCATGGCCTCTTCCTGCTTCAGGGCCAGCTGGGTCTTGCTCATCCATCTGTGCTCTCAGGAAGCCTCGGAGAGATCGGAAGGAACCCTTTGGTCTTCTGCCAAGTTCTGTCCGTCTGAATGAGAAGCTCTAGCAAACCCTAGAAAGCAAATACATTGTTCTGTTACAGAATTTGTAGGTCAGGAGAAGAAACAGATCCCTGAACAAGCATGGATGAGTCTTGCCAGGAATCAGGACTGGACGGGACCAGAGCCCAAACCGTGAGATACCTTTTTGAAAAGAAAGAGGAGGAGGAAGGGGAGAAGAAGTAAGTCTCCATCCCTCTAGCAATGCAGAATGTGGAGGCAACTGAAGGGATTTCTGGGAGATGAGTCAGCCTGGTTGCTCCTGCCTTCCAGTCAATGCATGAAGTCAGAACTGACTGACAAGGGAGTCATTTGAAAAATGGATGCTTGGCTCTAGTGGGGGTCCTCATCCGGGGGTCCTCAGGAGTCTTTCTCCCCCCCCCACCCCCCTTCAGGGCACATTTCCCCCCTGCTTCTGTCTCCTTTTCTTGCACTTGGACTCTCTGCCGCTCTCCAGACAGACTCCTGGGGTGGGGTCCCTTTTTCTTTCTCTTGAGGGCCAGGTATGTATCTAGTCAACCCCCTGAGGGCCAAGTGGGCGGGGCCAAATACATCTCCTTTGAAATTTAGGCAGCTAATTTATTACTATTATTCTCTTGGATGGCTTAACACACGCACAGCCCTTGATGCCCAGGTCCCTGGAGGCTCAGGGAGTAGCAGCGCCCATTTCCGGCTGCTTTGCCAGCAACAACCCCTTTGGGAGAGAGAGGATGTGGTCCTGGGATGCCCTGCTCTGGGTGCGAGGGGATTGCTGCAGTGGCCTCCGTGGGGAGCTGCCCTGGGAGACACTGGGAAACTGGTCCCCAATGCAGCAGCCAGACTCTGGGCTGGGATCCCTCTCTTTATTCCTGGCCTCCCTCTCCCACCTTTTTTTTGGGGGGGGGGGCTAGTCCATCTCCTCGTCCAGCTTTGGAAAACCACTTGCACATGTTTCCTCTGTTCTGCAGTGATGCTGAGCGACGTCACACTGAGTTAAAGTCTCAGGGACTCCTTTGTTTAAAGAAGGGAGATTTTTTCTGAAAGGGGGGGGGGCGGAAGGCCAACTGAGTTTGGGATCCTCTGATCTTCAGGAAGGAGAGTGTTGCAGACCTGGCCCCTCCCTGGCAGGACCCTCTCCTCCCTGACTTGGGGTCCCCCCCCCTCTCTCCTTCCCTGACCTTCCTCCTGGGGAGTCTGGCAAAAAGCTGTGGCTTTCAGCCCCGGGGCTCCTTCCTCCTCTGGGTAGCAGGAGCATAGGGGGGGGGTCTTTGCACCCCTGACCCTCTCCTCCCTGACTTGGGGTCCCCCCCGGAGGAGCAGATCAGGCCCCCCAGGCCCCCTCCCCTGCTGCAGCCCTGGGACCCCCACCAGATCCCAGAGAGAGAGGAGACTCACCAGATCCCAGAGAGAGAGAGGAGACTCACCAGATCCCAGGAGGGACAGCGAGGCAGGGAAGGACTGGGGAGGGAGGGGCCTTGGCTCTGGAGGACCTGCCCCCCCCGGCCGCTTCCTGGCCTCTCTAGGAAGGCAGCTCGGTTCCCTTTAACCCTTGCAGTACCGAGTCCCCCTTGACAAAACCTCCGATTCTTCTTTTTCTATGGATTTCGGGGGGGGGCAGCTGCCCCCCTGGCTCCCTCAAGGCCCAGATATCCTTTTGGGGGCTCAGAGCATCTCCTTCCCTTGGCCAGAAACCGGAGGAACAGTTTGCAGGGGAAAGGGCTTTGCAGGAAGGAAGGAAACTCACCCCAGAATTCAGGAAGGGGAGGAATGAAGGGGGCTGGGCTTGATCTACAGGGGGGCAATTTCAAAAGTCTTGATCAGGCCTTGCACCCCCTTTTTCTGGGTCCCTCCCCCTCCTGCAAGTGAGGGGAGCCCCCTCTTGCAACAGATCCATCCAGACCAAGCCCCCAGGCTGCTGCTCTGCTCCAGGTTCTCCTGGTTGGTGTCTTTCTTTTTGGCCCAGGGAGCCCTCGGATTTCTCCCTTGAGACCCCCAGGGCTGGACCCCCCCCCCCCGCCCCTTCTCCCAGGCGCTGGTTGCCATATTTCCTTGCCCGCAGGGGTCTCCCCCCTCCCTTGATGCGCAGACCCCATCCTAGGCTGGGCTGCGCTCGGGAGTCCAAGCCCCCTCCAGGGTGCAAAGACCTGCCCACCCCCCCAGATTGAGCTCATTTCAGGGCGCGGCCCCGTGGAGAATGGTTAAGGGAGAAATCTGAGGCTCCCTTGGACAAAAAACAAGAACACCGGGCAGGAAGAGCAGAGCGAATTGGTCTGGATTGAAGACTGTCGCGACAGGACTCCCACCTGCCACCAGGTGGAACAGGATGGAAGCCCCGAACAAAAGAGAACCCCAAGTTGTATTAGCCGCTCATCCCCAGGTTACACCCCCCAAAAAATACATCACTCCTAATCTGAGCATCCTGGACCCTGCCCCATGGCTCCCCTTGCCCTCCACCAAACACCCAGCGAGTGCCACAAAAGAGATCTTTACATTTCCCTGTTTCCCAGCCAAGTTCATCACCCCCTTTTGTCTTCCTCTGGGTTTCTTCTTTCTGGCACTCAGGTCTCAGGAGGCCAGGGATTATCGCTCAGGCAGAGGGGCTGCGGAGGAGCTGAGCTCACAGGTCTAGATGAATTTCTGAAGTTTCCCCACTGAGCCAGTACATAGAGACATTGATCAGGGAATTCTGACATTTGGGATCGTGCAGCAGAGGCCCTTTGAACAGATAGGTAGAAACTGCGATGAAGTGTTTTGTGGGGATAAGTCACAAAAGTGATGGTGCTGATTTTGGGGGTGGGCTGCATGTGCATGATGTCTGCTGGAGGGGCAACCCCTCCCTCCCCCAACCTATACACAAATTCCTGCAACCCTTTGACAAGCGCAGCCGCTGGCGCGGCGCATCTTTGGTGAATGAGCACACCCAGTCTCAAGTCCTTTAGAGATAAAGTAGGTATACATTTCAGTTATACCTGGGTATATATGTATTTTGTTTTTCTAGCTTGATCAAAATGATTTATTACTTCTTAACAGGTAGATGGTTAAGAGCTTAGGCCGCTTCAGTGGCAGCCCCTGGCCCCCACCCCTTGCACCCCCCAGGTAAAGACGGCCCTGGCCCTCTCCGAGGGTCCGTCCAGCTCTGGGCTGCTGCTGCTGCTGCTGCTACTCACTTGCAATCATAATTAAAGCCTGCTGCGTGTTCTCTGTTTTTTATTTTCAAGGGAGGGTAACAAAATCAGACAAATTGCATTTCTTCCCTTTGAATGGCGCAGAGCCAGCCAGGCAGGGAGGGGAGAGGGCAAAGCGACACATCAGCGCAGCTCCCCCTTCCCTCGAAGGCTCGAGGTACGCTTGGAGTTGCGGGCGCGGGCGGGCGGCAGGACGAATGTCACCCCCCTCAGGATGGCACCCGGGGTGGCCCAACCCCACCGCCCCCACCTTGTTCCCCCTCTGTTCCCCTGGCCTGGGGTTCCCTCCCTTGGGGGTGGGATAAACGTTTAGTTGGGGCTGGGGATTAGTTTAATTTGAGTATAAATGTAAGTTTTTCTGTGTTGTTGATATTGTTAAAATTAGCTTCTACTGACTCTTTGGGTTATTGTATAGTTTGTATTTGGTTCTTAAGGGGAGAGGCCAGGGCTGCCGGAGAGGGGGCCCCCGCCAACAGAACGGCTGGGACAGAACCCACCAGGCCATTCCAGCCGTGGAATATGATTATATTGAAACCGCCTTTTGCACAAAGGAGTAACATGACATGGAGCTGAATCCTGTTGAAATATAAAATAAATGAATAAATAATGCTTCAGTATCTGGGAAAAGATCACATGCAGAAGGCTTCAGTTTGGGCTCACGTATTTATGTATTTGGTGGTTTTACATTCCCATTAATGAAGCAAATTCTGCCCACACCTTTTGCTGTCACACAACCCCAGATCATCACACTAACTGGGTGCTTCAAGTAGTAGATAGGTAGCCGTGTTGGTCTGCCATAGTCAAAATAAAAAAATTCCTTCCAGTAGCACCTTAAAGACCAACTAAGTTAGTTCTTGGTATGAGCTTTCGTGTGCATGCACACTTCTTCAGATACACTGAAACAGAAGTTGCCAGATCCTTTCAGTGTTCAAGTTTCAGTGTATCTGAAGAAGTGTGCATGCACACGAAAGCTCATACCAAGAACTAACTTAGTTGGTCTTTAAGGTGCTACTGGAAGGAATTTTTTTATTTTTTTATTTTGACTATGGGTGCTTCAAGGTAGGTGTAATGCAAGTGGGATGTAAATCTTCTCCGATTCTTCTTCTCACATATTTTTCTTTTCTTCTATTATGTTCTTCAAACTCACGAAATGAAAGAAGACAAAAAAAAACCAACCAACTTGTTAGGAATCACATAACAAGTCAACCTAAGCAAGTTGTGCTTCCTTTTTTTATTTATTTGGCTATAAATTTTGATAGAATACAGGTAGTTGCATTCTTGATTATATTATCTTTCCATCGATACATCATTTTATGATATTACTCCAGAAGAAGTAGTGTCACTGTCCGGAGTGCATGCCGGAGCCAGGCCCTGGGACCGGTAGGGCTTTGCAGGACTAGGGCTTTCCTAAGTTTGTTCTGAAGAGGCAAGGCAGGGCTGCACAGGTGAGGCCGATTGGTAACTCACCGCACCTGGTGGCAAGAAAGAGCCGGAAAGGGATATAAGGTCCGCATTTCCCTTTGGCTCTTTCCCACAGCAAAGCGTTTCCTTCCTTGGGCTTCTTGACTCCTGGCTTCCTGATCCTCGGACCCTTGGCTTCTTGACTCCTGGCTTCCGGATTCCCATTCCTGCTCCCACCCCACCGTCTTGCCCCCGGGTCCTGATGTCCTCCACCAGGACTTTGACCGCCCATAAACCGTAAAAGTTTGCTGTGGCCAACCTATGTCCCGGCCAGGGGGTCAGATGGACGGAGCCCAGCCTATAGATCTCACCAGGGTGCTGCGGAACCTCTAGACCCAGGGAGCTATGTTCTAGGGGGAGGTTCAAGCACGTTGAGCGGCCCCAGCCTGACCTGCTCCCCTGCCCCATAACCAGAGAGGTTCAGGGGGGAGCAGGGTGTTGGGATTTGTCCAGCTCTGGCCCATCTGGAGCCGCTACTGGCTCGTCTTCTCTTGAGCCCAGCAGAGCGTAGTCCGCAGACGAAAGGATAAAGCAGTATGTGCCACATGCTAATCTTTATTTCTCAACTATACCGAGAACACCCAAACCTACATCTTGCCTCTGTGAGAGCAGAGAAGAAACTTACTCTCGACACAAAGAAACCGAGAGAACACTGAAAAACAGGAAACCAGTGTATGTCACATCCAGTCTCCCATTCCCGTGGGAACCCAACAGGAACTTGGACTGTGGAATGGAAACAATGTCTTGTGACATGCCGTTGCTGCTCAGTGAGGGAAATAGAAACCAACACATGGGGCCAATCAATCAAAATGTTTATTCGGCTTTACGCCCATCATAAAGCACAACACACAAAACAAATCAAATAAAACCGCGGTCTCGTACAAGCCGCGAGTAATATAACACAATTCACAGCTCACAAGGACAAATATTGGCAATTCAAAAGAAATATTTAAGGTTAAGATTAAAAATTTAGACACTCCGCTAAAATCAATATCTGATGTCATTATCGAAAATTCTTATAACTATCAATAATCAGCTAGCATTCCATTCCGTCTCTTGTACGAGAGGACGGCTGTTAGGAATTTAGCAACCTGTAGGCTAAGATAAGGATCCACATCTTGAAGAACCCAGGCAAGCTGTAGGTCTGCTGGTTTGTCAGCCATAGGCTGGATTATGGAGTTTAGTATACTAGCACGAATTGAACTGTATATAGGGCGCTCCCCTGCGAGAACTTCCAAACAAGCTCAACACATGGGGCCCTTCGAGGCTTTGTCAGCCAGTGTTGGCTGATGTCCGCCACCTGTGCAGCAGACTTTCCCACCCCACGGAGCCGCGTGTGCTTTATGGGCAGCCTCTTCGTGGGCCCGGCACTTTCTCGGGTCTCTCCGTACCTTGAGGCCAGCGACCATCTGCTGGGGAATTTGGATGAATTGCCACCCTTCATTGCCACCCTGGAGGGCACGTTCGGGGAGCTGAATCGCGCCCTGGCGGCTGAGATGGCCCTGCAGAACCTCCGGCAGGGGGCTTACCCAGTTACCGAGTCTGTCGCAGAGCTCCGTTGGTGGGCTGCGGACACCCTGCTATGCAGCTGCCTGACGGTTCCACTTCCATCAGGGCCTTCATCCCTGCCTTAAGGATCAACTGGCATGGGTGACCCCCCCTCACCATTTCAGTGGTGGGTCTGGAGGGGACCCCCCTCGCATCCGGACCCATTACCCGTGAGCCCTGTCCACAGGCCAGGTGAGTGGCACCCCTGCACCAGGAACTGTTAATGTTTCAACTAGTCCAGACGCCACATTTCCCTCTGGTCCATGGAAGTCCATGAATGTATCCTTTTGCCTTGACAGCTCAGGGAAGATATCTCACTTTAGAAGAAGAAGAAGAAGAGTTTGGATTTGATATCCCGCCTTTCACTCCCCTTCGGGAGTCTCAAAGCGGCTAACATTCTCCTTTCCATTCCTCCCCCACAACAAACACTCTGTGAGGTGAGTGGGGCTGAGAGACTTCACAGAAGTGTGACTGGCCCAAGGTCACCCAGCAGCTGCAGGTGGAGGAGCGGAGACGCGAACCCGGTTTCCCAGATTACGAGACTACCGCTCTTAACCACTACACCACACTGGCTCTCTTTATAAATCATATCAAATCAACTCCAGGAAGTGCCCAGAGGTGACAATTGCTGAGCTGATTATTGGAAAGCCTCATCCCATCCCCAGACTTTCCAAGGGGTCCAGACATGCCAAGGAAGTTCTGTTGTACTTTGGGGTGGTGGGTACTTGAGACTTCTTTGCCTATGCTAATCCTATCCTTGGGTATTGCACTGACTCATTCTCCTTATGTTCATCTTGTGTAACCCTCCCCTTTCTGACGTTTTAGGGGTGTAGCAATGACGTATTGATGATGCTGTACGAACTGCATTCTGGGATATGGTGGGAAGCTTTAAAAGTCAATGTCGCCCCATTGCTCTGGGTTCCCACGCTGCTGTTGAACCTGTTGCGCAACCAGAAAGGATCTCAGTCTACTGGCTGCTGTTTTGCTCCAAATTGCTTGGCGGGAATTTCCTTCTTTTACTGACCGCACGGACCCATGGGGGACTTTCCCCTCCATACTCACAGAAGCGTTGTTTAGAGTATGGAATGTTGATCATTGTTTTGTTGATTTCTAGGGAATCTAGTTCTCTCCGTTTTTGTTCTATAGCTTTAAGGACTTTTTTAGATCCTGTTTGTTTGTAGCGTGATGAGAGGGCCGTGATGTCTTGTTCTGTCTTGCTAACTTTTAAGGGGGTTTGTTTTTTAAGGGATGCTTTTAGCAACTTGTAAGAGTCCCTAATTGTTGGGGTTTCCTTCAGAGGAAGGTTGCCCATGGGGTTGTAGGGGGGGTGTCTTTCAGGGATATGCTTTTCATATTTAGGTTGAGGTCATCCCCCCCCCCCCCCAGAATTGCTTCCCCTTCGGAGGAGAGGAACTTGTTTAATGTGTTTTGGATGAACTCTAGCTTTTTCAAGTTTGGGGCATATATGGAGCCAGTTGTCAGTTTAGTTTTGCCATCTAGTGTCCCTTTAGCAAAAATGAGTCTGCCTCTTTTGTCTTTGAGGACTGTTGCGGCTTTGAAGTTCAGGACTCTACTGAGTATTAGGGCTACTCCACAGGACTTCGCTGAGCCAGATGACTGAAGCAGGGATCGCTCAGGAGTTTGGGAGGGTTGTGTATTTATTGTAGGAAGGCGATGTGTGGTTTCATGGTGTTTACATACAAGGTGATGCATTTTCTTTTCATGGGGTTTCCCAACCCCCTCACATTTAATGCAATTGCTTTTAAGCTAGCCATCTTGCTTATCTACTATATAGGGTGATTCCATGCCAGCCCGTCCGGGTTGCCCTGTGTCTCTCACCTTGTATTGTCTATCAAACCAGTGAAATTGCGCTGACCTAGAGGTTAAAATTAGATTTGGGTTAAAGAGTGGGGGGTGGGTTGCAGAAATTATCCCCTATGTAGTCATATAGGTGTTTATTGTGGCTAGATGATGCCGCATTCTGGATTAGTTGTAGTTTCCGGGTCAGCTTCAAAGATAGCCCCACCCAGAGCGCATTGCAGTAGTCCAAGTGGAAGATAACCAGAGCATGCACCACTCTGGCGAGGCAGTCCATGGGCAGGTAGGGTCTCAGCCTGCGTACCAGGTGGAGTTGGTAGACAGCTGCCCTGGACACAGATTTGACCTGTGCCTCCATGGACAGCTGAGAGTCCAAAATGACTCCCAGGCTACGCACCTGGTCCTTCAGGGGCACAGTTACCCCATTCAGGACCAGGGAGTCCTCCACACCTGCCCGCCTCCTGTCCCCCAGAAACAGTACTTCTGTCTTGACAGGATTCAACCTCAATCTGTTGGCCGCCATCCATCCTCCAACCATCTTTGTGATGCCTATGTTGGATATTTTGGAGAAATTAATCCTGCGTCCAGTCAGGCTTCCCCAGCGCAGCTCTGCTTGGGGCTTGAGGCCGACCTGAGCAGGAAGAGCAGAGTCACAGCGGTCCTGCCGTCCATGTGAGATAGAGGGATAAATCAAGTCCAGAAACAGTTCGTTCTTATCTCTAGAAGCGTTTATTTACAAGCCATAAATCAGTCACATTCCATTGGAGCTTTCCGGCATCTTTCCCGTGCTCCAAAAGCACACACGCAGCCTCTGAGCTGAGCTGCGTCTCTCAGTCTCAGTCAGAAGTGAAAGCAACTCTGAACAACAACACAAAGACAGACAAAGCCTGTGACGTCCGGCCCTGCGTCAGGCCCCTCCCAGATACAGGACACCACGGAGTTTTAACCCTGTCAGTTCCAAACTCCACATAGGGTCCATAAGCAATGTTGCTAATGTCATTAACATCACTGGTAAGTTGGGGTAGGGATAAGGGTGTTGATATCCTCTGGCAGCCCCAATGTGCTGCTTGTTTGTCAGATTTTAGCCTGTCTGTGGATTGTTTTATTGAGGTTAGGGTGAAGCAGGACCACCTGGAGGAATTCTACCCTTATGCTTTTCATATAATCAGTTAGCCATATAACCATATATCCTTATAATGATTTTTATATAATCCATGTTTGAATCATGACGGCTTCTGCAAAAGCTTATAGCAAATTGCTTAGATCGGAAGAATCCGAAATGAACTCTGCCCCAGTTTGCTTCCCTTGTTCTTCTCAATGTCTCGCTAACATAAGGGGGAAGCAATAAATCTGCTGTGCTGGCACTTTCCCCCCTGTCCAGACAGGGTCCCGAGTAGCTCAAACAGGAAGATGCTAACCGCAGAATGTCCCGGTATAGCAGATGGCCGCGTAGGAGCGTAAGGGCCAAAGTTCCTTCTTCTTCCTTCTTACCATAAATCAGGGGAAAGGTTAAATGCATGTTCAGACTGAAAAAGCAGACGTTGGGAGGGAACTCTTTACATGATCAGGGGGCAAGGCTTGAATGTGCTCATTGGTTTTCTTTTTGCTGCTGTGTGCGATTGTATTGATTATGTCATGTATGTACTCAGGTATAAAGCCTCAGGGCGCTGGAGCCCGGGGCCCAGTCTTTGGGAAAGGATTCCACTGGGTCTCTTATTGTTCAGCAATAAATATCACTTTCTTTTTCTCCACTGCTGCGTTAATAATTCCTGGGGGAATTATTTTACTTAGTAAGGCGTGGGGAGGGGTGCTGAGAGTGAGTTGTAGATTGTTGGGTAATGGGGAGTGTCTTTTTATGTCACCTGGACTGGTGTTGGGTGGGGATCTCTGTGGAGGTGTGAGGCTGGGGGGAATATTGATCGTGTTAGCTGTATTGATGGCTTGGGGGGAGAGGAAAAGGAAGAGGGGGTCACCAGTCCATCGGGTTGAGGTGATTTCTGGTTGCTTCATTCTGCCTTCTGCCACATTGGCCTCCGCTCCCCGTTTGGTGTCCTCCGCAAATGGGATGAGCACCCCCTCAGTTCCTTCATCCAGGTCGTTCATAAAGACGTTGAACAACAATGGGCCCAGGACAGAACCCTGCAGCACCCCTCTTGTCACTTTCCCCCAGGATGACGAGGAACCATGGAGGAGGACTGTTTGGGTTCGGTCAGTCAAATCCACTAAGAGTTTCCTCATTCAGACCACATTTTAGAAGCTTAATCACAAAAATATTATGGGGGACTTCGTCAAAAGCCTTACTGAAATCAAGATGCACTATTTCCACAGCTGTTCCCTGATCAACAAAGTTTGTAACTCCATCCAAAAAAAGGGGAAGAGAGATTTCTCTGGCTTTTCTTGTTTTTGAGAAAGCCATGCTTTTATCCTGTATGTTTCTGTTGTGAAATCTTCAGATGAAAGGCACATAAATATTAAAAATGATAAAAAATAAAGATATTGACAGGCTGAAACATGTGCAAAGGAAGGTGATTTATGTATTTATTTAATTTGTCTACCACCCGACCCAGTGGTGCCAACTTGAATAAATATTGGTGGGGGACAGGTAAGGCCTGCTTTGCACAATCAAACACATGACGCATGCAGGCCATTGGAATAGCAATGCCTATCAACTGGGGGAGTGGCCCCCTCAAATATATCATTGGGGGGCAAAACCCCCTCAGCCTCTAAGTGTAGACTCCTGTTCCCACATGTCTCAGGACGGTTACAACATAAAAACACAAAATACACATGATAACTCAACTCCCCACCACATTTTAAAAGGGCCTTAGATGTCAATCAGCCAAAGGCCTGGTTAAAAAGGTGCATATTAACAAGGCTCCTAAAGCTATAGATTGAAGGGTTTCTCCCCTGTATGACGTTTCTGATGCTTAGTGACAGCAGAGCTGTGACTGAAGCTCTTTCCACATTCAAAGCACTGATAGGGTTTCTCCCCTGTATGAATTCTCTGATGGGAACTGAGATTGGAGCTCTGACTGAAGCTCTTTCCACATTCCCCACACTGATAGGGTTTCTCTCCTGTATGAATTCTCTGGTGGGAAGTGAGATTGGAGCTTGTAATGAATTTCTTTCCACATTCCCCACACTAATAGGGTTTCTCCCCTGTATGAAGTCTTTGATGGGAATTCAGACTTTGGCTGTGACTGAAGCTCTTTCCACATTCCATGCACTGATAGGGTTTCTCCCCTGTATGAATTCTTTGATGGGAATTCAGACTTTGGCTGTGACTGAAGCTCTTTCCACATTCCATGCACTGATAGGGTTTCTCCCTTGTATGAATTCTCTGATGGGAAGTGAGATTGGAGTTCTTATTGAAGCTCTTTCCACATTCCCCACACTGATAGGGTTTCTCCCCTGTATGAATTCTCTGATGCTTAGTGAGATCAGAGCTCACCCAGAAGCTCTTTTCACATTCCCCACACTGATAGGGTTTCTCTCCTGTATGAATTCTCTGATGGGAAGTGAGACTGGAGCTTGTAATGAATTTCTTTCCACATTCCCCACACTGATAGGGTTTCTCCCCTGTATGAATTCTCTGATGGGAAGTGAGACTGGAGCTTGTAATGAATTTCTTTCCACATTCCCCACACTGATAGGGTTTCTCCCCTGTATGAATTCTCTGATGGGAAGTGAGATCCGAGCTCTGCCTGAAGCTCTTTCCACATTCCCCACACTGATAGGGTTTCTCTCCTGTATGATTTCTCTGATGGGAAGTGAGTTCCCAGCTCTTGCTGAAGCTCTTTCCACATTCCCCACACTGATAGGGTTTCTCTCCTGTATGAATTCTCTGATGGGAAGTGAGACTGGAGCTTGTAATGAATTTCTTTCCACATTCCACACAATGATAGGGTTTCTCCCCTGTATGAATTCTCTGATGGGAAGTGAGATCCGAGCTCTGCCTGAAGCTCTTTCCACATTCCCCACACTGATAGGGTTTCTCCCCTGTATGAATTCTCTGATGGGAACTGAGATTGGAGCTCTGACTGAAGCTCTTTCCACATTCCCCACACTGATAGGGTTTCTCCCTTGTATGAATTCTCTGATGGGAAGTGAGATTGGAGTTCTTATTGAAGCTCTTTCCACATTCCCCACACTGATAGGGTTTCTCCCCTGTATGAATTCTCTGATGGGAAGTGAGATCCGAGCTCTGCCTAAAGCTCTTTCCACATTCCCCACACTGATAGGGTTTCTCTCCTGTATGATTTCTCTGATGGGAAGTGAGTTCCCAGCTCTTGCTGAAGCTCTTTCCACATTCCCCACACTGATAGGGTTTCTCTCCTGTATGAATTCTCTGATGGGAAGTGAGACTGGAGCTTGTAATGAATTTCTTTCCACATTCCCCACACTGATAGGGTTTCTCCCCTGTATGAATTCTCTGATGCTTAGTGACATCAGAACTCTGACTGAAGCTCTTTCCACATTCCACACACTGATAGGGTTTCTCCCCTGTATGAATTCTCTGATGGTTAGTGAGATGGGAGCTCTGACTGAAGCTCTTTCCACATTCCACACACTGATAGGGTTTCTCACCTGTATGAATTCTCTGATGGTAAGTGAGATGGGAGCTCCAACTGAAGCTCTTCCCACATTCCACACACTGATAGGGTTTGTCTCCTGTATGAATTCTCTGATGCTTAGTGAGATTGGAGCTCTGAGTGCGGCTGTCTCCACACTCCAAATTTTTCCATGGCTTCTCCTCTCTGGGGATTTTCTCTTGTTCAGCCTTGTTCTCGATCTGCAATTCATCACAATCTGCAACGGAGACAAAAAGGGATAAGATCCCCAGGAACAAATGAAGAACTGAAGGGAGTTGGGTGCTTGTTCATTACCTTTGTTGTTTGTCATTAACCAACATATTTATTATTAGATTCTGATGGGTTGTTGAATGTTGCTTTCTTTGATATACTGTAGTGGTAAAATTGTGAAAGCCTTTTAGAAAAAAGTGCATTTCAGATGTTTGATGGCTCATAACACCACTTCTTTTGGAGGACAGTGGATGCTCGGGTTGCAAACATGATCCGTGTGGGAGACATGTTCACAACCCGCAGCGTTCGCAACCTGCAGCGTTGCATCTGCGCATGCGTGCGTCGTAATTTGGTGGTTCTGCGCATGTGCAAGCACTGAAACCTGGAAGTAAGCCATTCCGGTACTTCCAGGTTCAGCTCAGTGCACAACCTGAAAACACACAACCTAAAGTGACTGTAACCCGAGGTATGACTGCAATACCATAATATTATATAGCAATGGAAAGATAATTTAGTCAAGAATGTAGTGTGTCACAGTAAATGGGGTTGCTTGTGTGTAAATCTCCAGCCGTTCCAAACTGCTTAGGGGTGGTTGTGTCTTTCCCTGACTGAGCAGCCTTGCCGCTGCTGCTCAGTCACTAGCAGAATCCGTGAGTGGGCGTCTCCTAAATTTCCTCCAGCATAAGAATTCCTTAACGGACAACCTTCGCCTCGCCTCTCTGCGCGGAAGCCTTCTGCGCAGAGTGGGCGTGCCGAGTGGTGGTCCTCCACCCTCCTCACTGACTTCACTGGAAGAGTCTCGGAGCCTCACCTCCGAGATGCTCTCTGCCTCTCCCTTCTTCCCGGTGTCACCTGGACTTCCTTCCCCAGATGACGTTCTCTCTCTTCCCTTACTCGTTCCCTCTCCTGCAGAATCTGGGAGCCTCGCCTCTCCCCTCTGCTCTGATATCAGTTCCCTGACATCCACCTCCCTCCCAGGGCCCTCCACCCCCCCATCCTTTCCTCCGATGGTGAGGCAGGAAACCCCCAGAAGGAACTCTCCTCTCCGTCCGATGTTTCAAACACCCCTCTCCATTTGCTGCTGTCTCTTCTCTCTCCCCAATCTCCCCAGTCGGATTCTTCTCCGGACAAATCCCATTCCTCCTCTTCGGAGGCGGAAAAACCCGCAAACTCTTCCTCTTCATTGGTGGTGCCAAATTGCTCCCCCTAGAACCTCTCTGGTGGTTTGGGCTTTCTCGGATACCTGCTATGAAACTCCTCCTGCAGATACTCATCCCTAATCTCTTCTGCTGGGACCCATGCGTTTTCCTCTTCTGGCTCCCCCTCCCATGCCACCAAATATTCCACTCGCCCCCCTTTCCACCTGGAATCGAGAATTTCAGCTGCATGGCCACTGAGTTCCCTTTCCTCCATCTGTGGATGCAAGGGTGTTTCACTTTGCTGACCCAGAAATTCCCTCCCTTCCCTGAACGGTGGTGTAAAGCCTCCATCTCTTCCACAAATTTTTCAGCTGCGGGAACACTCCAACTTCCCTCCCCTTCCCCTGGGAAAGCCCTGGGGTGACACCCGTAATTCGCCATAAACGGACTCATCCCTGTGGACACATGTTCTGCGTTATTGTATGCAAACTCAGCCAGTGCTAATTTGTCCACCCAATCATTCTCCCTCTCGTTGACGTAGCAGCGTAGATATTGTTGAAGAATGCTGTTAGCTCTCTCTGCTTGTCCGTTGGTTTCGGGATGTCTGGCCGTTGAGAAACTAACCTTGACGTCCAGCAGACTCATAAGCTTCCTCCAGAATCTGGACGTAAATTGCCGGCCTCTGTCGGATAAAATCCTCAAGGGGGTGCCATGCAACCTGAAAACATGCTCTACAAACAGCTTTGCTGTTTCTTCTGCAGTCACCGCATGCGAGCACGCAATGAAATGGCACATTTTGGTCATCAAGTCAACTACCACCATTACTGCCGTTTTCCCCCTCGCTTTGGGTAAATCTGTCATAAAATCAATTGATACCACCTCCCATGGCCTCTCTGGTGTCGGTAAGGGCTCCAGTAACCCCGCAGGTGCTGTCCTCTCCCCCTTCGCTCTCTGGCAGCACTGGCACCCGCGTACATACTCCTTCACATCTTCCCTATCCTGTGGCCACCAAAACTGCCTGGTGACCAGTAACATTGTCTTATGTTGGCCAAAATGTCCCGTCGTGGGGTTGTCATGCAGTTGTTTGAGTATTCTGCTCCTCAAATTCCCCTCAGGTATGTACAAAGCACCCTTATAGTACAATGCCCCGTCCTTTACTTCAAACCCCCCCCGAGTTTCCCCAGTAATACCAATTTCCCTGATCTTGGTTTGTGCATACTGATCATCCCTTGTCAACCCGGCCAGCTCTTGCCTCCCTACGAACACTCCCCCACACACCCATTTGTCCTCGGGTATGACATAACGCGCTTCTGGCCCTCCCTCCCCTTCCTCGTATTCGGGCTTGCGGGAGAGGGCGTCTGCTCTGACATTTTCCTTCCCAGGCACGTACCTAATCTCAAAATTAAACTTGGAAAACTCCTGTGCCCACCGCACCTGTCGTTGGTTCAGCACTCTCGCCGTTCTCCAATATTCCAGGTTCTTGTGGTCAGTACACACCTGGACTTTGTGCTGTGCGCCTATGAGAAAATGTCTCCATCGTCGAAAGGCCTCGTGAATTGCCAGCAGTTCCCGATCGTACACCGTATAGTTTTGCTCTGACTTGTTCAGCTTCCTGGAAAAGAAGGCACACGGCTTCCACTGTCCCCCATTTCCCTGCTGGAGCAATATGCCTCCTACAGCTCTGTCTGACGCGTACGTCTCTAGCCTCATCGGCTTCCGCAAATCCACATGTAGGAGCTGCTCTTCCGACGCGAAAGCCCTCTTAAGCTTCTCAAAGGAACGCTGGGCCTCTTCCGTCCATTCGAACTTCTTCTTGCTGCTGAGACAATCCGTTATGGGTGCCGTTAGATGGGCGAAGTTCTTGATGAACTTCCTGTAGAAATTTGCAAACCCCAAGAACCTCTGCACGTCCTTCCTGTTCTTGGGAGGCTTCCATTCTAGCACGGCCTGCACCTTGCCTGGGTCCACTGCCAGACCTTTGTCTGACAACCTGTAGCCCAGGAACTCCACCTCTCGGGCATGGAATTGGCATTTCTCCAGTTTGACCCACAGCTGATGCTCCTGCAGCCTTTTCAGCACTTCCCTGACATCTTTCACATGCTGCTCCTCGTTCTCTGAGTAGATAAGCATGTCGTCCAGGAAGGCCACACAATTCTTGTACAGCAGGGACCCCAGCACGTGGTGCATGAATGCTTGAAATGTGCTGGATCCCGATTGTAATCCGAAGGGCATAACGAGATACTCAAAGGCTCCCAGAGGGGTGACCATCGTGGTTTTCCATTCATCCCCCTGCCTCATCCTTATCAAATTGTACGCCCCTCGAAGGTCCAACTTCAGTCCTCAGGGAATGTGCAGGCGACCTTAGAACGGACAGCTCACGGAAGAACCCCGACCAAACCCAAGAGGAGGCGTGTAGTGGTGATAGGGGATTCCCTACTGAGGGGAACAGAAGCAGTGATCTGTGGGCCTGACAAGATGTCTCGGGAAGTGTGCTGTCTCCCCGGGGCTAAGATCCAAGATGTAACTGAACGACTGCAAGGAATCATAAAACCCACTGACAAATACCCCTTCCTCTTGGTTCATGTGGGAACCAATGACACTGCAAGTAATAGCCTCCAGAAGATCAAAAGAGACTACGAGGCTCTTGGCAGGAAATTGAAGCAACTAAATGCACAAATTGTCATCTCGTCTGTCCTCCCAGTTGAACGACGTGGCCCAGGGAGAGAGGGGAAAATAGTGGAAGTGAACAGCTGGCTTCGCAAATGGTGTAAACAGGAACGGTTTGGATTCTTAGATCACGGACTGCAGTTTCTTGAAGATGGACTTCTGGCAAGTGATGGGCTGCACCTCACAACGGTTGGGAGAAATGTTTTTGCCAAAAATCTCAGAAACCTCATCAGGAGGGCTTTAAACTGACTAATGTGGGGGAGGGAGACAGTGCTCCTGAAGGTAGGAGTCTATCAATTGATGAAGATGATCATCCAAATGTCATAGACCAAATGGAGCAAACAGCACGCAGACCTAGTGGTGGGAGGAAAAAATCCTTAAATAAGAGACACGGGGGAATGATTAATGGACTTCAGTGTCTGTACACTAATGCGCAAAGCATGGGAAATAAACAAGATGAGCTTGAGCTCTTGGTACAGCAAACTAAATATGACATAATAGGCATCACTGAAACCTGGTGGGATAAGTCCCACGATTGGAATGTAATAATGGGGGGATACAATCTATTTCAGAGAAACAGACCAGACAAGAGAGGAGGAGGAGTGGCGTTATATGTCAGGGATGTGTATACCTGTGAAGAGATCCAAGATTTAGAACCTCAAAGCCAAAGTGAGAGCATTTGGGTCAAAATTAAGGGAGAGAAGAATAACAGAGACCTCATTGTGGGAGTTTACTATAGATCCCCAAGCCAAACGGAGGACATAGATGATGCCTTCCTGGAACAGATGGCCAAGCATGCAAAAGGAAGGGAGATAGTAGTAATGGGGGACTTCAATTACCCAGATATTTGTTGGACGTCAAACTCAGCCAAGAGCATAAGGTCAAACAGATTCCTCACTGGCCTTGCAGACAACTTCATTGTCCAGAAAGTGGGAGAAGCAACAAGAGGAACAGCCATTTTAGATCTGGTCCTAACCAATGTTGATGACCTGGTTAGTGGGGTAGATGTGGAAGGATCATTAGGCGCGAGTGATCATGCTCTTCTGAAGTTTACTATACAGCGGAAAGGAGCAGCCAAGCATACTAGGACTCAATTTCTTGACTTTAAGAAAGCCGACTTCATAAAACTTAGGGAAGTGCTGGGCGAGATCCCATGGACAGCAATACTAAAAGGAAAGGGAGTTCATGATGGCTGGGAGTTTGTTAAGAGGGAGATAGTAAAAGCACAACGTCAGGCAATACCAATGAGACGGAAACATGGAAGGTGCCTAAAGAAGCCAGGGTGGCTATCTAAAGAACTTTTAACTGAATTAAGATTAAAAAAGGATGTGTACAAAAAATGGAAAAGGGGGGAAACAACCAAAGAGGAATTCAAACAAATAGCCAGTACGTGTAGACACAAAGTCAGAAAAGCTAAAGCACAGAATGAACTCAGGCTTGCTAGAGAGGTTAAAAGCAACAAAAAAGGCTTTTATGGGTATGTTCGTAGCAAAAGGAAGAACAAAGAAACAGTGGGGTCACTCAGAGGAGAAGATGGTGAAATGCAAACAGGGGACACAGAAAGGGCTGAACTCCTCAATGCCTTCTTTGCCTCAGTCTTCTCCGATAAAGAAAACAATGCCCGACCTGAAGAATTTGGAGCAAATGATTCAGCAAAGGAAACACAGCCCAGAATAACTAAGGAGATAGTACAAGAATACTTGGCTAGTTTAGATGTATTCAAGTCTCCAGGGCCAGATGAACTGCATCCAAGAGTATTAAAAGAACTGGCAGATGTGATCTCAGAACCACTGGCAGTCATCTTTGAGAACTCCTGGAGAACAGGCGAAGTCCCGGCAGACTGGAGGAGGGCAAATGTTGTCCCTATTTTCAAAAAGGGGAAAAGAGAGGACCCAAATAATTACCGCCCAGTCAGTCTGACATCAATACCAGGGAAGATTCTGGAGCAGATCATTAAGAAAGCAGTCTGTGAGCACCTAGAAAGGAATGCTGTGATCACCAATAGTCAGCATGGATTTTTGAAAAATAAGTCATGTCAGACTAACCTGATCTCGTTTTTTGACAGAATTACAAGCCTGGTAGATGAAGGGAACTCAGTGGATATAGCCTACCTTGATTTCAGTAAGGCATTTGACAAGGTGCCCCATGATATTCTTGTAAAGAAGCTGGTAAAATGCGGTCTTGACTATGCTACCACTCAGTGGATTTGTAACTGGCTGACTGACCGAACCCAAAGGGTGCTCATCAATGGTTCCTCTTCATCCTGGAGAAGAGTGACTAGTGGGGTGCCACAGGGTTCTGTCTTGGGCCCGGTCTTATTCAACATCTTTATCAACGACTTGGATGATGGACTCAAGGGCATCCTGATCAAATTTGCAGATGACACCAAACTGGGAGGGGTGGCTAACACCCCAGAGGACAGGATCACACTTCAAAACGACCTTGACAGATTAGAGAACTGGGCAAAAACAAACAAGATGAATTTTAACAGGGAGAAATGTAAAGTATTGCACTTGGGCAAAAAAAATGAGAGGCACAAATACAAGATGGGTGACACCTGGCTTGAGAGCAGTACATGTGAAAAGGATCTAGGAGTCTTGGTTGACCACAAACTTGACATGAGCCAACAGTGTGACGCGGCAGCTAAAAAAGCCAATGCAATTCTGGGCTGCATCAATAGGAGTATAGCATCTAGATCAAGGGAAGTAATAGTGCCACTGTATTCTGCTCTGGTCAGACCACACCTGGAGTACTGTGTCCAGTTCTGGGCACCACAATTCAAGAAGGACACTGACAAACTGGAACGTGTCCAGAGGAGGGCAACCAAAATGGTCAAAGGCCTGGAAACGATGCCTTATGAGGAACGGCTAAGGGAGCTGGGCATGTTTAGCCTGGAGAAGAGGAGGTTAAGGGGTGATATGATAGCCATGTTCAAATATATAAAAGGATGTCACATAGAGGAGGGAGAAAGGTTGTTTTCTGCTGCTCCAGAGAAGCGGACACGGAGCAATGGAGCCAAACTACAAGAAAGAAGATTCCACCTAAACATTAGGAAGAACTTCCTGACAGTAAGAGCTGTTCGACAGTGGAATTTGCTGCCAAGGAGTGTGGTGGAGTCTCCTACTTTGGAGGTCTTTAAGCAGAGGCTTGACAACCATATGTCAGGAGTGCTCTGATGGTGTTTCCTGCTTGGCAGGGGGTTGGACTCGATGGCCCTTGTGGTCTCTTCCAACTCTATGATTCTATGATTCTATGATTGGTAAAAACCTTCCCTTTCCTTACCCTGGCCAAAATGTCATCAATCCTGGGCATTGGGAAGGTCACCGGTTCCGATACCCGGTTGACGGACCTGTAATCTACGACTAAGCGTGGTTCTTTGGAGTCTCTCTTGTCCACAAAGAACACTGGACTGCCCCCCACCGCCCTTGATTCACGTATAAAGCCCCTCTTGTCAATGAACTTCTGCAACTCCTGCATCTCCCTGTCTGACATGGCGTACAGCTTACCCACTGGTAACTGGGCCCCTGGGAGTAGGTTGATCTGACAGTCAAAGGGCCGGTGAGGGGGTAGTCTATCCGCCTCTCTCTCGCTGAAGACTTCTTCCAGGTCTGCATACTGAGGTGGTACTCTCCCCTTTTCTCCCACCGCCATCCCTGCCACCCTGGCTACTGCCATCCTCAGGGTTTCCCCTTCTTGGCAGTGCTCTACGCAGTGAGCTGACCCAAAGGTGACTGTCCGCTGGTGCCACCCTACTACTGGGTCGTGCAGTGCCAGCCAACTCATTCCCAGTAAGATAGGTGGTCCTGCTAAGGTGGCTACGTGAAAGGCAATTGTCTCAGTGTATCTGGAAACTGTCATTTTCATGGGCGGGGTCTGGTGGGTCACTTCCCCTCCCAAGAGTTCTCTCCCATCAATAGTGGTTACTTGCAGGGGATGTTCTAGAGGCACCACCTGTAGCTGGTGTTCTAGCACAAAATCCTTGCTAAAGAAGTTGCAAGAGCTGCCTGAATCCAGCAGCGCCTTCACTTTGATGGGGTGTCCGTTTGGGAGTTCTAGCACCACCTCTATGGCGATGGCTGCTCGGGGAGGGTCTGGTTTGGGCACTTCTACTGGTTGCTCACCTGGCTGCTGTGCCCTCCTTCCTGCAGCCAAGCACTGCCGTTTCCCGGCGCCTCCTTCTTTTCCTCCTCACTCCCCACTGCCCCCACCATTCCTTGCCACGCCTTCTTCTGAGGGCATGCTCTGGCAAAATGTCCCGGCTGCTGGCATAGGAAACACCTCTTACTGTTTTCCCCCTCCTTCTTACGCACCTTGCTGGAGTTTGAAAACCCGCGTGCACTCGCTCCTCCAATCTCCATTGGCTCCTCGGGTGGCACAGTAGACGCTGGCATGTCTGGAATGTGGTTGTCATGCCAACGCTCTGCTCTCCCTTCCCGCCTTTCCACCGCGCGCGTCTCTTGTCGGACTCCTACAGCGAGCGCCAACTTGGTCAGCTGGTCCATCGATTCCGGGCGGGGCAAGCAGGAAAGTTCGTCTCTCACCCAAGAGGATAAGACCTCCTCAAACAAAATTTGTACTGGTTGAGAAGTCAGATCCCACCCAAGTTTATGGATCAGCATAGCAAATCTCGACCAGTACTCTCTCACTGACTGGTTTCCTTGCTTGCACCCCATCAGTTCTTTACGAGTCACACTCTCTTCAACATCGCTCGAGAACATGTGATCCATCGCGCTAAAAAACTTTCTCAAGTCCTTCAGAGCCGCGTTCTCCGCCGCCATTAAGGATCGGACCCAATCTCTGGCCCTCCCCTGCAGGTGCCCCACCACGAAAGCGACTCTTCCCCCATCGTCGGCAAAGTCATCGTGCTGCAGATCCAGCGCATACTGCACTTCTGACTTAAAAGCGTTATAATCCCTGGGGTTGCCCCCAAACGTCTGCACAAGTCCCGGTACCTTTCTTGCGATGGGGGTAATCTTCCCCTGGGCGTCATGTGTCCTCCTTTCATCCAGCCGCGCCGCTAGTAGAGCCAGTTGCTGCTCCAAGTCTCGGTTTCTCTCCTCCAGACTCTGTCCGCCTTTGGCCCCCTCTCCTGCGCCGGCTCCTCCGGTTTGACTCATGACTGTACCCCGGTCCTCTTGCACACAAGCAACGTAAAGGACTCACGGATTGCTGTCATGGGAAATGGGGTTGCTTGTGTGTAAATCTCCAGCCGTTCCAAACTGCTTAGGGGTAGTTGTGTCTTTCCCTGACTGAGCAGCCCTTTGCGCTGCTGCTCAGTCGCTAGCAGAATCCGTGAGTGGGCGTCTCCTAAATTTCCTCCAGCATAAGAATTCCTTAACGGACAACCTTCGCCTCGCCTCTCTGCGCGGAAGCCTTCTGCGCAGAGTGGGCGTGCCGAGTGGTGGTCCTCCACCCTCCTCACTGACTTCACTGGAAGAGTCTCGGAGCCTCACCTCCGAGATGCTCTCTGCCTCTTCCTTCTCCCTAGTGTCACCTAGACTTCCTTCCCCAGAAGACGTTCTCTCTCCTGCAGAATCTGGGAGCCTCGCCTCTCCCCTCTGCTCTGATGTCAGTTCCCTGACATAGTGCAACAAATTTGTTCAATTATCTGTATTCTATCAAATGTTATAGACATATAACCAGAAAAGGGAAGCACAACTTGCTTAGGTTGACTTTTGTCAGGGTATTATGTGATTGCTATCAATTTGGTTGGTAGTTACCCAGAAAGAGATGTAAAATCGTACTACAGTGGTGCCTCGCAAGACGAAATTAATTCGTTCTGCAAGTCTCTTCGTCTTGCGAGTTTTTCGTCTTGCGATGCACGGTTTCCCATAGGAATGCATTGAAAATCAATTAATGTGTTCCTAGGGAAACCGCCTTCAGACCAGGTCCGGGGACAGTCTGTCCCCGGACCTCTTCTGAAGGCTGGGGGCGGACACAAGGGCTTTTCTTCCCACCCCCAGCATTTTAAAAAACCCCGGGAAAGCGGAGGACTTCTCCGCTGTCCGGGCAATCTTAAAATGCTGGCGGGCGGCATTTTAAAATCGCCCCGGGACAGCGGAGGACTTCTCCGCAGTCCGGGGCGATTTAAAAGCCCCTGGGAAGGCAGGCAGGGGGGGACAAAGACTTTTGCCCCCTGCCAGCCTTCAGAAGAGGTCCTGGACCTCCTCTGAAGGCGGGCGGGGGGCGAAAGTCTTTGCTCCCCGCCTGCCTTCAAAAGCCCTCTGGGACAGGCAGGCAGGGGGGAGCAAAGACTTTCGCCCCCCGCCCGCCTTCAGAAGGTCTTCCCGCCCTGCTGCCCAGCTTCGGAGCACCGTTCCGAAGCCGGGCGGCGGCGGAAGGTGTTCCCTCCCCCCCGCCCAGCTTCGGAGCACCGTTCCGAAGCCGGGCGGCGGCGGGAGGTGTTCCCTCCCCCCGCCCGGCTTCGGAGCACCGTTCCGAAGCCGGGCGGCGGCGGGAGGTGTTCCCTCCCCACCGCCCGGCTTCGGAGCACCGTTCCGAAGCCGGGCGGCGGCATGAGGTGTTCCCTCCCCACCGCCCGGCGGCGGCGGGAGGTGTCCCCGCCCCGCCGCCAGGCTTCGGAGGAGGTCCGAGGACAGTGGGGAAGACGCGCTGCGCTTCCCCGCTGTCCCTGAGATTTCCCTATGGGCTGTCGTCTTGCGAAGGAAGCCCATAGGGAAATTCGTTTTGCGAAGCGCCTCCAAAACGGAAAACCCTTTCGTCTAGCGGGTTTTCCGTCTTGCGAGGCGTTCGTCTTGCGGGGTACCACTGTATTAAGTGAACAAGGCTACAGGTATGAAGAAAATAGAAGAAAGATTGGGGAAAACTTAACCAAAGCTGGTCTATATTTTTGAAGAGGTATAAGAGACTCAGTCACTCCAAAATCAGACTGGTAAAGGCAGGAAAAGGTGCAGAACAGCAAGTGATGATCGAAGAATGAAGAGACTGTGCCTGCATGACAGAAGAAAACCATTACATTCTTCATTAAATTATCTTTCCATTGATATATAGTTATATGCTATTACTCCCCAAAAAGTGGTGTCATGAGGTATCCAAGCTCTGAAATACACTTTCTCCAAAAGGTTTCCACTATTTTGGCCACTAGTGTAAGTTGTTCATTTTAAAGTTAATGTACTTTTTATATGGGGACAGATTGTTATGATTAATGTTTCTGGTTTATGTAAGTGTTGGAAGCCGCCCAGAGCAGCTGGGGCAACCCAGCCAGATGGGCAGAGTACAAATAAAAATTACTATTACTATTATTATTATTAATAATAATATTATTATTATCATCATCATCATCACTGCTACTACTACCTGAGATTCAATAAGCCTGGCTCTTCTCTGGGATGGATTTTGTTTGGCCCAGTCATGGCATCCCCTCCATCTCCAATGTCAGTCGTCTCTCTGGTCAACCCAAGACTGACAGCAGCAAAAACAAAAACAGAAAACTTGACAGAAGCTACTTTTCTTTCCACAAAACTCTGAAGCTAAATTAAAAAAATTCCTTCCAGTAGCACCTTAGAGACCAACTGAGTTTGTTATTAGTATGAGCTTTCGTGTGCATGCACACTTCTTCAGATACCAACACTGAAGCTGACATTTAAGATGCCTGGGAAGTTTAGACCAGCCGAATTGTGGTTGTGAGGGTTTGATTAGCTGCTTGTGCGTGAAAACGTGCTCCCTCAGAGTTTGTGCGACCCCACAAACCTCCGTGTGTGACGGAGCTCCTCAGACATGTCTGCTCTAGTCACTAGTAGAGTCCGACAGTGGCTGTCTGCGGAAGCGTTTCCAGCAAAGAAGTTCCTTAACGGAAACGCGTCTCCTGGACTCACGGCGTGACAGTTTCCTGCGAGGTGTGGGTCTGCCTATGGGAGACTCCGATACCTCCCCACTGTTCTCGCTGGAAGCCTCCCTGAGCCCTCCCTCCTGCTCGCATTCCCTCAGAGACCCACTCCTCCCCCTGCTGGTCCCTGCTTCAGCAGTTGAGTCTCTTTCATCCTGCCTGAGTCCCTCCACCACCTGATGCTCTGATGGCAGTTCCCTGACATCCACCTCCCCTCCAGGGCCCCCCTCACCCCCTCCCAATTCCTCCCCCCTGGGAGGTGAAGGGCTAAAACCCCGAAACGAATCTTCCTCATCTTCTGACGTCTCGAACAATTCTCTCCATCGATCGTCGTCCTGGCCAGCTGAATCCTCTTCCTCTTCAGAATCTGGGAACCCCTCCAACTCCTCTTCCTCGTCGGTGGTGGCAAAGTATTCCCTTCGGAACCTCGCTACCGGCTGAGGTTTACGTGGGAACCTCTGATGAAAAGTCTCTATTAAAACCTCGTCATTGACATCCTCTGCCCTAACCCAGGTGTTTTCCGACTCCGGTTCCCCTTCCCACATTACCAAATACTCTACTTGATCTCCCTTCCACCTGGAATCGAGGATCTCCGCTACATGGTAGCTGTGTTCCTTCTCCTCCATTGCTGGTCCCCTAGTGACCCTCCCCTCACTGTCTCCTCTATACGGTGACAGCAACGACCTGTGAAAAACTGGGTGCAGCTTCATGTGGTTCGGTAACCGGAGCCTGAAAGCCACTGGATTGACCTGCTGTATGACTTCAAACGGACCCAGCCTTTTGGGTCTTAATTTCTTACAACCTCCTTTGAATGGCAACCCTTGGGTTGACAGCCACACCTGGTCCCCCACCCTGATGCTTTCGCCTTCCCTTCTGTTTTTGTCTGCCTGCCTCTTATATTCCTCCTTAGCCCTGTTTAAATTGAGTTGGAGCTGGCGATGGATCGCTTCCATTTCTTCCACGAACTGTTCTGCAGCTGGAACGCTCCAGTTCTCCCCCTCCCCCCCTGGGAAGGCTCTGGGATGGCACCCGTGATTAGCCAAAAAGGGGCTCATCCCCGTGGACACGTTCTCTGCATTGTTGTAGGCAAATTCTGCCAACGCCAACTTCTCCACCCAATCATTCTCTCTGTCATTAACATAACACCTCAAATATTGTTGGAGAACCCCATTTGCTCTTTCCGCCTGCCCGTTGGTTTCAGGATGACGGGCCGTCGAGAAATTAACCTCTACATGCAGTAAGCTCATGAGCTTCCTCCAGAACCTGGAAGTAAATTGTTTCCCTCGGTCTGAAACCACCCTCAAGGGGGCGCCATGCAACCTAAACACATTCTCTACAAACAATTTGGCGGTTTCTTCTGCTGTAACCGCATGTGAGCAGGCTATGAAGTGGGCCATTTTAGTTAACAGGTCTACTACAACCATGATGGCTGTTTTCCCTCTAGACCTTGGCAGATCAGTCATGAAATCTATTGCCACTGCTTCCCACGGTCTCTCAGGTGTGGGCAGTGGTTCTAATAAACCAGCCGGCGCCCGCCTCTCCCCCTTGGCTCTTTGGCATTGTTCACACCCTCTCACATACTCCCGCACATCTTCCCTGACCTTGGGCCACCAAAATTCCCTGGTAACCAGCCACATGGTTTTGTGTTGCCCAAAGTGCCCTGCTGTGGGGCTATCGTGCAGCTGCTTGAGTACCTTCTCCCTCAATTCCCCTTCAGGTATATATAACGCTCCCTTATAATACAATGCCCCATTTCTCTCCTCAAAACCACCGGATTTGTCTTCCTCCCCTCTGAGATCCCTGAGTTTCCCCTGGGCGTATGCATCCTGCACCGTACCCTCTACCAATTCCCTTTGCCCCACCAAAGTCGCCCCACACACCCAGCGGTCCTCTGGAATGATATGGGTTTCTTCGGGTGCTCCCTCCCCCTCCAAATATTCAGGTTTGCGTGAGAGAGCGTCCGCCCTAACATTCTCTGGGCCTGGCACATAACAAATCTCAAAGTTAAATTTGGAGAACTCTTGGGCCCATCTCAACTGCCTTTGGTTGAGCACTCGCGCCGTTCTCCAGTACTCTAGATTTTTATGGTCCGTGCACACTTGCACTTTATGTTGTGCACCAACTAGCAGATGCCTCCATCTCCGGAACGCCTCATGAATAGCAAGCAGTTCTCGGTCGTACACCGTGTAGTTCCTCTCGGATTTGTTCAGCTTCCGCGAGAAGAAGGCACACGGACGCCACTCTGACTCCTCCTTCCCCGGCTGCAGAAGAAGCACCGCCCCTATGGCTCTGTCAGATGCGTCTGTTTCAACCCTTAGCTTCTTTCGTAAATCCACATGCAGAAGTTGTTCTTCAGAGGCGAAGGCCCTTTTCAGTTCCTCAAACGCTCGCTCCGCCTCCGCCGTCCATACAAACTTCTTTTTACTGCTGAGACAGTCAGTGATGGGCGCCGTCAGATGGGCGAAGTTGCGGATGAACTTACGATAAAAGTTTCCAAACCCTAGGAACCTCTGCACATCCTTCTTGGTTTTGGGTGTTTTCCATTCCAGCACTGCCTGTACCTTGCCGGGATCCATGGCCAATCCCTTGTCTGACAGGCGGTACCCCAGGAATTCCACCTCCTTGGTATGGAACCGACACTTCTCCAGTTTGACCCACAGCCTGTTGGCTTGCAGTCTGCTCAACACTTCTCTGACGTCTCTCACATGTTGCTCCTCATTCTCAGAATACACCAACACATCATCTAGAAAGGCAACGCAATTCTTGTAGAGCAAAGGGCCCAGCACGTGGTTCATAAAAGATTGAAAACACGCGGAGCCTGCTTGTAATCCAAATGGCATAACGAGGTATTCAAACGCCCCCAAAGGGGTAAACATGGTGGTTTTCCATTCATCCCCTTTCCTTATGCGTATCAGGTTGTACGCCCCCCTTAGATCCAGCTTTGTGAAAATCTTTCCCTTCCTCACCCTGGTCAAAATATCATCAATTCTGGGCATAGGGAACGCCACCGGTTCAGTCACTGCATTCAGCCGCCTAAAATCACATACAAGTCTCGGCTTGTCCGCATTTTTTTTGTCCACAAAGAACACTGGGCTCCCCCCTGCTGCTTTGGACTCTCTGATGAAGCCTCTCTTCAGGTTCTTGTCAATGAACCCTCGCAACTCCTGCATTTCCCTGTCTGACATGGCATACAACTTGCCCACGGGAAGCTGTGCTCCTGGGAGTAAATTGATCTGACAATCAAAGGGTCTATGAGGTGGTAGTTGGTCAGCTTCCTTCTCGCTGAACACGTCGCTGAGATCTGCATACTGTGGTGGTACCTTCACCTTCTCCATTACTTCAGTCCCTGCTAGGGTGGCTTGGGCCCCTGCTGAACCCTTCTCCCCTTTGCAGTGTTCTAGGCAATGTGCTGAACCAAAGGACACCACTCTTTGATGCCAGCCAACCAGCGGATCATGTAGAGCTAGCCAGCTCATTCCCAAAATAATGGGAGCGCCTCCCAGGGTGGCCACATTAAACGCTATCAGTTCTGTGTGCCTTGCCACCCTCATTATCATTGGGACAGTCTGCAAGCGGACTCCTCCTCCCAACAACTCCCTGCCATCAATCGTGGTCACCTGCAGGGGGTTGCTTAAAGGGATGGTCTGTATCTGGTGTTCAGCAGCAAACTCCTTGCTCATAAAATTGCAGGAGCTGCCTGAGTCCAATAGCGCCTTTATTTTTAGGGGGTGCCCATTCTGCAGCTCTAGCGACACTTCAATCACTAGAGCAGGTCGAGGAGCTTCTGGCACGGGCACTTTCACTGCTCTTTGGCCTGGCTGCAGTGCCCCAATTGTGGCAACCAGGCGTTGGCTTTTACCTGCTCCGCTCCCCCTTCTTCTCCCCCCTCAACAGCTCCCACCATCCCTTGCCATTCCTTCCTCTGGGGGCAGACTCTGGCAAAGTGGCCTGGCTGTTGGCAGAGATAGCATTTCCGGGGGCCCTTTCCCTCCTTCTTAGCTCCCTCGCTGGTTTTTGAAAATGCGCGCGCGCGCGCTGTTCCGATTTCCATCGGCTCTGCCGGCGGGAAAGCTGGCTCAGGAATGTCTGGAATGCGGAACTCCTTCCAACGTTCCCCTCTCCCTTCCCGCCTCTCCAAGGCTCTTGCCTCCTGCCGCGCTCCTATGGTCAGCGCAGATTTGGTCAGCTGATCCATAGACTCCGCCCTGGGGCTCCGTGCCAGCTCGTCTTTCACCCCCGAAGAAAGACCTTCTTCAAATAGCATTTGAACGGGAGCCGCCGATAAATCCCAACTCAGTCTGTGAATCAGCATGGTAAACTCAGTCCAATATTCACGGACAGATCGACTTCCCTGCTTACAAGCCATTAGCTGTCTGCGCACCACCCCTTCCTCAATATCGCTGGAAAACATGAGATCCATTGCACGAAAGAACTTCATTGTGTCCTTTAGTATGTCATTGTGCGTTGCCATTAGGGGTCGAACCCAGTCTCTAGCCCCTTTCTCAAGATGCCCAATTACAAAAGCAACTCGCGATTCCTCATCAGGGAACTCATCGAACTGCACATTAAGGGCATATTGCATCTCTGTCCTAAAAGCATGGTAGTCCTTGGGGTCCCCCCCAAATTTCTGCACCAATCCTGGTACCTTTCTGGGGAATTGCGTGGCTCTCCCCTTCTTGTCTGCATCCTGAGCCCTTCTCTCCTCCAACCTCGCCGTCTGCAGGGCCAGTTGAACCTCCAACGCTCGGTATCTATCTTCCAAGCTTGGACCAGCTCCAGCCCCTGCTCCTCCGGTTCCGGTTGGTTCGCTCATGATGCCTTCTCTTGCACAGGCAGCGTACAAAGACTGTCGGACTGCTGTGAGGGTTTGATTAGCTGCTTGTGCGTGAAAACGTGCTCCCTCAGAGTTTGTGCGACCCCACAAACCTCCGTGTGTGACGGAGCTCCTCAGACATGTCTGCTCTAGTCACTAGTAGAGTCCGACAGTGGCTGTCTGCGGAAGCGTTTCCAGCAAAGAAGTTCCTTAACGGAAACGCGTCTCCTGGACTCACGGCGTGACAGTTTCCTGCGAGGTGTGGGTCTGCCTATGGGAGACTCCGATACCTCCCCACTGTTCTCGCTGGAAGCCTCCCTGAGCCCTCCCTCCTGCTCGCATTCCCTCAGAGACCCACTCCTCCCCCTGCTGGTCCCTGCTTCAGCAGTTGAGTCTCTTTCATCCTGCCTGAGTCCCTCCACCACCTGATGCTCTGATGGCAGTTCCCTGACAGTGGTATAAAAAGGCAGAACTGGAGGAAGATGGTTCACAGAAAAAACTGGAATTTGCTGTTCAAGGTTTTTTGTGGGGGTGTTAGGTTCCCAGGTGTTGTATTGGGCGCTGTTGAGCTATGTGGAAATGTATGAGGTTTGTTACATAGAGGTATTTTTTTAATTTCCAGGCAGATAGGACGATCCCACAGGGAGCCTTACCAAGAGAGGCCACTATCCCACGATTCTCCTCCATGACGTCCTTATGCAGAGCTCTCTGGTCAGGATCCAGCAATGCCCATTCCTCATCCGTGAAACAAACAGCGACATCTTCAAAGCACACTGGACCCTAAAAGAAAAGGGAAATGTCATAGAATCATAGAATCATAGAAGAGTTGGAAGAGACCACAAGGGCCATCGAGTCCAACCCCCTGCCAAGCAGGAAACACCATCATAGCACTCCTGACATATGGTTGTCAAGCCTCTGCTTAAAGACCTCCAAAGGAGGAGACTCCACCACACTCCTTGGCAGCAAATTCCACTGTCGAACAGCTCTTACTGTCAGGAAGTTCTTCCGAATGTTTAGGTGGAATCTTCTTTCTTGTAGTTTGGATCCATTGCTCCGTGTCCACTTCTCTGGAGCGGCAGAAAACAACCTTTCTCCCTCCTCTATGTGACATCCTTTTATATATTTGAACATGGCTATCATATCACCCCTTAACCTCCTCTTCTCCAGGCTAAACATGCCCAGCTCCCTTAGCCGTTCCTCATAAGGCATCGTTTCCAGGCCTTTGACCATTTTGGTTGCCCTCCTCTGGACACGTTCCAGTTTGTCAGTGTCCTTCTTGAACTGTGGTGCCCAGAACTGGACACAGTACTCCAGGTGAGGTCTGACCAGAGCAGAATACAGTGGCACTATTACTTCCCTTGATCTAGATGCTATACTCCTATTGATGAGGCCCAGAATTGCATTGGCTTTTTTAGCTACCGCGTCACACTGTTGGCTCATGTCAAGTTTGTGGTCAACCAAGACTCCTAGATCCTTTTCACATGTACTGCTCTCAAGCCAGGTGTCCCCCAACTTGTATTTGTGCCTCTCATTTTTTTTTTGCCCAAGTGCAATACTTTACATTTCTCCCTGTTAAAATTCATCTTGTTTGTTTTGGCCCAGTTCTCTAATCTGTCAAGGTTGTTTTGAAGTGTGATCCTGTCCTCTGGGGTGTTAGCCACCCCTCCCAGTTTGGTGTCATCTGCAAATTTGATCAGGATGCCCTTGAGTCCATCATCCAAGTCGTTGATAAAGATGTTGAATAAGACCGGGCCCAAGGCAGAACCCTGTGGCACCCCACTAGTCACTCTTCTCCAGGATGAAGAGGAACCATTGATGAGCACCCTTTGGGTTCGGTCAGTCAGCCAGTTACAAATCCACTGAGTGGTAGCATAGTCAAGACCGCATTTTACCAGCTTCTTTACAAGAATATCATGGGGCACCTTGTCAAATGCCTTGCTGAAATCAAGGTAGGCTACATCCACTGCGTTCCCTTCATCTACCAGGCTTGTAATTCTGTCAAAAAACGAGATCAGGTTAGTCTGACATGACTTATTTTTGAGAAATCCATGCTGACTATTGGTGATCACAGCATTCCTTTCTAGGTGCTCACAGACTGTTTGCTTAATGATCTGCTCCAGAATCTTCCCTGGTATTGATGTCAGACTGACTGGGCGGTAATTATTTGGGTCCTCTCTTTTCCCCTTTTTGAAAATAGGGACAACATTTGCCCTCCTCCAGTCTGCCGGGACTTCGCCTGTTCTCCAGGAATTCTCAAAGATGACTGCCAGTGGTTCTGAGATCACATCTGCCAGTTCTTTTAATACTCTTGGATGCAGTTCATCTGGCCCTGGAGACTTGAATACATCTAAACTAGCCAAGTATTCTTGTACTATCTCCTTAGTTATTCTGGGCTGTGTTTCCTTTGCTGAATCATTTGCTCCAAATTCTTCAGGTCGGGCATTGTTTTCTTTATCGGAGAAGACTGAGGCAAAGAAGGCATTGAGGAGTTCAGCCCTTTCTGTGTCCCGTTTGCATTTCACCATCTTCTCCTCTGAGTGACCCCACTGTTTCTTTGTTCTTCCTTTTGCTATGAACATACCCATACAAGCCTTTTTTGTTGCTTTTAACCTCTCTAGCAAGCCTGACTTCATTCTGTGCTTTTGCTTTTCTGACTTTGTGTCTATACGTGCTGGCTATTTGTTTGAATTCCTCTTTGGTGGTTTCCACCCTTTTCCATTTTTTGTACACATCCTTTTTAAATCTTAACTCAGTTAAAAGTTCTTTAGATAGCCACCCAGGCTTCTTTAGGCACCTTCCATGTTTCCGTCTCCTTGGTATTGCCTGACGTTGTGCTTTTACTACCTCCCTCTTAACAAACTCCCAGCCATCATGAACTCCCTTTCCTTTTAGTATTACTGTCCCTGGGATCTCACCCAGCACTTCCCTAAGTTTTATGAAGTCGGCTTTCTTAAAGTCAAGAAATTGAGTCCTAATATGCTTGGCTGCTCCTTTCCACTCTTTGGTAAACTTCAGAAGAGCATGATCACTTGCGCCTAATGATCCTTCCACTTCTACCCCACTAACCAGGTCATCAACATTGGTTAGGACCAGATCTAAAATGGCTGTTCCGCTTGTTGCTTCTCTCACTTTCTGGACAATAAAGTTGTCTGCAAGGCCAGTGAGGAATCTGTTTGACCTTATGCTCTTGGCTGAGTTTGACATCCAACAAATATCCGGGTAATTGAAGTCCCCATTACTACTATCTCCCTTCTTTTTGCATGCTTGGCCATCTGTTCCAGGAAGGCATCATCTATGTGCTCCGTTTGGCTTGGGGATCTATAGTAAACTCCCACAATGAGATCTCTGTTATTCTTCTCTCCCTTAATTTTGACCCAAATGCTCTCACTTTGGCTTTGAGGTTCTAAATCTTGGATCTCTTCACAGGTATACACATCTCTGAAATATAACGCCACTCCTCCTACTTTCTTGTCTGGTCTGTTTCTCTGAAATAGATTGTATCCCCCCATTATTACATTCCAATCGTGGGACTTATCACACCAGGTTTCAATGATGCCTATTATGTCATATTTAGTTTGCTGTACCAAGAGCTCAAGCTCGTCTTGTTTATTTCCCATGCTTTGCGCATTAGTGTACAGACATTGAAGTCCATTAATCATTCCCCCGTGTCTCTTATTTAATGATTTTTAATTCCCATCACTAGGTCTGCGTGCTGTTTGCTCCATTTGGTCTATGACATTTGGATGATCATCTTCATCAATTCTACCTTCAGGAGCAGTCTCCCTCCCTTTCTGATGTCCTCTTCTGAGACATCAAAAGTATGATCTGCTACACGATGATCTGCTACACGCATTCTGGAAACGTATGTCTAGATGCTTGGTTCTGGCCTTAAACTGCCCAGATTCTGCCAACATCAGACAGGGTTGATTGTCTTCCCAAACAGTGATGGGCAGGCAACAATCCCCATAGATCTCTTGCACTAGGCATCTATAGAACTCCAGTTCCCTGCACAATTCTGACAGTGCAATGAAGTCAGCCTAAGTAGAGGACAGAGCAATGAGACTTTGCTTCTGGGACTTCCACCCAACTAGAGATTCCCCAAGGTTTATTACCATCCCAGATACGGACTTCCTGTCATCCAGATTCGCCCCGTCGCTATCTGCCCTGCAAGTAAGTGCTGTCTCACCTGCAGCTGACAGCTTGAGACTGAAGTCCTTGGTATCCTGCAGGTAACGCAGCACCCGCTTGATACCATGCCAGGCATTTACACTGGGCTTTGATGCTTCCCTACTGAGCAGATTGGTAGCAAAAGCAATGTCCGGCCTGCTCCATTGGGACAGATACAACAGACTACCCAGAGCTGACTGGAAGAGCTCAGCGTTCTCAAACGCAATGCGTGCTGCTAGCCAACTGTCTTTCACGTAGCTTGTCTCCATGGGTGCCCTAACCCCTGCACAATCAGACATTCTGAACTTCTCAAGCAACTGCTCAATCTTGCCTTTCTGACTGAGCAAGAAGCTTCCATCTTCAGTCCTGTCTATCTGAACACCTAAGTAGAT